>NW_004444087.1:708752-877221 GCF_000243295.1 Trichechus manatus latirostris
ACTTCCTCTCCGTATGAAAAATTTATGTCTACATTTTTTAAGTCCCTCTTTTTTGTTTTAATGTTGTCATCTTTTACATATTGACATCTGTTTCCCTATTTTCAGTGTTTTAGCTTTGGTTTATTTTTGTGACTTCCCTATCTGGGTTGATATCTGGTTGCTCTGTCCTGTGTTCTAGGCTTGGGTTGTTATCTGATGTTATTGATTTTCTAACTGGAGGGCTTCCTTTAGTATTTCTTGTAATTTTGGTTTGGTTTTTGCAAATTCCCTAAACTTCTGTTTATCTGAAAATGCCCTAATTAGTTTTGCTGGATATATAATTCTTGGCTGGCAATTTTTTTCCTTCAAAGCTTTATATATGTCATCCCATTGCCTTCTTGCCTGCATGGTTTCTGCTGAGTAGTCTGAGCTTATTCTTATTGACTCTCCTTTGCAGATGACTTTTCGTTTCTCCCTAGCTGCTCTTAAAACTCTCTCTTTATCTTTGGTTTTGTCAAGTTTGATTATAATGTCTTGGTGACTTGTTTTTCGGATCTACCTTATGTGGGGTTCAATAAGCATCTTGGATAGATATCTTGTCATCTTTCATGATATCAGGTAAGTTTTCTGCCAACAAATCTTCAACAATTTTCTCTGTATTTTCTGTTATCCCCCCATTCTGGTACTCCCATCACTCTTAAGTTATTCCTCTTGATAATTCTTAGAGTTTTCTTCATTTTTTAAATCCTTTTATCTGATTTATCCTCAAATAAGTTGGTGTCAACTACTTTGTCTTCAATATCATTAATTCAGACTTCCATTGCCTCAATTCTGCTCCTATGACTTTCTATTGAGTTATCTAATTCTGACATTTTATTGTTAATCTTCTGGAATTCTGGTTGCTGTCTCTCTATGGATTCTTGCAGTCTGTTAAATTTGTCATTATGCTCTTCTCTAATCTTTTAATTTCCTCTATTGCATGTTCTGCGTTTTGCTTAATTTCCTTCCTAATATCTTGAAGAGTTCTGTATATTAATCTTTTGTATTCAGCCTCTGGTAATTCCAAGAAATTTTCCTCCTCTGGAAAATTTCTAGATTCTTTATTTTGGGAGCTTGCTGAAGCCATCATGGACTGCCTCTTTATATGATTTGATACTGACTGTTGTCTCTGAGCCATCAATAACTTATTATATTTATTTATTTTATGTTTGCTTACTCTGTCCTAGCTTCTTGTTTTGTTTTGATATGCCCAAATAGGCTGCTTTTGTGAGCTAGTTTGATTATTGGCACCTTTGAAGCTCCAATGTCCTGTCACCAGGTGGTTGGATCTGTTACTAGGTATGTGAGCTCAGGAGCCTGCCCACTCCTTCTGTATGAATTCAGCTCAGGTGCCCAGGTAGATAGCCACCAAATGTGTGGTGCAGGCTCTCACCTATAGTCCTAGACAGGCATGGGTGATTGGTGTAGGCACAGTCATCTGGCTGCAGCAGGGGGACACACTTTGAGCAAGGCAGGGGGCTGATGGCCGCCCCCAAGCATCCAGGAGGATGGTGTGTTCCTGTTCCCTAGAGCACATAGGTGGGTGGGTTTTGCAGCTGGACTATGAGCACTTAATGCTGTTGGCTGTAAGGACTGGGGGGCACATCTTATTCTTGGGGCCCTATCGCAGGTGGCTAAGGTGGCATGGGTGGAGCTACCAGTCCTTAGGCCCCTGATCTGGGTAGATGAAGACCCTCCTTAATGGGCAGAGCAGAGTCAAATGTCACAAACCTGCCACTTCATAGCTGAAACGGTTCAAGTTAGACTGCAGGTGTACAGCCTGTTGTACTGCGGTAATGAGGGCCTACGCTGTTGAAATGGGCCCACACAAGTCTATGCAGGGGGAAAGGCACTCAAAGTTCGTGGATCCCTTATGCCTGTGTCTAGGCAAAGAAGCTGTGCCTACCCTTAGTTCCTGGCTTAGGGGAGCCGGCAGTTTATTTTTTCCCATTTGTTAATTTGTTCACTCTCCAAGGCTGGGAGAATGGCTCAGGGCATGTGATGGATCCTACTTCCGGCCCAGGGAACTTGGCAATTGCTGAAGCCGGTCTGGGACCCAGTGCAGAGCAGGGAGTGGGGAGGTAAATGGGAGGGAGGATTTTCCTTGAGGGGGGTGTTTTTGATCCGCGCGTTAGGCTGGACGCAAATACGTATCTTTTGGCAATCTAGGGCTGCTTCTTGCTGTTTCTGCGTGGCCGAGTAGACTCTCAGCTGCTGGGTCTCTCCCTGTGTGGAATACACATTGTGAGCACTGATGCTTGCCTGCCTCACCACTCATCCCTGAGCTGATCAGGCCTGAAGGGTTCAGGCTCTCACCAGGTTAGGTCCGGTAACCCCTCATTGCTTCCGAGCCATCTCTTGCTCCCCCTACCACTCAGTCCAGTTCCTCAACTTTGTTTTTGATGTTCAGGGCTCCTAGACTGTCATATATGATCGAATCATTTGTTTTTTTGGGTCTTTGCTGTAAGAGGGTCCACCGGAAGCGTCTGACTACTCCGCCATCTTGGCCCTGCCTCTCAGCAGCCAACTGTTTAACCACAGTGCCACCAGGGCTCCTTTCCACAGGTATAGGTATTAGTATTTACAACACAATTTTGGGGGACACAGTTCAATCCATAACACCTTTCTGTTACAAATAGGTTTTTTCCTGGTCACAGAATGAGTAAGCTTTTACCCTTCAGTGCACATCTGCTTGCACACAATGTTCTAATAAACCTGGGAGCATGAACACCTGTTTTCTGAGTTGAGACGTGCCTGCTGTCAGCACATCCAAGACCATGCCATTCAATTTATCCCTCCAACACCCAGCACAGAGCCAAGCATCGCAGGTATCAGGACAGACGCCACGCCAATACAAAAGTTTGATTTCATGGGCAATTAAACAGGGTCTCCATGCTGGATGAAACTGCCACTCACAGCCCAGGATTTCTGGTTCCACCAACTTGAGCACGCAACAGCTTAACTGTCAGCTGTAGCCAGGAGCAAACGGAGGCCTGTAGCTGCTTTATTTCCTAAACATTACTATTTTTCTTGGTGTAAATAGTCTGGGCTAGTGATTTAACAGAAGCAGGCACAGTTTAAGTGTGAGGCTAAATACACATCGGATAAAAAAAAAAAAAAGATCTGTAATGTGACGCACATTCAGGGCAGCAAACAAAATAGAATGAGGGTCTCCATGCAGGGAAGGGCGTGATGGAGAGCTACTCCAGAAGGAATGCAATGCTATGGCTGGCGGCTGTCAACCAACATGGTGATGATACGAAAGGAATAACTGAAGGGCCTGCTGCATGATCAGAGCTGCATGCTCTGAATTTGCTGACTTGTGGAGCTTTCCTGTATGTTAAACCTTTGGGAAAATACTGATTTTCTTCTTTGCTCAATTGAAAACTCATCACCAAAGAAAGAACATGGACTGAGGAACAGGGAGGGAATTGGGATGCTCCCACGAAGTCAGAGGACAGGAAGTGTACAGGAGGCCTATTCTCTGGCTGGGGAGGCACCCTGATGTGGGGCAGGAGCCACCCTCCAGTTGGGAGGCACTCCAATGGGGACAAGGGAGTCACCCTCAGTCTAATCAGCTCTCATCTTCAGGCTCCATTTGTTGTTGGTAAGAAAAGCAACACAATGTCTGCCTGCACTGGGTACATCCTAAATATGTATTTCATGGCTATTTTGGAGAGGAAAATATATTTATAGCTCCTTTAGTGCCATTCTGGTCTACTGCGTAAATACGTAAATTAGGCTCCGTGATCCACAAAGCAAAATGCCTCGGAATAATTTGTGTAAATAAATCATCTGCAAGCACCCACTGCTAGTTCCACTGCCGTCCCAGGGCCTTCACAGACACTGTGGCAGAGGAAACGTGTGCACAACAGAGAGACGAGCGTGCAGGCCAGGCTGTCCTGGTGGCGCTGCCCATTGGCCCTGTCCCTGATGGCCATCTCTAGGAAGAAGAGGGGCTCTAGGCTCTAGCCCATTGCTACTGTCATCAGCTGCTGTTCCATTCTTGTTTCTACATTATGGTGGCCGTGGGGCTGTTAAGTAGCATTTGCAGGGGTTGAAATGAGGATGAGTAAGAGGAAGAGGCAGCCCTGCCACCCTCTCAGGCTGCCTGAGCCACCCTGTCTGCACCAGCCACAAATCTGGTGGGCTTCTAGTCTCCCCAGGGCAAGGGTTGGCTTGATGGGAAGACAGCAGGCCAAGCAGATGCCCTGGAGCCATGGGGCTGCCCAACTCAACATGCCTCAGTCTTCCCAGGAACCTAGATGTGAGGACACCCTAGTGTGGCCAGGTGGCCCCATACCAAAAAGTGTTGTTATTTTGTTGTTGTTGTTAGCTGCCATCAAGTTGGCCCCTTAATCATGATGACCCCATGTACAAAGGAACAAAATGCTGCCTGGTCCTACACCATCCCCATGATCAGCTGTGGATTGGATCGTTGTGATCCATAGGGTTTTCACTGTCTGATTTTCAGAAGTACAGAGCCAGGCCTTTCTTCCTAGTCTGTCTTAGTCTGGGAGCACTGCTGAAACCTGTTTAGCATCATAGCAACATGCAAGTTCCCCTAATAGATGGGTCGTGGCTTCACATAAGGTGCACTGGCCAGGAATCAAACCTCCGTCTCCTGCATGGTAGGTGAGAATTCTACCACTAAGCCACCACTGTCCCCTCATACCAAAAATAACCCCCCCAACACAAAACAGGACCCACATGCTGAAACTGGTGCTGGGGCCGACCACGCTCCCTTCATAAACCACTCCCCAGCCTGGAGAAAGTCTTGCCAGTGTGCTTCGGTGAAGAAAATGAAACGATCCACGGTTAATGTTTTGTGTAATGAGGCTTGCAATAGATGGCAGCTGAGATTCAAAGCCTCAAGGTACCACAAGGTATTTAAATATTGACAATCCTTAAAAGTATTGCATTCGACTCTTAGTTGCTGCTGGCTGAGTCACTGAAGGGAGAGGCGTTTTTCTCAACTCTCGATGGAAGGAGAGACCCCAAGTCAAGCAGCCGCTCTGGTTCCCTGAATGGTCAAAAAGGGAACATCATTGGCAACATGCTTCCAAATGCTGAGCAACAAAATGGAAGTGAAAGCAAAATCCTTAGCGCTCATTTAAAAAGCCAGCATCTTCCAAGCCAACTTCTCGTGGTAGCTGAGCCCCTCAAGGGTCAATTTCCACAATTGGGCACCAGCCCTACTGAGCTCAGACCTCCAGCGGACTTCAGAAGGCTCCTCCATCTCCGGGAGTGTGAACCTCGAGCCAGGGTCCCAATTAGTTCTTACACCAACTCTCAACTCCCCAAAGCTGCACACAAAACCCACAGGCCTCCTCTTTTCTTCATGAGGGCAGGTGGATGAGCATACACAACCGAGGAGAAATTAAAGGGCCTCCCAGGCCGGCCCGAGGAGCAATGCCTTAGCGTTTCTTGGAAAGTGTTTGGACTGTGTTCCCAAGTGTTAAAATTTTAAGTCCACGTGCAGGCGTCTGCCCAGTGATGCATGGCCGTCCCCACCAGCCCATCTCTGACATGCAATGCTCCCTCCAAAGACAGCTTGGGGCACCTGAGGAACAGGGTGATGACACCTTCCATGAGGTTTTTTAATTGTAAACTAAACTTTCCATTTTGAGGTAACTGTGGAGTCCCACGCAGTTACGAGAAATAACACAGGGAGATCCTGCATGTCCTTCATCCAGCTTCCCCAATGTTTGTTGTCAGTTGCCATGGAGTCACCTCCAATTCATGACGACCTTATGTACAACAGAACGAAACGTTGCCTGGTTCTGCACCATCTCCATGATCACTGGTATGCTTAAACCCATTGCTGAGGCCACTGTGCCAATCCACCTCATGGAGGGTTTCCCTCATTTTCTGCTGACCCTCAACTTTACCAAGCATGATGTCCTTTTCTAGCAATTGGTCTTTCCTGTTGATGTGTCCAAAGTAGGTGAATCAAAGTCTTGCCATCCTCACTTCTAAGGAGCATTCCGGTTATATTGCCTTTAAGAATATTCACTATTCTTTGCCAATACCACAGTTTGAATGTATTAATTCTTCTTCTGTCTTCTTTTTCCATTGTACAGTTTTCACATGAGAATGAGGCGATTGAAAAGACTATGGCTTGGGTCAGGTGCACCTTACTCATCAAAGTCACATCCTGCACAGCTATAGTACAATATCATAACCAGGGTATTGACATTGACATGGCCAAGATCCAGAACATTTCCATCACCACAAAGGTCCCTCCTGTTGCCCTTTTATAGCCACACACCCAAGGGGTTTTATTCTATACTCAGGAGACAGGCCTTCAGGTAGAAGAAAGGTACTCAGTAAGACTATTCTTAGGTTCTCCAGTACAAGGCTTCTTAATCTTTTTTTGTGCCATGAACCCTTGGGAAATCTGGTGACTCCCAAGAATGCCTTTCTCAGAATGGTTCTGTTAGTTGCCATCTAGTTGGCTCTGACTCATGGAGACTCCATATATAACAAAATGAAACGTTGCCTGGTCCTTCACCATCTTCGTGATCATTGGTATGTTTGAATTCATTGTTGCAGCCGTTCTGTTGATCCATCTCACTGAGGGTTTCCCTTGCCTTCACTGGCCCTCCACTTTACCAACCATGATGTCCTCCTCCAGCAATCAGTTCCTACTGATAATGTATCCAAGTAAATGATTCAAAGTCTTAGACAATATTTGTGATCCATAGGGTTTTCATTGGCTAAATTTTGGAAGTAGGTCACCAGACCTTTCTTCCTTATCTGTCTTAGTCTGGAAGCCTCTGAGACCTGTCCACCTGGGGTGACCCTGCTGGCATTTGAAATACTGGTAGCATAGCTTCCAGTACCATAGCAACATGCAATGTTTTTAGAAACATAAAACACATAAAATTAAAAAGGAAATCAAATATATTGGTAATACTTAAAATTACTCAGTCTCCCAGAAACACTGAAGGTGTGGGTTCTGTGTGTTTCTGTTTGCACTACTTGTTTAGCTACATGGCTCTTTGGAAGATTTGTGGAGAGAATAGGTTTAGGTGATCACCATTATTCTAGGGCACTCAGAAGTCTACCCTTTCTTTATGAACATGTTAAATATCAAGGTCTAGCAGGGAGACTTCTAACTACCATAATTTCAAAGCAATGATGAGTATAAACAATATTTCACAATATCTGCAGTAACTGTGATGTGATATGAAAATATCTGTAATTTCTCTTGCTTACAGTCAGAGGTACTGCTATACTTAAGCAATTTGTTACCAAGAGCCATAATTGACTAAATCATGCTAAATTTAATGCTAAATTTTAGTTAGAGGTGAGTGAAAATAAATTTTTTTTTTTCCCACTAGAGCTCATGGAGCCCCTGAATTCTATCCATAAATGCCTTGGTAGGCCTGAAACGTTAGCTAAGTAACCTTTGTTTTAAATGTTCTTCCTAGATTTGGGGAGAAAAGTATTTTATGGGGCTCTTGCCACTGGCCTGCCTTCCCTTCAGCTCCACATCTCCTAGATTTGGGCACGTACTCACTCAGACCTTTAACTCATAGCCCTCTGCAAAAAACCAATAAACCAAACCCGTTGCCATCGAATTGATTCTGACTCATAGCGACCCTATAGGACAGAGTAGAATGGCCCCATAAGGTTTCCAAGGAGCAGCTGGTGGATTTTAACTGCTGAACTTTTTGGTTAGCAGCTGAGCTCTTAACTTCTGTGCCACCAGGGCTCTGAGCTCTGAAAATGCTCTTGAAGCAGGAGTCCTCAAGGGGGAGCTGGTTGGCTATCCAAGAAGCCACCTGCTTTCATAGGTGGGGGGGAGTCACGTGACCATAGACAACCTCTACTCCATCCTCCTCTGCCCAGCTCAGGCGCCTCTCTGATTTATGGCCTTCGGTTTTCAGAATAGTCCAAATGCCTGCTCAACACATATAGTCAGGACCCACCAGGCTAGCAGGCCTGTATTTGTGAGTTCTTGACCAAAGGTTTTCTCATATTGCCTTTAAATAAAAATGTCTTTGTTCTTATGTACTAAGTCTCTCCTCAGAAGTTTCCAGAAAATATTTCTAACTAGTAATCACTCAAAAGCAATTCAGGGGGCAGCGGACAACTCTCTTACACAGTGAGGTATAACTTTGGGGATCTTTCTTCTTGGTCTAATACCAGTTCCCAGTTGCAGCAGAGTCAACCACAACTCATGGTGACTCCATGTGTGTCAGAGTGGAGCTGTGCTCCATAAGGTTTTCAATGGCTGTGATCTTTAAGGAGTAGATTCCCAGGCCTTTCTTCCAAGGCACCTCTGGGGGGACTTGAACCTCCAGTCCTCTGATCAGCAGCCAAGCGCATTTACCGTTTGCACCACTCAGGGGTTTCTTTTTAGTTTAATAAAGACCAAAAACCAAATCCATTGCTGTTAAGTTGATTCCAACTCTTAGCGACTCTAAAGGACAGAGTAGAACTGCCCCATAGAGTTTCCAAGGAGTATCTGGGGGATTTGAACTGCCAACCTTTTGGTTAGCAGCCATAGCTCTTAACCACTATGCCACCAGGGTTGCCTCTTAGTCTAATAGCTTCTTTAAATATTAGACTAAAATGCTTTCAACTTGGCAGGGTAGGGTGGGATGACTCATTTCCCAAATGCATCCCTGGCCACCTACCCAGTTGCTGAGCACTTTCATGCTCAGACATCCATGGTCAACCAGTAGCAACCTGAAGGGCACACTGAACCTGCCCAGTGTTCCTGTGCTGGCTGGTGCCCTCTGGCCCCACGCAGTAATATCCAACACAACCCCAAGTCCTTTGATGTATAACATAACTCAACAGACATTCATTTTTCAATAATGGCTATCCCCAGTTATTAAAGTTGAAGAGAAATAAGGGAAAATAATTCCTAAGGTAGATAGAGGAGGGAATGGTTCTTAGACATTCTATTCAAGAGCCTCAACGATGAAGCAAATGCATTGTCACTTTCATGATTAGTTTAAGAAGAGTCATAATGATCAGAAAAGATGTGGCTCTTTCTATCCAGGCTGCCAGCATTTAGGATCCTAAGGTCAGTCCCTGAAGACGCTCTTAGCTCTCACAGATGCATCCAAAATGTTCTTCTGTCTGTCCCCATCCTCCTGTGCATATTTCTGAGAATGACAGCGTTGCCCTGAGTGTGTGCGGTGTGGCTAAAGCACCATGAATCGAGCGCTGTTGAGGTTAACAGCACGGCCGTGATTATGAACACTGACGGAGGAGAGTGAGAGTGACCCTTTCGTTGTAGCAGAATCGCCTTCTTTATCTTGGCACTGCCAGGCACCTCTCAGATGCTGACAGAGGAAGAGGCTGCAGGGTCTGACACAGGACTCTGTTAGAAATGCAGCTCTCGCCTCGGCTGAAACAACCATTTCTTTGGCAGCACTTGATGTCTCTGATGGCCTCTGATGGCCAGCATCAAGTACTCAGGCGGAGGGCTCCGGTCAGGCCCCTATCTGACAGTCCCACCGCCCCCACCTGACCTGATAGCACCACAGCCCCTACCTGAGGGTCCTACTGCCCTTACCTGACCTTAGGCTCTGCAGTCCCCACCTGACCAAGGCCCTGCCCCTACCTGACGGCCTGGCCTCTATGACATAGCCTGTGGTGGGTGTGCTGCCAGTGTTTCCCTCCGTCCACTGCAAGGTCAGCTCAGAGGCGGATTTGGTGACTAAGACGTCTCTGGGGGAGCCCGGGGAGCCTGTGGAATAAAAAGAACAAAAAGTTCAATATTGTGGACACTCCTCATCACCCAGCATGGTCTAGTCCCCTGACAGGTTACACAACCTGCTCCACCTCCATTTCCTTGTCTTACTAAGGAACACCGACACTCGCCTCATGCTCAGGGACTGATGGACGCCATGCTCCAGCAGTTTCCCAGTAGTTTGCTCTGCCGCCCTCGCTAGACAAGTATTCCAGCAAGGCCTGAACTGCTTGCTACCTGGGAAGTTACATGGCCCCTCCTGATGACACGTAAGAGCTTTAAAATTTTCTTGTCCATTTATTTAAAAAATTGATTCCTCTTAGTTTCTTCTGTTTTCCAAAACTTTATATGCTGAACATATACTAAATATTTGTGTATCTATAGTTAACAAGTGTTATGGATTGAATTGTGTCCCCCAAAAATCTGTGTTGGAATCCTAACCCCTATACTTGTGGTTGTAATCCCATTTGGGAATAAGGTTTTTCTTTGTTATGTTAATGAAGCCCTAACAGTATAGGGTGTGTCTTAAACCAATCACTTCTGAGATTTAAAACAAGCAGATGGGCACACAGAAGCAAGCAGAGATGGGAGAAGATAGTTGCCATGCCAAAAAACTGAAGCTGGAAAGAGACAAGGACCTCTCCCTAGAGCCAACAGAGAGAGAAAGCCTTCCCCAGAGCCAGCACCCTGAATTCAGGTTTCTAGCCTGGTGGTGTAGTGGTTAAGCACTACAGCTAACCAAATGGTCGGCAGTTCGAATCCACCAGCCACTCCGTGGAAACCCTATGTGGTAGTTCTACTCTATCCTATAGCGTTGCTATGAGTCGGAATCAACTTGATGGCAGCGGGTTTGGTTTTTTGGTTTAAACTATGAGAAAGTAAGTGTCTGTTTGCTAAAGCTACCCACTTGTGGTACTTTTGTTATAGGAACACTAGGAAACTAAGAATTTGGCACTGAGAAGTAGAGTGCTGCTCGAACAAATATCTAAAATGTGAAAGTGCTTTTGGAATTGGGTAACGGGTAGAGGCTGGAAGAGTTTTAAGGTGCCTAATAGTAAAAGCCTAGATTGCCTTGAAGAGGCTGTTTGTAGAATTATGGACGTCAAGGGCAATTCTAGTGAGGGCTCAGAAAGAAGTGAGAAGAGCTGTGGAGAAAGTCTCTATCGTCTTAGAGAATACATATGACACCATCAACAGAATGTTGCTAGAAATGTGGGCATTAAATGTGCTTCTGGTAAGGCTTTAAAAGGAAACGATGAACATGTGATTGGACATCGGAGGAAGCGCAATGCTTTTTATGCAGTGGCAAAGATCTTGTCTGAATCATGTTCATATGTTTGGTGGAAGGCAGAACTTGTAAGTGAAGAAACTGGATATTTGGCTGAGGAGATTTCTAAGCAAGATCTTAAAGGGTCTGCATGGTTTCTCCTTGCCACTTATAGTAAAATGAACCGTGCAAAATGAAAACAGAACTTAAAGATTTGGAAAATTCTGTTGTACAAACTGAAGACATGTGCCCTAAAACTCTCACCCAGGACTTGCTGACTGAATCTTTTGTTAAAGAGATTAAGCCTGTGACTGATGGATCTAACCAACTACCACAGCAGAAAACTCATCAGCTTAGATCAGGGGACAGAGACAGGACAAAAGAAAGGAAAGCTGTTTGCCTCTTGGAATTCTATAGGCAGGAAACAGGCCAAAGGAGCTACATCTGTTGTCCTCCAAGAAAAGAAAAGGACCATCCCTGTTGGAAGGAACACTAGAAGCAGGGCTGACTCGGTTTCAGACGGCAGAGCCACAGCCTCCTAGGTTTCAAAGAGTCAGATCTCCAACTTGGTTCCAGAGCATGGGGCTGCCATTAAGGTGTGCCAAGGGGATGGGGCCACCGCCCAAAGCTGAGGGAGCGGGGCTGCCATGCCCAAGGGGCAGAAGAATGGAGCTTTCGCGGGGTGGGGAGGGGTTACTTCCCAGATGGACTAGGAGAATGTGTCTGCCCAAAGCAGAGGGAACAGAGTTGACGTCCTAGTGGGCCTGGAAGGCAGGGCTGAAGCACAGGGCCGAGGGGCCTCCATCCAGAATCCAGAGAGCATGGCCAACACCCAGAGTCTGAAGGGTGGGGCCATTGCACAGATAGTCTCAGAGAACACAGGATTATTTTCAAACCTTGAGAGTTAATGTAGTTTGTTCTGCTGGGTTTTGGACTTGCTTTAAAAAAAGAAAAAAAGCATTACTATCAAGTCAATTTCAACTAATAGTGACCCTATAGGACAGAGTAGAACTTCCCCATAGGGTTTCCAAGGCTGTAAATCTTTACAGAAGCAGACTGTCACATCTTTCTCCTGTGGAGAGGCTGGTGGGTTCAAACTGCTGACCTTTCAGTTAGCAGCCAAGTGCTTTATTTTAACCACTGTGCCCCCAGGGATCCTTTCGGACTTGCTTGGTATCAGTTATCCCTTCCTTCCCTCTAATCTCTCCTATTTGTGATGGAAATGTCTACCTTGTGTCTGTTCCTCCATTATATTTTAGAAGCAGACAACTTGTATTCTAGATTTCAGAGGTTCACAGATGAAGGAGAATTTTGCCCCAGGATGGAATACGCCTAAAATCTCAACCATATTTGATTTAAATGATTCAGAAGTGAGATTTTGGACTTGGAGTTGACTTAAGACTTTTGGGATGAAGTGATGGGGTGAATGTATTTTGCATGTGGGAAGGACATGAATTTTGTTTTGGTGGGGGGCAAAGGGTAGAATGTTATGGATTGAATTATGTCACTCAAAAACCTGCGTTGTAAATCTTAACCCCTAGACTTGTGGTTGTAATCCCATTTGGGGATAAAGTTTTCCTTGTTATGTTAATGAGGCCATATCGGTAGGATGTGTCTCAAACCAATCTCTTGAGCACAAGAAGCAAGGCGAGATGAGGAAAGATAGTTGCCAGGCTGAGAAACAGAAGCAAAAAGAGACGAGGACCTTCCCTCAGAGTCGTCAGAGAGAAAGCCTTCCCCTAGAGCCAGCACCCTGAATTTGGACTTTTAGCCTCCTAAACTGTGAGGAAATAAATTTCTGTTTGCTAAAGCCACCCATTTGTGGTATTTCTGTTAGAGCAGCACTAGAAAACTGAGACAGCAAGTCCACCTGTAGAATCTGATTCTAATTCATGCTCTTTCGTAAACATTCCCGGGTTTAGGCGAGCACTGAGCTGCTCTGTTGAGAGTGCAGACAGATCCTAGCTATGTGAAGCACAAGGTGAGAGGTTTACTTTGTAAAGGACACTGAGCCTTCTGCCCCGAGAGCTCCACTTACCCTCCACTGGCCCGGCTGTGACATTTGCTTGTATCTCGGGTCCATAGGTGATGGTGCGTGCTTGTACCCGGAAAAAGTAGGTCACTCCTTTTGTGAGGTCCCGCACCTTTAGCCAGCGCTGCCAATTCCCTTTAATGTCCACTGTCACCACCTTGCTCACCCCTGGAACCATCCGGAAGCAAAGAGAAGAGAAAAAGGGGGTCTCAAGACAGAGAAGCAATTGAGCTCCGTATATTGTGTCGAGATAATGCTGCAGTGTGCGAAGAAAGTATTTCTCACAGTTAGTAGGAGTTGAAGCAGTGATAATAGGCAATTTTCAGCACAGATAAGTGTAATTAGGGTTTAAACTTGATAAGTGGGTACTGGCAAAGGGAAAAAACAAATCTCACAGCACAACTAGGAGGGGACAGCCATCTCACTAACTACATCTTGAGAAGAAATACACAGCTTATCAGCAAATGTGAGGAGAGGCACGGCCCTGCCCTGTCTCTGGGTCAGGCTCCCTGGAGAACATTCCAGCAAGCATCCCCTTCCCATGATGCTCTGAATTGTACAAAGTCCTGTGTCACTTACATAGGTGAGCTCCCTGACTTTGTCATACCAACAAGTTGTCATCCTGTTGAGTCCGACTCATGGTGACCCCATGTGTATCAGAGTAGAACTGTGCTCCACAGGGTTTTCAATGGCTGATTTTTGGCACCTTTCTTCCAAGGTGCTTCTGGGCAGCCTGGAACTGCCAACTGTTTTTACCGCCCAGGGATTCCTCTCATCCATACACCAAAAATAAAAAAATAAACCCACCAAACCAGTTGCCTTCCAGTTAATTCTGACTCACAATGACCCCATGTGTGTAAGAGTTGAACTGTGCTCCAACAGGGTTTTCAATGGCTGATTTTTCAGAAGTAGATTGCCAGGACTTTCTTCCAAGGTGCCTTTGGGTAAACTCAAACCTCCAGCCTTTGGGTTAGCAGTCAAGCTCATTAACAGTACCACCCAGGGACTACGACTTAATCATACGGAAGAGAATAATCTGGAAGACACCCAGGGAGACACCTGTTTTAGAAAATGCACTTCACTTGAAAATTTTGCTTTGCAGGGACGAGGAGTCAAGATGAGGATGCTCCATCTGGAATCTCCCCAACAGGCATAGCAAAGAGGTGGAGTCCTCTACAAGGTGCCCCCAGCCTGAGGCCTCAAAGCACCAAAGAAGTCACTAGAACCTCACTGTGGTCCTTGAAGCAAGGATGAAGAAAAACTTATCACCACAAGTATAGATGCCTCGACTCAGAGAACTCGACAACGTCAAGACATGTAAGCAAGCTCTGCCGAGGAAGCAGCTTTCACACAGAAATAGGTGAACGAGTGAATAATGTAAGCATGTTGCTGGCTATATTAAGTATAATTAGAAAACAGGATATAACATTTTGGGGGAGGATCAATCCTGAAAATTTCACAAATGTAGCATTTCTCAAAAGGGAAAATGGGGTTCTTTGGTTAAACCAGTTTGAAAAGGCTGCATTTGGAAAAAGTTAAATGAGTTGTTTTTTGCAGGACTTCTCAGGGCTTTCAGCATACTAATAATATCTACTGGCCATCTCTTGGAGAAGGAGCCCTGGTGGCACAGTGGTTAAGGGCTCGGCTGCTAACCAAAAGGTTAGTGGTTCAAACCCACCAGTGGTTCCTCAGGATAAAAGACCTGGCCATCTATTCCCATGAACTTTACAGCTCAGAAAACACTATAGGGCAATTCTACTCTGTCATATAGGGTCGCTATGAGTTGGAATCGACTCAACGGCAACAGGATCTCTTGGAGGAGGATATTAGGATGCAGTGTTTCCAAGACATGTTAGTCAAAAGAACTCTTTTTCCATGGAATATCGTTTGGAAAGCTGTGCTTGATGGTCCACGCCTCCTATCCATGGTCCAGCTGGTTACCGCCAACACCCTACACAACTGAGAATGTGGCTCCCAAAATGCTCCATGGGTGTGGGAGGATTGTGTGGTGCTACCCAACACTTTAATACTAGAGGAGTCTTGACAGAGGCAAAACTGAACCAAATACCTTCTTACTACTCAATGGATCCATCTGTCAAAGTTGGCAAAGCAAAGCTCTCTAATCTGAAAGCCTCCAAAATATCTTCTAACTCGCACACTGTTTACACATTATGCCTTTTATAAAACATTCATTCAGCTACATCATTCTCTTCCAAATTATTTCAGAGCAATTTTTACTGTTTTTGAGTGACCCTTCAAATTTGGTCTTTTCTGCAGAGAAATGGGGGCTATGTCTTTCCAGAGAGCCTGGCCCTCATCTTGCTCAAAGAATGGGTCCCAAGGATGAAAATTTGCACACACAGTGACTGTCTTCAGAAAATGATTGGATTCTATCAGATTTAGAGCTATTTTGGACAGCAATGACTGATTTCTCCCCAGAGCAAAAACATACCCATGTGCAGATTTTGTGAGTTCTATCCCAGCGGGAGGTAGATCTGGTCAGCCTTCTCCTCATCTCAAATGTGTCAGAATTTTATTTATTTAGCCCATTTTTAAACCATGCCCTGGACTACAAAGCCTCAGCATGCAATCACGTAAAAATACTGCCATTTAAAATGTTTTAAAAAAAAACATAAAAATAGCTCTGCCATAAAATCAGATTCCCAAGAACATGGTGCTGTGTTCCTAGTAGCTGGGCTGTGATGCTCCAGGTGGTGCAATGCTCCAGGTGATGTGATGCTCTGGGTGCTGTAGTGCCCTGGGTGGTTGGGCTATGATGTTCCTGGTGGCTGGGCTGCAGTGATCCAGGTGGCTGCAGTGCTCCGGGTGGTTGGGCTGTGGCGCTCTGGGCAGCTATGATGCTCTGGGTGGCTGCAGTGCTCCAGGTGTGTAGGCTGTGGTGCACTCCAGGTGTGTAGGCTGTGGTGCACTCCAGGTGGCTGGGCTGTGGTGCTCCGGGTGGCTGGGCTGCGGTGCTCCAGGTGGCTGGGCTGCAGTGCTTCTGATGGCTGGGCTGCAGTGCTTCTGGTGGCTGGGCTGCAGTGCTCCAGGTGGCTGGGCTGCAGTGTTCCAGGTGGCTGGGCTGTGGTGCTCTAGGTGGCTAGGCTGTAGTGCTCCAGGTGACTGGGCTGTGGTGCTCTGGGTGCCTGTAGTGTTCCCTGCACTGACCAGAGGACTGGTGAGGGGATGGCCGTGAGTCCTGCCTCAGTGCACAGGGCTGAGCCAGGACTGACTTCCAGATGGAGTGACCCCGGGGCTCACAGTCACCAGTCACTGCCATGTTGTCCACCTCACTGGCCTGTGCTGATGGGTCCCTAGCCAGGAGTTTCCACAGGTCCCTCTCAGGTCCTGAGGTGGGGGACAGTGAGAGAGGCCTGAGGGTCCCCCATTAGAGCCACTGGCAGATGAGACCATTGTCCTACCATCTGTCTTTACTATCTTTACCACTTGAAAATATTTTATCTTCACAACTGCAAGTAGGTAGCAATTCACGCACACACACATATATAAACACATACATCACATCTTTGGCAATCTTCATCCAAGAACTAGCATTGCCACAGAGAGTGAATATGATTCTAGCCCCAGATGCAAATACCTGATGTTTTACTGCATTTGAAACCACGTTTCTGGGGAGGGAAGTGTACAGATTTTACGAGGCATTCTAAAATATTGACAATTGTTCGGAGACCTGGTCACTACTCTCAGTCCTGTGTGAATCCCTGGATCCAGCAGTTCCAGGATGAGGGCAGATTCCTCCTGGAGCTGCCCAAAGTTCAAAAGTATGTCTATGTCTGAGCAGCCACCGGCCTCCCACACGTGGGTCAGACTCGCCAACCGCCCTAGGGGAGGAGACACATAAAGAATTTGGTTTTTCTGGGGAGAAGAGGGGCTGGCTGGCTCCTGGGGAGAGGCTGATCCAGATCTGCAGACTTGGGGTGGCCGGGGCTGGGGGGAGTGGCTGAGCCCTGGGCAATGTGACCACAGTGAGTACAGGAACTGGCTTTGTCCTGTTCCAACCACTGTTGTCTGCGCAACCGCCCTTTTCCTTCATTGTGGCTGGGTCCCGTCAATTTCTGGTCATTTTCAGTCCTATAACAACGTGCTCTTACATTCAATGTAAAGTTTATCTCCTCCCTCTCCAGCCTCATCAGTCAAAGTGTTCCAAAGTGTCTCAGAGAGAACAGCTGCCAGGACAAGCATTTCCTGCTCCTAGTTTCTGGCAGGAGTTAATTCTCCTAGAAACATGCAGAGGTGGTGAGCAGGGTTGATCAGGCTGCGAGGCAGGGATGTGGAATGCGCCCCAGGGCTGGACTTACCCCTTGTGTGATGCTGGCACTCAATCTCTGTAGCCTCAGTTTCCCTACCCGTTCTGAAGTTAACAATGCCTGTCTTAGGGCTATTGTGAAGGGGTGGGGGGATGTCAAGGAGATGAGTTAGAAAGCTGAGCAAATGGTAGGGACCCCTGGCTCTGTTGTTATTGTTTAAAACACATTAGACAGTGGGTGCTATGCAGTCTCTATGGAGTTCCCAAAGGAGTCCTGGTGGCACAGTGGTTAAGCACTTGGCTGCTAACCAAAAGGTCAGCAGTTCAAACCTACCCAGCCGTTCCACAGGAGAAAAGACCTGGAAATCTCCTTCTGTAAAGATTACAGCCTTGGAAACCCTATGGGGAAGTTCTACTCTGTCCTATAGTGTTGCTATGAATCAGAACTGACTCAAAAGCAACAGGTTTATGGAGTCCTCACCTGCTATATCTTTATGTTCTGCTGTGTATCAAACTACTCCAAAACCTAGCGGCTTACAACCAATCGAGTTGTCATTGGGTTGACTCTGACTCATGGCAACCCCTTGTGTGTCAGAGTAGAAATGTGCTCCACGGGGTTTTCAATGGCCGATTTTTCAGAAGTAGATCACCAGGCCTTTCTTCCGAGGTGCCTCTGGGTGGACTCAAACTGCCAACCTTTCGATTAGCAGCCGAGTGCAGGGACTCTCAGGTTAAAACCACTACCACTGAATTTGGCTCACACCTCTGCTGGCCGGTCTTGCGTCTAAGCTGGTCTGGTTGATATTGGCTGGGCTCACCCGTGTGTCAACATCAAGACTGGGCATCGGTTGGGGGTGGGCTGATCTCACGTGGCCTCCCTCACACGCCGACACACTGCCAGTGAAGCAATGGGTGGCTGCATCATCACCCAGAAGGCTAGCTCTGGCTTGTCCACACAGTGACCAGGTTCCAAAAGCAGCAAGAGGGCAAGTGCACAACTAGCGTGCAGGTGCTTCTCAGTCTCCACGCCTCACGAATGCGATTGCTGACTGGCCAAAACAAGTCACGTAGCCACATCCAGAGTCACTGTGAGGGGCACGATCAAAAAGCATGGACATGGGGGGCATGAGCAAGTTGGGGTCCTCCTGAACCTCTCCACCACACCCTCTGTATGAGTTTCCTGTTGCCGCCACCACAAATTACCACACACTGGGTAGCTTAAAGCAATACAAATTTATTCTCTCACGGTTCTGAAGGCCACCGTCTGAAATCAAAGATGTCAGTGAGGTTGGTTCCTTCCAGTAGCTCTGAGGGGGAATCTGTTCCATGCCTTGCTCCTACTTTCTGGTGACAGCCAGCACTCGTGGCATTTTTCCTTGGCTTTTATCCGTATCACTCCAGTCTCTGCCTCTGTCTTCACCTGGCCTTCTTTTCTGTGTCTCTGTATGTCCTCTCCTCTTCTTAAAAGCGCACAGTCATTGGATTTAGTGGTTGCTGTTGTTAGCTGCTATTGATTCAATGCCACGTCATAGTGACCTTACATACAACAGAATGAAATGTCACCCAGTCCTGTGCCATCCTCGTGATTGCTGGTGTTTGAGCCCATTGTTGCAGCTATTGTGTCAATCCATCTCATGGAGGATTTAGGGCCCACCCTCAATCCAAGATGATCTCATCTCGAGATCCTTAAGTTGATTACATCTGCAAAGACCCTGTTTCCACATATGGTCACTGTGATGTTAAGATTGTATGTCAACTTGGCTGGGCCATGATGCTCAGTGTTTGGCAGTTGTATAACGTTGCGATCACTTCCCTGTTGAAATCTGATAATGTGATCACCCCCATCATGGAATCTGCTGAGTGGTACCAGTGGGGGCAGGGCTTGTGGTGGATCACCGCCCCCTCAGCTTTCATCTCTCCACCCTCCTCTGCCTACTTCCTTCCCGGTCACCTTGCCAGGGTTTTTGCTTGTTCTAGATTCTGCAGCTGGCTTCTGTTCATCTGACCTCTGGTTCTTGGGACTTGAGCTAGCAGCTCTCCTGCCATCCTGAGATTTCTTCACAGCCTGCTACAGCCTGCTCTCCAGCCTGCTGATCTTGGGTTCACCAGCCCATGCAGCTACGTGAGTGAGGAGAATTCTCTTTTCTGCCCCCATGGACTTGGGACACTACCCAGCCATCTCCTTGATATAAATCTCTCTCTATATATATATATGCTTTACTGGTTTTGCTTCTCTAGAGAACCCAGACTAAGACATTCACATTCTGAGGTTTTAGTGGGGCATGAGGTTTGGGGGAATGCTATTCAATCCACCATACCCAGCAGTAGGGAAACTGTTGCCCTGGATGTGATATCCTCATCACAGACCCACGTCAGTAATTCTTATTTCTACCCCTACTGTTCTATGTTCCTCTCTTGGCCTGCATGCCTGCAGGATGTGGCTGGCCAGAAAGGGTCAGGACCAGCATCTGGCCAAGCTGGGTGTTCCAGCAGGAACCAACAGTCTAGGCAGGCCAGTGGCTGGGTCCTGAGAAGCTGCTGGCATTAATGGTGAGCAGGGCCACCTGCACAAGGTCAGAGGGTCAACCAGGGACAGTAGGCTTGGTGAGCTCTGGTCCCAGGGAAGAAGCTGTTTAATGGCCTTTGGGGAAGGTGGCCTCATACTCACCAGGGGCAGATGTTGGACCAACTGGAGAGGGACAGACCTGTTGGGGTGGAACAGGGCCTGCATGAGAGAGCTCATCACAGACCTCGGGGGAACACAGCAGGGACCACGCTGCTCACTAGGAGTCCAGTGCTCTGAGGAGACACTGCCATGCCATCGGGCCACTGGGCAGCCCAAGCCCTGGACTGCCACTTGACAAATGAACTGGAGTCAGGGCATCCGGAATGTGCCTTAGCCTCTGCCATGGCCACCTCTGGAGGGTTTGTTCCTCTTGCCTGCCCAGAGAGACCCAATGGTGCTGTAGATGCTGTGGCTCTGCTCTGTCTCGCAGTCTGTGGGGTGAGTGGGGGAGCCACAGAGCAAAGAGGTCTTTCTCCCCTGCTCCAATTTCAGAGCACAGTGTGCTCACTGCAAGAGCCAGGAGACTCTGGGCTACAAGAACCAGCCCTTATCAACAGACAAAAGCGACCAGGCTTGCGACAGATGTCTTATTACCCATGAAAAGAGGTGAAAAGGATGGTGAAGCATACGAGGTGCTTCAATGGGCCCTCCTCACACTCCATCTCTGGGAGGCTCACCTGCACACTAACTTCCAGAAACACAAGTGCTCTCAATGTTGTTTTTCAAGGTATGGAACTTAAGACCTTGGGCTCTCAAACCAGACAGCGTGGGTTCAAATCCCTCCTCCTTCATTTTCTAACTGTAGGCCTAGGGCAAATAAATGTCCTACAGGTCTTAAGTCCAATGTCTTTGCCTGCAAACGGAGATGAACAGCAGTACCTACATCACAGAGTGGTTATGAGGATGTAGGGATAATGTGCATTCAGTGCTCACAGCAGTAGGAAGTGCGGGTAAATGGTACCCACTATTACCGTTACACCTGGTGGGATGCTGTTTACGGGGCACTCACAGAAGAGCTCCGGTGAGCTGGACAGGATGAACATGACTGCCTAAACATCTTTCCCATGCCGTTTGACTTCCCCAATGATGCATAAATTGCTGCAAAAATGGACAAGTAACCACAACATTGACAACACAAGTGTGGCCAGATGTGTGAGGTCATCTCC
Source organism: Trichechus manatus latirostris (assembly GCF_000243295.1). Classification (NCBI taxonomy): domain Eukaryota; kingdom Metazoa; phylum Chordata; class Mammalia; order Sirenia; family Trichechidae; genus Trichechus; species Trichechus manatus. The sequence goes on from NW_004444087.1 coordinate 729,784, forward strand.
CTGGCAGCCAGAGTAGGGAGTTGTTGTCACAGTCCTGTAGCAATTCTAGGGGAGTGATGTACAGAGACAAGAATAGCACAAAGCCCATCATGTCCCCGGGTGGTACTTTGATTGGGTAATGATGGGACGGCAATGGCCTTGCTGGAGAGCCCTTCCTTACAGGACTTGGAGTAGTGGCCAGGAGGGAGGCCTGGAGTCACACACCATGAGGTTCCCAGGGACAGTATGCAAACCCACAGACACGGGAGCGCTGGCTCATAGAAAAAGTCACTCATCCGAGGACACAGGGAAAGCCCATGCTGTCTCTGACTGGGAAGGGCTCATAGAACCTCAGTTTTTGGTCAGAACCACGGTTTTTGGCAACTGTTCCTATTGTGAATAGGCTCCACTTGGTTAGTATCCTTGGAAAGGTGTTTTTTATATGGCTCAAGGAACTTCTGTGTGGGGTGTGTGTGAGTGTATGTGAAAGTGTGAGTGTGTGTGGCACGTATACAAGTGTGTATATGCTGTGTGTGAGAGTTATCAGTGTGTATGCGGTGTGTGTGTGTCTTAGTATGAGTGTGTAGTGTATGTGTGAGAGTCTATGTGAGCGTGTGTGTGTGTGAGAGTGTACAAGTGTATATGGCTTATGAGTATATAGTGTGAATGTGTATGTGTGTGTGTGTGAATGTGAGTGTGTATGTGAGAGACTGAGTGTGTGTCTAGTTTGTGAGTGTATGCGAGTGTATGAGAATGTGTGCATGTGTGGTTTGTATGAGTGTGTGTGTGTAAATATGTGTGTATCTGAGAGTGTATGTGTGAGTATGTGAGTATATGAGTATGTGTGTGTGAGTCTGTATGTGAGAGTGTATGTGAGTGTGTGAGAGTATGAGTATGTGTGTGTGAGTGTGTGTGAGAGTGTATGCGTGTGGTGTGTGTTTGTGAGAGTGTATGTGTGTGAGTGTATGAGTGTGTGTGTGATGTATATGTGCGTGTGTGAGCGTGTGTGTGGTGTGTGTGTATGTCAGTGTTTATGAGAGTGTATGTGTGTGCGAGTGTATGAGTGTGTGTGTGTGTCTGGCGTGTATGTGAGTGTCTGAGCGTGTGAGTTTATGTGTGTGGATAAGAGTATCTGTGAGTGGGTGTGTGTGTGAGGGGAGAGAAGTGGACATTGGTGAGCAAAATGGAAGGCCTCCACCAATCCTCTATGCTCTCTCCCTGCTGACTTGGCAAGAACAACGGCATATCTTCTCTGGGGACCTCAACCCTGGCTCCCAGGACAGATGCTGGTTCTGTCAAGAACACAAGGACATCTGAGCCCTGCCCCACACTCTAGGTGGCCACATTGACTCAATGTTGGCCCTGTGCCCTCCTGGCCATCTTTAAAAGCCACACCATATCCCCTCCACTGCCATTTGTCAAAACTCACCAATTGTGGCAGACACACGCACCACCCCACATTTTAACACCACTGAATTGGAGGTGTAGCCCAGAACGGATGATGCGAAAGTATTGGGCCATAGTTTCTCAAAAGCATTTTGTCTTTCTTAGCACTTCATAAAATAATGCTAGATTTCATAGTCTTAGATTCGATGAAATAAAATCCAGTGCTTAAATGTTTTCCTTCAAGTCAGCTCCCTGTTACTCAAATATACGCATTTTAAAGGGAAACTTTTATCACTGCTCTAAATGGAAAACCAGTATTATCTGATGTGCTAGTTACATTTTTCCCTCCTACACATGAAATAATCTATCATCTCGATAGTCTGCCCTTGTAGATCAACAGGGGGAGGCCTGCCTGACCACCAGGCAGAAGCTGCTGGGCTCCTGGTCCTTCTTTAGCGCCATAGCCCCCAGCACATTGAACCGTCACTGAACCCATCAGCGATCTAGAAGAGAGGAGTGCTGAATATGAGAAACTTCCTTATGTTAATGACGATTTTACTTATTATTAATATACCAGCAGCATATTAAAAATAAGGTCCCTGGGTGGTGCAAACTACTTGTGCTCGACTACTAACCAAAAGGCTGGTGGGTTGAACCCACCCGGTGGTGCCATGGAAGAAAGGCCTGGTGATCTGCCTTGTAAAGATTGTTGTCATTGGGTGTTGTCGAGTCAGTTCTGACTCATAGTGATCCCATATGACAGAGTAGAACTGCCCTGTAGTGTTTCATAGGCTGTAATCTTTATAGGAGTCAGTCACTGGGTCTTTCTTCAGAGAAGCTGCTGGTTGGGTTCAAACTGCCAACCTTTTGGTTAGCAGCTGGCTGTTTAATCGTTGCATCACCCAAGGCTCCTGTTCCATAAAAATTAAAGCCAAGAAAACCCTATGGATCTCAGTTCTACTCCGTAACACATGGGATTGCCAAGAATCGGAACTGAGACAACAGCAATGGGTTTGATTTTTTTTTATATTAATGAAAATTAATAATAATTTCTTATACTATAATATCAGATATAAGTAACAGAGCTAGGTAACATTTTTTTAATTGCACTTTAGATGAAGGTTTACAGAACAAATAGTTTCTCATTAAACAGTTAGTACACACATTGTTTTATGGCAATGGTTAACAACTCCATGACATGTCAACACTGTCCCTTCTCAACTTTGGGTTCCCTATTACTAGCTTTCTTGTCCCCTCCTGCCTTCTAGTCCTTGTCCCTGTACCATTGCGCCCCATTAGTCTCATTTTGTTTTATGGGGCTGTCTAATCTTCGGCTGAAGGGTGAACCTCAGGAGTGACTTCATTACTGAGCTAAAAGGGGCCATAGTCTCAGGGTTTTTCCAGTCTCTGTCAGGCCAGTAAGTCTGGTCTTTTTTGGTGAGTTAGAATTTTGTTCTACATTTTTCTAGAGCTAGGTAACACTTTAATGCAGCAGTGCCCATGATTGATTGTATGTGAGTGACAGCAACAATGCCAACGCTTTCCCAGCTCCTTCTCCTCACCTTCACATCAAATCCATGGCTATCCTGCTGGCTTCATCTTCAAAACACATCCCTAACCCAACCTCTTCTCACTTCCACAGCCACTGTCCCCTCCAAGGCCCCATGCCAGGACACAGGCTCCACTTGGTCTCCTTACTCCCAAGCGTCCCCCTCCCCCATAACCCACTCTCCCCTCAGCAACCAGAGTGACCCTTCTCTTGCATAAGTCAGGGCCTCTCACTTCAATTCCATCTAGAGTCCACCGTGGCCCTGTGTGACCTGGCCCTGCAACCACATGAAGATATCTCATGCTACTCCCCTCCTCACTCATTGATATCTAGCCCTTGCCCACCTCAGGACCTTTGCACATGCTTTGCCTTCTGTAGAAAGGGCTTCCCTCAGAGTTTTGCATGGCCAGATCCTTCTGGTCATTCAGGCCTCCTCCCTACTCTTACATCATCCTACTCTCTTTTCTCTGTAGCATTGACCACCGTCAGACATTTTTGTTAAATTGTGTGTTTGCTGTCTTTCTCCCTGCTGGAATATAAACTTGTTGGGTTCAGGAAAAGTAAGGCCTTTGTTGAACAAGTCAGTCAAGCTCTTTGCTTTCCCGGATCCAGGACAGCATGTGGCACATAATAAATGTGTATAATAAATATTTCCACCACCCATCTGTCGGTCTCAGTCTGTCATACTGTGGTGGCTCGCGTGTTGCTCTGATGTTGGAAGTCATGTCACTGGTATTTCAAATACCAGCAGGGTCACCCATGATGGACAGGTCTCAGAGGAGCTTCCAGGCTAAGACTAGGAAGAAAGGCCTGGCAATCTACTTCCAAAACTCAGCCAGTGAAAACCCTACAGATCACAACAGAACATTGTCTGATATAGTGCTGGAAGATAAGCCCCCTAGGTTGGAAGGTACTCAAAATATACAGTGGCTGCAACAATGGACTTCAGCATACCAATAATCATGAAGATGGCATGGGACTGGGCAACATTTTGTTCTGTTGTACATGGGGTCACCATGAATCCGAGCCAACTCAATGGCAACTAACAACAACAATAAATGCCTGTTGAGTGAATCAGTCCGAGGGAATGACAGAGAATTACCTAAGTGCCTGAGGCTGTCAGCGCCTCCCCTAGGATGCAGGCGGTATCCAATCCACCATTTCCCTACTTGGTTCCAACAAGTAAGACCCGTGGTGGCCTCATCAGCACCCATGAGGGCTGAGATATAAAGACGAACAGGGGAGAAAAGTCCCATGTAAGAAAGAGAAAAAGGACCCTGGTGGCGCAAATGGTTAAGCGCTCAGCTGCTAACTGAAATTGGTGGTTCAAACCCACCAGCGGCTCCATGGGATAAAGGCTAGCGATCTACTCCTGTAAAGATTAGCCTTGGAAAATCCTATAGGGTAGTTCTACTCTGTCAGATGGGGTCACTATGAGTCAGAATAAACTCGATAGCACACAACGACAACACGAAAGAGAACAGATCAAGGGAAGTGTCCAACATGTCCCGTAGAGAAAGCACTAGAATGCAGGACACTCCAGGGTGGCCCTAGTGCAGTCGAGCGCCCCAGGCCTCTTCCAGCAGGCCCTTCACCTTCTGAGCTCAGGCTCCTCAACATGAAGGACCCAGGGTCTCTCTGTAGACTGTGGGGTGCTACACATAAGTGAGGCCTGCCTGCCTTCACCCGCCCCCCTCTGTCTTACCTTGGACAGGGGCTAAGGGCTCGTACACCACCCGGTAGCCCTGCAGGATGCCATTGGCTGCCACTGGCTCACCCCAAGACACATTGAGTGTGGTGGAGGTGATTTCTGAGAACGTCAGAAAGCTGGGGGCACCAGGAGCTGGAGAACAGAAGACAGAGAGCGATTTTTACTGAAGCTCCTTATAGACCCATGCACACATGCCTGTGCCCCCATGCAGAATAAAACATGTCATCCAATGTGGTCTCTAGCTCAGTACAAGTCTAAACGCCAGAGGATGAGGAGATTTATTGATCACCCCGGAACTTCTGATGATCAATCCAAAACCCAGACCGTCCAGAGAAGAGCGGAGAAAATGACAGTGTTTAAACACAAAGGGGCTTGAGAGGAGAAATGACAGAGGAATAAAAATGAAAAACAGAGGAAAGCAGAACATAAAATGCAAATTGCTGCGATTTCCAGTGGCTGCTAGGGGGTTCAGAGGTGTTTGTTCCTGCTCTTCTGGAGTGGAGGGGGCCTCCTCCCCTCTTCTCCCCTCCCTCCCCTCCCCTTTTCTCTCACAACTTCTTCAAAACACATCCCTAACTCAACCTCTTCTTACCTCCTCCACCATTGTCCCCTGCAAGTCCCCAGCAGGACACGGCCTCCAGCTGGTCTCCTTACTGCCAAGCATCTCCTCCCTGCCCCTCTTTTATCCTCCCCCCTCTCCCCTCCCCTCCCCTCTGGTCTCCCCTCCACTCCCCTCTTCTCTCCTTGTCCCTCACCACGCCCCTCCTCTCCTTTCCTCTTACCTCTCTTCTCCTCCCCTTCCCTCTTGTTGCCCCTCTCTTCTCCCCTCCCATGGGGCCTGCAGTCTCAGAGGACACACCTCTGGCCCCTCCATCTGAAACCTCACTCAACCCTCTGCCACCTCAGAGAGTTCTTGCTTGGCCTGCAGATGGGGGAGGAGGCTGACCGAGCCTTCTTGCACTGGAAAGGACTTCCTGGCAACCCAAGGCCAGGTGCTCCCCTCTCCCTGGCTCAGTGTGAGGGCACCTGTGCCCAGATGCCTGCTTGCAGCATTTCTGTTCTAGCAGCACTAGGAAGCTAAGACACCTGTGCGCTCAGAATGTGCATCCAACAGAGGCCATGAGAAGGAAATGTGCTGCCCTCCTACCCGCCTGATGTGTCCGCCCCTGCCGGGGGTCACTCGTGGGCCCATCTCCAGCGGCATTGAAGGCAGATATGCTGACCAGGTACTTAGTGTGGCTGGTTAGGTTCTTGAGCTTCACTGCAGTCTCGGGGAGGAACAGGACCTTCATCTTCTCTGTCTCATTCTGGCTGTCGGCCTCCCAGTAATAGATCTGCCAGAGAAGGGACAGGGTTGGGAATGGGTGTCCGAGGAGAGACCACCCCTCTCTGCACCCAAGCGTGAAACCAGAGCCTGGAGGCGGCCCTTGTGCACTCTGGGTCAGAACCTTCCTTTTGGAATCAGGGAGTCACCGAGGGGAGTGTGGGCTGAGGGAGATTGTGGCAGCCAGTGTTAACCGGGTAGCCAGTGGCTAGCATTTCTGAGCAGTCCATCTAGAGTTTAAGTATCGCCCAATTAAAGAAAATACTGCTCCAGATGGGGATCTGAGGATGGCAGGGACATTGCACTTGGGTTACCAGAAAGCTGTCTTTTTTCTCCTGCAGGGTGAGCCCTGGGGGTGTCTTTCGCTGTGGCCCCTGCCTCCTCCCACAACCTCCCGGAGAGACGGAAGATCCCCAGTGCCCACTCCCATCCTGACCTGTGGATAGAGCCAGCCTCTGACATCCACCCTATGCATCCACGCTTTGTCTAAAGCTGACATCTAAGTTCTCAATCCACATGACACGATGAACCCCAGAAATAACACGCTGTGCTCATCGATGCTGGGAAGGCCCATGTTCTTCCTGGACACCATTTTCTCTCATCTGGCTTTTATGTGCTCGTGGGTGAACTCCATGCACAAGTATGAAGGTTTGAAGAGGCTGCCAGGATTGCTCCTGCAGACAACTGGCTGGAGAGCCTTTGTCCAATGCCAGTGCAGCCAGGCCACCCAAAGACAATGCAGCCCAAACCCACCTTGGCTATGGGAACCCTGGCCCATGCCAGGCCATTACAGCAGCTTGCCAGATGCAAGAAAAACATGGCAGCTCCACAGCAGCGCCAGCGCCCCCTAAGGCCAACTTCCCTGACACATCTGCTACTGCCCGGCGCAGGCGCTGACGCGTGAGGCCCCCTGAGCTGGACTTGCAAGCTGCACTCCACTTTCTGCCCAGTGAATTGACCCAATCAGAGCCTCTGCTCACACAGACACAGCAGCCCGGAGATCAATATCCAAGTTCAATGTCTTTGTCATTAAGGAAATTATTTGGACACACATAAATAGCACCTTGCCTCGGAGCACAGCGCTCTCAGTACTTTGCTTCCCATCACCTCATTAATCACAGTAACAGCCCTGCCCTGGAGAAAGGCATTCATTTTCATAAAACACCCACAAAAAACATCTATAAATGGACATTTAATTGGCCCAACAGTCACGAGGTCGGGCAAGCCCACTGGATCCGATGACGGATAAACTAAGGCCCCAGTAGACCAGACGGGGACATTAATTCTGGAGGAGGCTGGAGAGTGCTCGAGGAGCGGGTTGGCACGTTTCCTACAGGGCGGTTCTAGCTGACTTTGAAGCCTGGAGCCCTCAGATCAGGTGTGGTCTGAGAGGTGGGTGGAACTCCATTCAATGGATTCCAGCCTCATCAGCAGATACTCAGCTGCCCCAGCCTGCCGCCTTTCTTTTATCACCCCTGTAGAACAGGTCACTGGTGTGCAGTTATTCCATCTTAGCGTGGTGGTTCTCATGGGGTCGCTATGAGTTAGAATGGACTCAACGACATACAACAACAACAAGTGTCAAGGAGCTCCTGAGTGGTGCAAATGGTTAAGCACTCAGCTGCTAACGAAAAGGTTGGCAGTTTGAACCCACCCAGCAGTTCCATGAGAGAAAGACCTGGCTCTTTGCTTCTATAAAGACTACATCCTAGGAAAACCCATGGGGGCAGTTCTACTCTGTCATACAGGGTTGCTATGAATCGGAATCGATTCATAATGATAACAAGAGGTACCGGAGAGCCCCAGAGAGGGGATGGGAGCAGGAAGGGTCCCTAGCCCTGCTAAGGTGGCCTGCGGACAAGCCCAGTCTCCTGACAATGAGCCCCACCCTCACTCTCCAGCCTCCCCTGTCAGCAGCTTGTTTCCCAGGCCAGTGGGCAGGGCCAGCCAAGCCTGCCCCAGCCGCTCACCCCCACCCCCCTCTCGGTGCGGTGCGTCTGCAATGGGGACACAGGAGGACAAAATCTGCCAAGGGGCAGTGGCCACAGGGGGCTGGGCTCCCAGCTGGCATTTGGCCGCTTGGACCTGGCATACAGTGACCCAGAAAGAAGAGCCAACCACATGCACGAGCTTGCCTTGTAGCCTTGGATGTTCCCGTTCTGGCTCTCCAGGGGCGGTGGGTCCCACGTGACCTCCAGCTGGCTAGCCGTAAGGGGGTTCACCTGCACGTTCTGCGGTGGCATCGCTGGGGCTGTGGAGAGAGCACAGGAGAGGGCTGAGAGGTGCTCAGAGGCTGGGGCCCACTCCTTCTGGCTCACAGCAGAGCTGTCCCAGAAGAGGGATCACTCACATCACAGCCGAGTGGCCCCCCGGGACTCCCTGGCCTTTCTATGCCAGGAACCTTTCTCGGAATAACATTTTTAAATGCATAAAATAAAATACACTGATCATAAAGAAAACTGATTTCACTGAGGTACAGCTAACAAACCATTCAAAACAAAGGTACAGCCTAGTAACATGTGAGTGTGTGTGTGTGTGTGTGTGTGTGTGTGTGTGTGTGTGTGTCTGATAATTTCAGTAACCATCCAGTCGATTCTGACTCATGGCGATCCCATGTGTGTCACAGCAGAACTATGCTCCACAGGGTTTTCCATGGCTGAGTTTTCACAGGTAGATCACCAGGCCTTTCTTTTGAGGTACCTCTGGGTGGACTCAAACCTCTAACCTCTCGGTTAGCAGCTGAGCACGTTAAGTGTTTGCACCACTCAGGGATTCTGTGTCTTGATTAGCCCATGAAGTGAGCCATTGGAGCTGGTCTGGTAAACACTGACCAGCTGTGTTTACAACAACAATGGCGTGGTATGAGGGCATCTCCAGTTTCTGTGGGAGTCCCTCACAGGTACTGCTGGTACCACTGTGGCTTGTTACTACACTCACCCAAAAACCAAACCCACTGCTGTCGAGTGCATTCTGACTTACGGTGATCCTTTAGGACAGAGAAGAACTGCCCCATAGAGTTTCCAAGCTTGTAGTCTTTACAAAGACTGCCACATCTTTCTCCCACAGAGTGGGTGGTGGGTTCAAACTGCCAACTTTTTAGTTAGCAGCTGAGTGCTTAACCACTGCACTACCAGGGCTCCTGTTGTTGTCAGGTGTCATCAAGTCGATTATACCAAAAAACCAAACCCATTGCCGTTGAGTTGATTCCAACTCATAGTGGCTCTATAGGACACGGTAGGACAGGGTTTCCAAGGTTGTAATTTTTATAGGAGCAGACTGCCACATCTTTCTTCCATGGAGTGGCTAGTGGGTTCAAACTGCTGACCTTTTGGTTAGCAGCCAAGCTGAGGGAAATGCTACTTTTCAGACAGAGGCTGGCAGAAAGGAGGGTGTATGTGTTCCCCTGAAAGTTTGGGGATCTCGGTCACAAACTCCAGCTCAGGATGATGTCAGGCTGGAAGCATGTAGCTGCCCCCTTTGATGGGGACAGGGACATGGATATCTGAGCTCCCCCTCCTGCTGGAGGTCGTACCTGCATGCTGCTCTCTGGGGCAGTCTGGTGCCCATTTCTCACATGACCCTGTCCTCACTGCCTATCCCCCCGCCCTGGGAGGGGGTCATGGACATGGTGTCCATGCATGCAGAAGGGAAGAGACGGTCAATGGGTAAACATGGCCTTCGTCCCATCCGTTCGCCACAGTGAAGCCCAGGGTGACACAAAGACCACTCGCGCATGTTTTCAAAGTGTCATGGAGTCTTTGAACTCCATGCTGTGAACTTTCTCATGACAGCGAGTCTCTGCTTCCTGGGATCTTCCCCTTTCCCACTGGGGCACCCCTCTGGCATCTGGGCTGGGTGGGCCTGGCAGCTGCCCTGAAGTTGCCTTGGGGCTGAGCTCCCACCTGCAGTTTGGCCTGTGGCCTTGTTCCTCAAGTCTGTTGTTGTTGTTGTGTGCTGTCGAGTCCATTCCGACTCATAGCGACCCCATGTGACAGAGTGGAACTGCCCCATAGGGTTTCCTAGGCTGTAATCTTTACGGCAAGAAGCCCCGGTGGCGCAGTGGTTAAGTGCTAGGCTGCTAACAGAAAGGTCAGTGGTTAGAACCCACCAGCCACACTGGGGGAGAAAAATGTGGCAGTCTGCTTCTGTAAAGATTTATAGCCTTGGGAGGAACCCCAGTGAGCATGGCCCCTGGACTCTGTGTCAACCCAGCACCAAAACCATTCCCGAGGCCAACTCTTTAGTCAAAGATTAGAGTGGACTATGGGACATAAAACAAAACTCGTGAAGAGTGTGCTTCTTAGTTCAAGGAGCTACATGAGACTAAATGGGCAGCTCTTGTCCAGAGGTCAGATGAGAAGGCAAAGAGGGTCAGGAGCTGGTTGAATGGACATGGGAAATCCTGGCTGGAAAGGAGGAATGTGCTGTCATAGGATAGGGAGAGCAATTAGGGCCACACAACAATATTTGTATAAATTTTTATATGAGAGACTAACCAGAATTGTAAACTTTCACTTAAAGTACAACAATAAAATAAAATTTAAAAAAAAAATGATTTACAGCCTTGGAAACCCTACGGAGCAGTTCTACTCTGTCCTATAAGGGTAGCTATGAATTGGAATTTGACTCAACAGCAATGGGTTTGGTTTCGGTTTTTTTTGTAATCTTTACAGACTCCACTTGTCTGTCAGTTTGTCATACTGTGGTGGCTTGTCTTGGAAGAAGTACAACCAGAATGCTCCTTAGAAGCAAGGATGGCGAGACTTTGTCTTGCATACTTTGGACATGTTATCAGGAGGGACCAGTCCTGGAGAAGGAGATCATGCTTGATAAAGTAGAGGGTCAGAGAAAAAGAGGAAGACCCTCAATGAGATGGATTGACACAGTGGCTGCAACAATAGGCTCAAACATGGCAATGATTGTGAGGACGGTGCAGGACCAGGCAGCATTTCATTCTGTTTGTACATAGGGTTGCTATGAGTTGGAACCTACTCGACGGTACCTAACAACAACAATCTTTAGGGAAGCAAATTGCCAGGTCTTTCTCCCGTGGAGGTGCTGGTGGGTTCAGACCACTGACCTTTCAGTTACCAGCCGAGCACTTAAGAATTGCACCACTAGGGCTCCTTCTCTCACTACCCGCACCCCCAAAAAAATAAAATAAAATAAGGACTAGAAGACAAAGTTCAAAAAATCATAACATTGAGCATACAGATAATTGTATGTATCTGTATGTTAGGTGCATTGAGTCAATTTTTGACTCACAGAGACCCTATAGGACAGAGTAACTGCCCCACAGGATGTCAGAGGCTATAATCTTCATGAGAGCAGATTGCCAGGTTTTCTTTCCTGTGGCACTGCTGGAGGGTTTGAACTGCCTAGCTTTCAGTTAGCATCTGCATGCTTAACCACTGTGCCACCAGGGCTCCTTCTCCTACCCTCTCCCCCTCCCCCCAAAATAAAACAAGTCAAAAAACAAAAAGTTAAAAAAAATTGAGCATATAGATACTCAATAACATTGAGTATATATCTGTATGTTAGGTGCCGTTGAGTTGATTTTTGATTCATAGTGACCCTATAGGACAGAGTAGAACTACCTCATAGGGTTTTCTAGGCTGTAATCTTTACAGAAGCCAATTGCCAAGTTTTTGTCCCAAGAAGCTGCTGGTGGGTTTGAACTGCTGATTTTTCACTTAGCAGCCGAGGGCTTAACCACTGCACCACCAGGGCTCCTTCTAGTCAATTCATAGATCGTAAATACCAAAATCCATTGCCATCAAGTTGAATTCCAACTCAAAGCAACCCCACAGGATACAGCAGAACTGCCCCACTGGGTTTTTTAGGCTACAATCTTTATGGAAGCATACTGCCACATCTTTCTCCCTTGGAGTGGCTGGTGGATTCGAACTGCCAACCTTTGGGTTAGTAGACAAGCTCTTCAAACTGCTGTGCCACCAGAGCTCCTAGATCGTAAATGAAGTGATAAAATAGTCACTCTCTGGAAGATAGCCCAGCATGTGGGCTCTTGGGAGAGAATGACCTTCAGAAGTCACCCTTTCTGCACACCCCCCCTACAATTTTAGCTCCCCCCCAAGTAGAATAAAATAGTAATTAACGCCCACTTGGCCTGACATCGACTATTTATTTTGTTCTAACTGTGTGGTTCCCGTATTATCACTGCCCACCCTGCCGTTAATGGAAATGTTAATAGCCCACGCCAGGTTGTTGTGGCAGATGTTGAGCCTCATTATCAGAAATTCTTATTTACCGCTCCATTAAACAACAGAATCACACAAAAAAACAATTCAATCAAAACTAACTGGAGGAATTTTAACAGCCACATTAATAATCCAAAACATAAATAAAGTTAATGTCTTCCGCATGTTTGCCATCGGCAACTCTATCGCAAAATTACTGTTGTACAATTAAAATGTGAGAGGCAAAATTGAGCTCGGCCATTACCCCAGTAGTCGGTTACAACTGTCTGCGTGTGCCCCCCCCACCCCCACCCCAGCTTTCCTTCTCCAAGATGTGGCTAAACCCAGCACCAGGGCAGCTCTGAGGAAACTAAAACAGGCCCTGGGCTCGGGCGTCCACAGGGTCCGCTGAAATCCATGAGTGCTGGCTGGGCTGCTGTTGTTGTGTGCCATGGAGTGGATTCCGACTCATAGTGACCCTGTGTGACCCAGGAGAACTGCCCCATAGGGTTTCCTAGGCTGTGATATTTATGGGAACAGATCACCAGGTCTTTTCTCCCAGAGTCGCTAGGTGGGTTCAAACCGCCGACCTTTCAGTTAGCAGCTGAGCTCTTAACTATTGCATCACCATGGCTGGTGGATTTGAACTGCTGACCTTTTGGTTAGCAGCCGATCTCATAACCACTGTGCAATCAAGGCTCTAGACTCATAAATGCCGGGCTACCCCCTGGAATTCTGGGTCACATGCCTTCTCACTGGGATTTTCAAGCCTTGGAGGAAGCCCTTGTTCCATCTGGGGCAGAGTGGCACTGCCATCCCCATGTCCCCACATCCCCATGCTGAAATACTCCAGGTACACAGCAGCTATGCTGCAGTACAGAGCTTCTGGGCCATAACAATACTGCAGGTAACAAAGAATTTTTTGACAATGATCCAGGTAGGAAATGAGAAATATAAGTAAACACAGAGAGAAGTATGTCGGTTTTGAGACTTATTTTTTGTCCCCTGGAAATGGCTGGATTTCTGCCCTGACAGGCAGACTTGACTGCAGGGAGTCAGTGCTATTTGCAATCCCAGATGCAGTTCCTGTTCGGTGCAGAGAGAGTTCAGGTTGGGAACCGATGGCACGTCTGAAGAGGCATTATCTTTTTGTTCTCCCACCTCAACATTTGTGGTGGGTGTTGTTGTGTACCGTTGAGTTGATTCTAACTCACAGTGACCCCATGTGACAGAGTAGAACTGCCCCATACGATTTTCTAGGCTGTAAAGCAAAGATGCCACTTTGAGGACTAAGGTATACCTGACCCAAACCATGGTATTTTCATCTGCACGTGAAAGCTAGACAAAGAATAAGGAAGACAGAAGAAGAATTAATGCCTTTGAATTATGGTGTTGGCAAAGAACTTGAATATACCATCGACTGCCAGAAGAATGAACAAATCTGTCTTGGAAGAAGCACAGCCAGAAAGTTCCTTAGAAGCGAAGATGGTGAGACTTTGTCTCACATACTTTGGACACGTTATCAGGAGGTACCAGTCCCTGGAGAAGGACATCATGCTTGGTAAAGTAGAGGGTCAGTTGAAAAGAGGAAGACTCTCAGGGAGATGGATTGACAGTTTCTGCAACAATGGGCTCAAACATAGCAACTATCGTAAGGATGGCACAGGACCAGGCAGTGTTTCTTTGTGTTGTGCATGGGGTCGCTATAAGTTGGAACTGACTCGATGGCACCTAACAACAACAACAACAGTCTTTACAGGAGCAGGTCTTTCTCCCGCAGAGCTGCTGGGTGGGTTTGAACCACCGAATTTTCGGTTAGCAGTTGAGAGCTTAACCATTGCACCTCTAGGGCTCCTTTTGTGGCATATAGCAGACACAAACATCAGCTCAGGGTGCTTTCTAAAATGCAAGGAATTATTTTTAAGCAGTATTTTAGCCTGGCCATGTCTGGCATATACCAATGTAGAGACTGCCTACAAACAGCACTGAAAGGTAAAATGGAGACGTGAGGTGCCACGAGCAGAGCCGTGTTGCTCACAGTCCTGGCAGGATCCACGGGTACCCCCAGCCAGGGAGCCACCATGTCCTGGAGAGAGATCCCAACCAGACAGTCACAGAGAAGCTTATGTGGCCTCTGGGGGGCACCCTGCACCTAACAGCAATAGCAGATTCTGGAGATTTCTATGAGCCAAGCAGTGGCTGACTGCTTGTTAGCTGCCATCGAGTTGACCTTGACTCATGGCAACCCCGTGTATAACAGAACAAAACACTGCCCAGTCCTGTGCCATTCCCATAATCAGTTGCAGATCGGACTGTTGTGATCCACAGGGTCTTTGCTGGCTGATTTTCAAAAGTGGAACACCAGGCTTTTCTTCCTAGTCTGTGTTAGACTGGAAGCTCCACTGAAACCTGTTAAGCGCTTTCTGTTCGGTGTTTTCTAGAAAACAGAGCCGCTGGCTGGCTCTTAAATAGTAAGAAGGATTTTAACATGTGACAGAGGCCAGGGGAGCAAGCGCACTGCAGGAGGTGGGGATGGAGGGGGCAGTCATGGAGATGTCAGAAAGCAGGTATCTGTGGGGTCACACGAGACAGACGGTCAGCCTACTGCTGCTAGAGCCACCCTCAACCCACTAGACCGTACTAGGTTTCTACTTTTCTACTAGGTTTTTGTAGCCTCCCACCTGATTTTTCATTTGGGTAGAGCAAGTTTTTTTACTGATAATTTGAGGATCACTGTTAGTTTTTTAATGTAATGAAATAAGCAGTTGTTTATATGATTTTAAACACATATACATTCATCAGTTTGCTTTAATGACATTGACATTGTCCTGGTCAGACACGCTTCCTGATCGTCTGTTGGAGTCAAGAGGAAATCAAACTCTTTAATGCCATTCACCTTCTCAGCAAACACAGCCAGCACACCTGTTTCCCTAAGCAGGGAATCCCAGAGACCTCTGGGGCCTTCTCGATAAGTAAGAGAGGTGTAGGTGGATAATATTGCTTCAGATCAGTTGGGAACAAGTCAAAGTTGGGGACAGAGGGCAAGGACTCGATGGCAGGGGTACAAACAAGTCAGGAAGGAGCAGAATCTTAACAAGTCTCACAACACAGCAAGAACAAAGTCCATGCTAATGAAGGAGCCTCAATCCTGCTGTCACCAAGCGAGACACAGCAAGCATGCTCGGGCCACCTAGACAGCTCCAGCACCTGTCAGCCTTGCCTTCCAGAAACTTCTGGTCTGTAGGACAGTGTCTTAGTGGATATTATAAAGTACTTTCTCAGAAACCTTACAACAGACAACTGAAGGTGAGGATATCATAGTTTGTCCCTGGGTGGCACAAATGGTTTGAACTAGACTACCAACCAAAAGGCTGGCAGTTTGAACTCACCCAGGGGTACTCCAGAAGAAAGGTGTTGCAATCTGCTCCTGTAAAGATGAGAGCTGACAGACTAACTAGACCAGCTGAGACCAGAGGACTCCCTGAGACTATCACCCTGAGACACTGAACCAAAACCATCCCGAGATCACCTTTTAGCAGAAAAGCAGAGTGGCACACAAAATAAAGGATATTACCCATTAGATTGGTGCTATACTAAAAACCATCTGTATGGGTCCAAAAGGCCAACACTTAATCCACAGCAAAGATACAAAGATAAGGGGGCAGGGAAACTAGAGTACTGGAAATGGAACAACCAGAACACAACGTCATTGATTGATGTGTGTGTGTCAAACAGGAACTAAACTTGCTGTGTAAACTTTCACAAAAAACACAATAAAATATTATTAAAAAAACAATTTTTTTCTTGACAGCCAAGAAAACACTGTGGAGCTCTGTTCTACTCTGTAACACATGAGGTCACCATGAGTCAGAGTCAACTCGAAGCAATGAGTTTGGTTTTTAAAGGCTATCAGAGATATGGAACACACATATCATGTTTATCCCCCAAAGCCCCCTTCTCTCCAGAAATCTCCAGGACATCTGAAGTCGAAAGCAGGTGGTGGAAACGTCTCGCTTGCTGGTTGCTGCGATCGTGGTGTTAGGGGACCCTAAAGGCTGAAGACACCTAATTAATTAGTATTCCATTGGTTATCAGGCCACGTCTACTCATCTCCCCCACTATGTCACTCCCCCACTATGTCACTCATTTCCTCTAAGCTGTTTTGCAGACCCTCTGGAGAGCCCTGGAAGGGTCCAGATCTAACTGGCTCAGAATGGTCAGACATGCGCAGAACAGACAAAGATGACTGACAGACGACCCTAGGCCGCCAAACATGCTCAATAACACAAAAGAACTCAAGTCAAGGAACGAAAAGACTCATGTCAAGGAACCAAAATCACCGGACATACGTCATCCGCAGTAGCTGAGCCCATTTCAAAAGCGAAGAGTCTGTCGGCCACTTCCATGCCAACTCTTAGCCCCACCTCGTAATGAATAACCAGTAGAAACTATGAATAGTTAGAACTTCCTGATCCTGCCCACTGCCTTCCTCCACCCCTGTATGAATATGTATAATTATAAAATGTGCATACTTCCTCAAATCAAGGAACTCAATCTGAGGTCTATACTCTGAATTCCCGCTTGCTAGCCTTCGAAATAAACTTTCTTCATCTCAAAAACAGCATCTGAGAGATAGGCTTCTTACACGGTGGGTGCAGACCCACTGGTCCAGTTTCAATGGCAATTCATTAATACACGTCAACTACGGTGATGATGGCCTCACTGACAGATCACTCTTCCAACTCCTGGATCTGCTCACTGAACCCTCACCACTCGGTAAGGTGGCTATTCATCATAGGTCCATTACAGAGATGAGGCCCACAGAGATTAAGCAACTTGCCCAAAGTTAGACCTCAGCAAGTGTGTGGATTCAGGCTTGTATTCACACCCAGACAGTCTGGCTCCCAAGCCTTCCTTCCTAGCAGGGTTCCTGAGGGAGGTTGAGGACTCACACCCTCAGACCAGCCTCATCTCACTCTTGCTGCCTGTCCTTTCCAAGCTCTAAACCTCCCAGTCTTTCATCGGATTACTTCACCAGCTAAGCCAAAACCAAAAACAACTCGAAAAGAAGCCTAATGAGAAAAATCAGGAAACTGTTCAGAAAAATCTAAAAAAAAAAAAAAAAAAAAAATCAATAATGTGTGCTCCAGGCTATAGGAATGTTGAAGGGTCGGGAATGGGAAAAGCCCTGGAAGCCAGGTTTTAAGACCTGGCTCAAACTGTGTGACTCCAGGCACATTGTCTCTCTGAACCCCAGTTTCATCATCTGTAAAATGGGGGAAACATCAAACTTAAAGGGCTTTGAGATTAAATGAAATAACTCAGGTTGGGGGAGACACGGCACAGAGCGTGGTAAAGAGCAGGAGCCATGGAGGGGAGCCGAGCATGGGTGTTTGCTGTGAGCTTGGTCCCCTGAAGGTGTGGGGCCAGCTGTGGTGTCCTCACTGTCCAGAGAGGGACACTGGTCCTCTCTGGGCTACACCACCTGTGGAGTCTGTGTGTAATTATGCTGCAGGTTGCTGACACGTTTAAATGTTAGTCTCCTTGGTGGGAGGTAGCACCTGACACGGCGCCCAATGGTCCCGAATCCTGGTACTCACGCCCTTGTGTGATCCCCTCTTCTGAGTGCAGGCTGAATCTAGTGACTCACTTCTAACGAAGAGAATATGGCACCTCTGTAATCAGGCTACAAAGACTGTGACTCCATCTTGCTGGCACCCTGTGTCCTCCCATGCGTGCACTCTGATGAAGGCAGCTGCCATATTGTGAGCTGCCCTATGGAGAGACCCTCATGGCAAGGAACCAGGGAGGCCTCTGGCCAACAGCTTGTGCAGGACTGGGGCCTCAGTCCAACAACCCATGAGGAACTGAATTCTGTCAACACCATGTGAGAGAGCTTGAAGCTGGATCCTTGGCTGGTCAAGCCTTCAGATGACACCACAGTCCTGGACAACTCCCTGACTGCAGCCTTGTGAGAGCCCTTGAAGCCAAGAATCCAGTGAAGTTGAGCCCAGATTCCTGACTCACAGGAGTTGTGCGATAACAAATGAGTGTTGTCTTAGGATGTAAGTGTTGGGGTCCCTTGTTACACAGCATTGGATACCTAATGTGCCCCCTACTAGACCATGGGATCCTCCAGGAACAGTGCCTAGTGACACCCACCTCTAACACTCTGGGCTCCCAGGCTGTCTTGTGAATCAATAAAGGCTACAAAGGGGAGGTATGAATGATCTAGTTAGGACTCATGCTCTGTGTCACCAGAAAATGTGTCTTCTTTTGGCTGGAGTTTGGTGTAGCCCTTTCCATAAATGTTGGATCACACAGTATGAAATTCAAGCAATAACCCACTGTTAGGATCAACACAGGGTCCCTGGGTGGTGCAAATGGCTAACACACTCTGCTGCTAACCTAAAGGTTGGAGTTTGGGGTCCACCCGGAGGTGCCTTGGAAGAAAGGGCTGGTGATCTACTTCTGAAAAATCAGCCCTTGAAAACCCTATGGAGCAGTTTAATCTGACACATATGGGGTCACCATCACTTGGCATCTACTTGACAGCAACTGGTGTGTGATAGTGGTCCATAGAAAAGAAGATTGAGGTTGGAGAGGTTCAGACTCATAATAGCAAGGTTCTTTTTCTTACAGACATTTCAGTGATAAAGGTTATCTCTGAGCCCTAAATATTGCTGAACAAATACAGCATATGAGTACACCCTGGAATAATCTCTGGTTTCCATTATCACCAATACATCAGCAACACACACTGCTTACAAGGCCCATCAGCCCAATCACTGTGATCACCCCCTACTATGATAAGCAGAGCTAAAAGCCACTCAAACAAACCACTACGTTGCTTGCAACTGTTTTTTGTTTTCTTTTCTTTTCTTGCTTACTGAGTTCCCCATCATAGATTGTGACTATATTATAACCAACAGTGGTCTGCATAATACAATTCATCATCTCTCATTCATTCATTAACGAGGGCAGAAGTGGTTCTGGGGTAGAATCCTCTCCTTACATGCAGGAGACCCAGGTTTCATTCCCGGCCAACCTTAAGTGCAGTCACCAACCATCTATCAGTGGAGGCTTGTGTGTTGCTATGATGCTGAATAGGTTTCAACAGCAGGTAACAACAACAATTAATTGCATTGTATCTAATTTGTATTCGCAAAACTCAAGCTGTAGAAAAAATATTTTATTCTCTTTTACACCTAAGGAAACTGAGGCTTAGAGGGGTTAGGTCACCTGCCTCAGAATGAGCTCTATCTGAATGTGGATCTGCCTGCCTCCAAGGCCCAAGCTGTTTCTCTGAGGCAGGGGTCAGGACACGTTTTCTGTAAAAAGTCTGATAGTAAATAATTTAGGTTTTGAGGGACATACAACCTCTGTAGTGACTACTCAGCTCTGTCATTGTAGCACAAAAGTAGCCACAGAAAATATGTAAATGAATGGGCTCAACCCTTCAGGATGAGCTTCGAGTTGGAGGTGGGCACAGAGAACCACGGGAGCAAAGAAGGCTCTCAGCCACGGCTGGGGAGTGAGGCATGTCGGTCGAGGGGGCTTCCTAGAGGAAGGGGCACCTCAGTCGAGACTTGAAGAGCTAAGAGAAGAGCTTGTTCAGGGAAACGAGATGGGGGTGGGAACAGCAACCCAGGTAGCGGGAAGTGTGTTCAAAGGCCAGGAGTGATGGCTTTAGTGGTCGGAGGTCTGGAGTTTCTCCTGAACGGTTCACACTGAGCTCAACAACACGCAGACTGCCCTGGGCCCTTTGAGGCTAGGCCCTGGAGAGCCTCCAGTCCTCAGAAGGCCCCCAGCTGGAGCTCGTCCAGGTAGGACCCAGCCGGGCTCTTCTCTCTCCCTCCAAGTGTATAGGAAGTAGTGGACCAATTAGGTGCTCAGCAACGAGGTCTTGATTGATGGCCGATAGGGCAAACCAAAGGACTTTCCGGAGAATCCAGCCAAGGACTTAAACTCAGGATCACGTGATGTTTAGGCCCCTTTCCAAATAAAACATTAGAATATTCTCTGTAACCTTCCTAAGTTTATGTGACTAGGGTGACTCATGATGTCATCACCCACCAACGTTTCCTGAGCGTCCATACCTGCCAGGAAAGGCCAGCCAGGCAAGGGACCCGCAACCCACGGGGCAGGGAGGGGAGTCCTGATTTGGGGACCAAGGTGACACTTAGTGGCCAGGATGTGGGGCAGGTCCAGTGTGAGGCCAAGAAGATGCCTGAGGGGAGACTGGAGCAGGGTCCACAGGGTCCCAGGGGCCAGTCCCAGGAATGGGTTTGAGTTTTCTCCCCATAGACAATGCGGGGCCACTCAAAACCAAAATCAAACCCACTTCCGTCGAGTTGATTCCTACTCGTAGCGACACTATAGGACAGACTAGAACTGTCCCATAGGGTTTCAAAGGCTGTAATCTTTACAGAAGCAGACTGCCACATCTTTCTTCCAAGGAGCAGCTGGTGGGTTCAAACCACAGACCTTTCGGTTAGCAGCTGAGTGCTTAACCACTGCACCACCAGGGCTCCTTTGGGGAAGTGACAGAGGGGTTCAAATAGAAACATGATATGAGGAGATCTGCTCTGAAGAAGGGTGACTCTAGGAGAAGTAGGGGGGTGGGCTGCAGGGGGGAACAGAGGTTTCTGGAAGACTCCCCACTGGACAGGCCGCCCGGTTACAGCTCGAACCTGTTGGTGTGGCACCTCTCCCTCTAGCATTAATGAGCCAATAGCTGGGCTGTGGTCCCTAGGTTGCGCAAATGGTTCGTACTCAATTACCAACCTTAAGGTTGGCGGTTAGAACCCACTCAGCAGTGCCATGGAAGAAAGGCCTGGCTATCTGATTCCCTAAAGATTACAGCCAAGAAAGCCTTATGGAGCTCAGTTCTACTCTGTACCACATGGGGTCACCATGAGTCAGAAATGACTTGACGGTAGCAGGCTTGGGTTTATTTATTTGGGTTAACAGGGTCATGGTCCCTGGGTGGCACAGTTTGTGCTTGGTGACGAACCTAAAGGTTGGCAGTTCAAACCCACCCAACGGTGCCACAAAAGAAAGGCCTGGCAATCTGCTTCTGTAAAGATTACAGCCAAGGAAACCCTATGGAGTTCAGTTCTTTTCCGTACCACACGGGGTCGCCATGAGTCGGAATTAACTCGACAGCAACAGGTGTTTTTGGTTTTCAGTAGGGCCTCTCTCCTGTCACCTCCTCCCAGGGGCAGTTACTCTGACCCCCTTCTAGGCCCTTGTCTGATTGTGCACCCTGAGACTTTAGTCCTGGGAGCACTCTGAGTTCTCTGAGCATCTACCCCCTCACTTCCTCCTTTACAGCTCTCTCCTCCCCCTCCTCCCTGTTGGCATTTCCCACCCCCACGGTGCTTTAAGAGAGCTTTTAAAATCAACCAGCTGCTTGGCCCAGTTGCCTCATTCCCCATGCGGGCCTCCCCAGAGGAGTTGTGGGATAAGGATCATATAAGCCATGTTGGAGAGAGAGCCCGAGGAAGCAAAAAAGTGCCTGAGGAATATCTTGAAATATTCCCTGGCATGGTAGCAGAGGATGGGCAGACTTTCCACTCGCTCAGCACATATCTGTGACTGCCACTCGGGGCCAGGACAGTTATGGCAGAGGATACCCCACCCCAGGGAGTACTGCGTTCTGGGAAAGCTGAAGTCTGAACTCCTTGGCAATAGCTTCATAGATGGGTTTGTGCATTAGGGGAGCAAAAAGCACCAGCTTCAGCCCCAGAGCTTGGAGGGAGCCCGGGAACCCTCCTCAGCACTTCCAGGCTGGGTGGTCCAGGGCATATCAGCACCTCTCAGAGCCAGGTGATACCAGGCATTCACCTGTGACATTGAGACAGCAACGCCTACCTCAATGACCTCAACAGCATTATGTGCCCAGCATGTAGTGTTCTTGTCATTGTTGGGTGCTGTCGACTCACAGTGACCCCATGCGTGACAGAGTAGAACTGCCCCATAGGGTTTTCTAGGCTGTAATCCTCACAGGAGCAGATCTCCAGGTCTTTCTCCTGAGGAGCCACTGAGTGGGTTCCAACCGCTGACTTTTCAATTCGCAGCTGAGCGCTTTATAGTTGCAC
Organism: Trichechus manatus latirostris; assembly: GCF_000243295.1. Taxonomy (NCBI): domain Eukaryota; kingdom Metazoa; phylum Chordata; class Mammalia; order Sirenia; family Trichechidae; genus Trichechus; species Trichechus manatus. The sequence continues at coordinate 752,033 of NW_004444087.1, forward strand.
CACCAGGGCTCCTTCAGCACATAGTAGGTTCTCAATAAATGTACTCCATCATTCATGATAGCTCAGATGTAGTTACACATCTACCTACAGTGTGGCTTACTGGCTTCAACGGGTGAGGCTATGGTCATTGAAACGAGAAATTGCCTATGGTTTTGATAACTCCATTACCTTGCGTTCCATTAATAATTACCTAGAGGTCCCACTGACTGGTGGCGATGAGGTATCACAACCCTATGAAATGCAGAATAACTACATTAATTACCTTTAAGCAACCGCCATTCACTCTTCATTACAAACACGTTTCCAGACTAGCACAGCTCTGAAACCTTTTAATTTCACTTAATAGGCTCTAGGATTGGCTTTATTTGTCACTAGAGGGAGCTAAAACAGTTAGAAACTTTGTTATTTTCCTCATTCCCACCAACAGTAATTACAAACTTGGAGTACTTATAAGAAAAGGTATAACCTGCATTCTACAATATGTTTCTTGTTCTTTAAAAAAAAAAAAAAGAACAACAAATCAATAGTTTCAAGATACTTTTCTGTCTTCCAAAGCAGCACATACACCAAAATAAGCCAAACACACCAAATATTAATAATGGAATCATTTGAAATACTGAGCTATGTGTCTACGTGTTTTCCCTTTTTGGTAAAAGCTTTAGAGTCAAAGACAAGATTTCTGGACTTTTGGATGCTGATCCTAAGAGTCTGGACATTGGGATCCAGGCAAGTCCTGGTTCCCTTTTTTGGAGAACCAGTGAAATGCCTCTTTTTGTTGGACTAGTATTTAATGTGGAGCTCTGGTGGCACAGCAGTTTGAAGAGCTTGTCTTCTAACCAAAAGGTTGGCAGTTCGAATCCACCAGCTGCTTCTTGGAACCCTACGGGGGCAGCTCCACTTTGTCCTACAGTGTCGCTATGCATCGGAATCAACTTGATGGCAACGGGTTTGGATTTTTAAGTATTTAATGAAAAGCCCTGGTGGCACAATAGTTAAGTGCTTGGCTGCTAATGGAAAGGCCAAACCCACCAGCAGCTCCATGGAAGAAAGACCTGGTGATCTGCTCCTGCAAAGATTACAGCGTAGGAAACCCTATGGGGAAGCTCTATTCTGTCACACAGTGTCGCTATGAGTTGGAATCAACAGCACCCAACAACAACAACAGATATTTCATATGCCTCAAGGACAAAGAGAGCTTGAGCCTCAGGCTCCCATCAGCTGTGGGCCGAGCAGGTGCAAGTAGTTAGAATATCTGGTTCACAGCAACAACCACCATTAAACTGCTGGGGGCAACTCCATTGAACAATGTTCAGGCCTGTACAAAGAACACAACCAACTCCACCAAGAGGAGAGATGTGAGAGGAGAGACCAGCCATGTTCCTGGAGAGAACACTTGATTAGAACGAAGACATTGGCATGAATTTCCAAACCAATTTATGATTTAATACACTTCCATCAAGGTCCCAGTAGTATTTGTTCTTATGAGAGCTTGCCAAAATGATCACACAAGTTCTCAGAATGGCTGAGAAACTTTGGAAAAGAAAAAAAAAGGGGGATGAGCTCTACTAAACTTGTAAACAGTTTAGTAACACAATATAAATGAAAGGTTTGGTGGTCCCAGGGCAATGGCGACCACACCAAAGGAACTCAGAAGAGCTCCTGGACACACTTGATTGTATGTAAGAATTTAAAACCTGCTTAAGATACAGTACAAAGACAGGACCTTCAATATACGGTGTTGAAGAAAAAAGCTACTTCTCGGGAAACACAATCTATTTAGAAGTTATTTTTATACCAGATACCAAAATAAATTTCAGATGAATTAAAGAGTTTAATTATTTTAATTTTAATTAAAAATTTAGAAAAAAATTAAAACTCAGAAGAAAATCCATGTGAATATTTGCTAGGCTTCTGAATGAGAAGTAGAGATGCAGCAGATCTATAAGTCTGAGAATACAAAAATGTAAACATAATAAAATTAAAGATAAACAACAGAAAGGGGAAAATATTTGCCACAAATATGATCGAGAATGATATTCCTTAATATATAAAGAGCTCTTACAAATCAATTAAAAAACACTAAGACCCCCATGAGAAAAGTGACAATGAGCAATCACAGACATTTAACCACAGACTGGTAATTTAAAGCACATTTGTTAAAACCATAGTGCAATAACTTTTCATCGAACAAACTAGGAAAGATTTAAAAGTGGGAGAACACACAATACTGGCCAGGCACCATGAGACCTGTATTCTCTGCTGCACAGTGTCCATTAGTTGAGGTTTTTCTAAAGTGCAAAATATATATGTCCTCTGAACCAGAAACTCTGCTTCTAGCATTTTATCCTAAGGAAAGAAGGAGAGAAGTTATGAAAGATTTCTAATAATGTTCACAGTAGCTTTACTTGTAACAGCAAGGTACTGGACCCAGTGTCCTCTATGAATAATTAGATATTTGATGATGTAAAATAATAATCATCTCACAGGTTGCTTGTGAAATAGCAACTGCCACACAGGCCTTTCTCTACCACCCAACTAAAAAACAAGCAAAGGACTTGAATAGACATTTCTCCACAAACCAAAAAAAAAAAAAAACCTGTTGCCATCGAGTTGATTCCAACTCATAGCAACCCTATAGGACACAGTAGAACTGCCCCATAGGGTTTCCAAAGAGTGGCTGGTGGATTCAAACTGTCGACCTTTTTTGGTTGGCAGCCAAGCTCTTAACCACTATGCCACCAGGGCTCCATTTCTCCACAAAATATATACAAATGGCCAACAAGCATAGGAAAGGATGCTCAATATCACTAGTCATTAGACCAGTAGCCACTGAGTCAATTCTGACTCATGGCAATCGTCCATGTGTGTCAGAGTAGAATTGCACTCCATAGGGCTTTCAATGGTTGATTTTTCGGAAGAAGACCACCAGGTCTTTCTTCTGAGGTGTTGTTGTTAGTTGCCATGGAGTGGATTCTGACTCCTAGAGTTAGGGAAATGCAAATCAAAACCACAATGAGATACCACTTCACATCCATTAGTAAGGCTGTTATCAAATAATGGAAAATAACAAGTGTTGTTGAGGAGAGGGAGAAATTAGAACCCTCATGCACTGCTGGTGGGAATGTAAAATGGTGCAGCTACTGTGGAAAACAATTTGGGGGTTCCTCAAGAAGTTAAACATAGAATTACCATATGATCCAGAAATTCCACTCCTCTGTATTCTACCCAAAAGAACTTAAAGCCGGGACTCAAACAGACACTTGTACACGAATGTTCATTGTAGCGCTATTCACAATAGCCAGAAGGTGAAAATAACCCAAGTGTCCATCAACAGAGGAATGGACAAACGAAATGTGGTCCATCTATACAATGGACTATTATTCAGCCATAAAGAGAAATGAAGTCCTGACACATGCTACAATATGGATGAACCTTGAAAATACTATGGTGAGTGAAAGAAGCCAGACACAAAAGGACAAATATTGTATGATCCCACTTATATGGAATATCTAGAATAGACAAAAGCATAGAGACAGAAAGTGGACTAGTGGTTACGAGGGGCTGGGGGCAGGGGAGGGAATTGAAGAGCTATTGTTTAGTGGGTGCTGAGTTTCTGTTGGGGTGATGAAAAAGTTCTGGAAATAAATAGTGGTGATAGTTGGAAAATAAATAAGTTTGAATTCAGGGTGTTGGCTGTTTTGATTCCTTCTGTGGGCTCTGACGGCAAATCTGTTCCAGGCTTATCTCCCAGCTTCTGGTGCCTCCCGGCATTCCTTGGCTTGTGGCAGCATCCCTCCAATTGCTGCCTCCATCTTCACATGGCCGTCCTTCCTCTGTTCTGTGTCCCTCTCCTCTTCTTTATAAAGATGCCAGTCATTGGATTTAGGGCCCACCCTCATCCAGTGTGATTTCATCTCAATCCTTAAATAATTACATCTGCAAAGAGCCTATTTCCAAATAAGGTCACATTCTGAGTTTCCAGGTGGACATGAATCTTGCCGCCTCTTCTGCACTCGGCTCCCCCAGAGGCCTCATCCCAGCTCAGTACCTTTTAAGAATACTAGACCCAGAGTTGGAACTCAGCATCCAGGCAGTGTGCCGCTGATCTGGCCCCAAAACGGGGCCCCCAGCTTCCTACATGCTCAGTTCTTCTCTCGGGACTTGTGCCTTGGGTCCCTGGATCCAGTCCCCACCAAGAGTCCCCGAGTCCTCCTAGATCCTGGACCTTATCCCTGAAGTCCAGGCTAACTAGGGATGGCGCTCTGCATGCCACCACCTGCTGGGGCCCAGGGATCACAGACCCCAGATCACTCATTGTGCTGTTCCTAAGCCCACCAGGATGGTCCCCCAGCCTTGGCTGCCAACAAGGGACCAGGTGCCAGAACTCTGCTTGGAGACCTCGATCCTGCTACAGCAGCTTCCCCAACAGCACTGGAAGCTCCCTCCCCAACCATGCTCCACCTTGGTGGGCCTTGATGGCCAGGCCCAGCCCCTGCTGGAACACCCAGCCCCCAACCACAGGCTCGCAGTAACCACCTCGGACAGGTGTCAGTGTAAGTGAGGGGCAGACACAACACAGGCTTCAGGGGTCTCGTCTCATACTCACTTGCATTCAAATATTGTTGGACCATTCCAGAAAATACTTCAGGACTATTAACTGGTTTTTAAGAATGACCTCTCCAAATTGCAAGAGGCCAGGTGATGTGCTCCTGTCTGCTGGCCACACAGCCAGAACCTCACCAACTTGCTGAGCTGAGCAACCTACAAGGCCAGGTCTGTCCTTGGAGCAAATCCCAAGTATCTGGGCCTGCAGCATCATCCTTCTAAATCTGTGCAGCAACACTGTGCTATGCACCAGACTCAGAGAATCTTCTGAAACGGTCAGCAGGGTAGAGCGTGCGGGTCTGTGGATACAGCCCCCGGGCCAGAGGAGGGCACCGCTATTCAAGACTGAGGAGGAGGAAGGAGACACCATGGGGTCTAAAAATATATCTCACTGTGATTTAGCCCCATCCTGGGATGGTTCCTTGAGGCAAATTTATGAGTCACAGCTTGGCTAAACATGATCCACTGTGGCTTTCTGAGACCCAGAGAAGGGGTTGTGTTACTAGGATAGCAGTCTGACTCAGGTGGCTGGGGTCAATGCCCATGCAGTGCCAGTTGAGTTAATGACTCAACTCAGGGCATGTGTATCATAGAGCAAGGCGTAATAAATGTGATGACTTCAGATATTAAATAAACCAAAGCAAGACTCAATCATTTGCTTGTTAGCTACCAGCAAGTTGGCCCCCGATTCATGGTGACCCCGTGCACAACAGAATGAAAAGCTGCCCAGTCTGTGTCATCCTCATGATCAGTTGCGCATCAGCCCATAGGGTTTTCATTGGCTGATTTTTGGAAGTAGATCTCCAGGCCTTTCTTCCTAGTCCATCTTATTCTGGAAGCCCCACTGAAACCTGTTATAGCATCATAGCAACACACGAGCCTCCAATGACAGACAGGTGGTGGCTGCGTATTAGATGCAATGGCCAGGAATCGAACTTGGGTCTCCTGCATGGAAGGCGAGACTTCTACCACTGAACCACCACTGCCCTTGATCAGTTCCTTCTCTGTTAGGAAGTTAATGCTCTCAGTAAAGCCAGCCTCTCCCAGCCAGGGCCCGTGAGCTCTCCCGACTCCACCAGTTCCAGGTGTCTTCAGCTAAGGGGGGACACTGCTTAACATGAGACATGCGGCCATGGAGTGCCTGGCAGCTCGAGTCACTGTGGCCTCCCCTGCTGTGGCCTCTCCCACCCAGGCTTACCAGCCTCACCCACGAAGACCTCCACAGGTGCGCTGGCGGGGCTCTCACCAATGATGTTATAGGCGGTCAGGATCACCTCGTAGCGTCTGTATTTCTTCAAATCTGCATGATCAGAGGAAACAGAAGTAAGCTTGCACCAGGACCACCTCCCAAACATCCTTAACACTTTCCCAGTGAACACGCCCACTGAGGGGTCAGCGAACCCTGGGGAGGGAACCAAGGGGGAGGAGACTAGGCTCTTTCACAGAGAATACTGTGCCATGTCCATCATTCTGCACATAGGAGTATCACTTCACCTCCCCCCAGCTAGTCATTAAACACCACACTATGGAAAAGCAAACGGAGTCATCTATTCTGGATTCAGGGCAGGAGGCAGCAGCAGGTCCCTGCCCCTCAGGTAAAGAAATTGGATCACAGAACCTGATCTGGGCTTGCCTGTTGGCCCAGAAGCTATCCTGAAAAGTAAGAACACCCGAACCTTGAAAACACGATGCTGAAAGAAGAAAGTCAGTCACAAAAGGACAAGTATTGTAGGATCCCACTTATACAAAATATCTAGAACAGCAAATGCACAGAGACCAAAGTTTCTTAGTGGTTACCAGGGGCAAGATAGAGGGGGGAGGAGGGAGTCCTTGTTTAGGAAGCAGTGAGTATCTATTAACAGTGATGGAAAATTTGGCAAGGGTTATTGCTGTATAATACAATTAATATAATCAGTGTCACTGAATTATACATGTAAAAAAAAATTAAGTTGGTAAATGTGTTACATAGCAGTCCTGGTGGCACAGTGGTTAAGTGCTCAGCTGCCAACCAAAAGGTCGGCAGTTTGAACCCACTAGCAACTCTGCAGGAGAAAGATGAGGCAGTCTGCTTCCATAAAGATTACAGTCTTGGAAACACTATGGGGCAGTTCCACTCTGTCCTGTAGGGTTGCTATCAGTCGGAATTGACACGTTGACAGTGGTTTTGTTTGTGTTATATATATCACAATTAAAAAATTAAAATCAAAAAGTAAGAACACCATTTCAAACCATTGGTGAAAGCGTAGATTATTTAATAATTGATATTGAGACATTTAGTTATCCACTTGAGAAAAAAAAACACAGAATTAAGACTCTTTATGGAAATAAATCAATTTATTTAAATAAATTCATCTCTTATTTGTCTCTGGCTCATATTGTTCTCTTGTGTGTAAAAATACATATACCAACGGAGGAAGAATGAGAGTCAGGAATAGGAGGAAGAAATGGAATGTGTGGCTAATTATCTCCATGAACAACTGCCTCCTTTCCCATGAGACCAGAAGAACTGGATGGTGTCCAGCTACCATCACTGAACGTTTTGATCAAAGATTCTATAGAAGAATCCTGATCAAAAGGGGGAAAATGCAGAGCAGAATTTCAAGTTCTCATGGAATCCAGACTTTCTGGATCCATGGAGGCTGCATGAATACCTGAAACTATTGTCCTGAGATAATCTTTAAATCTTAAATGAAAACTATCCCCTGAAGTCTTCCTAAAACCAAACAATAGTTTAACTAGTACAAAATGTCTGCTTTGAGCATTATGCTCTCTTAAGAACTATCTATATGGGATCAAAGTGACAACAGCAACTCAAAAGATTAGATAGGAAGCTTAGGGGGCAGTGAGTTTATGTTAATAGGGGAGGATTAACTCAGAAAAGGAGGGTGGGAATGGTTGCACAACTAGAAGAATGTAAGCAACTTCACTGAATTGTACATATAGCAACGGTTGAATTGGTGTATGTTCTGCTGTGTATATTTTCAAAAACAACAAAAATAAATTATTTAAAAAAAAAAAACATATACAAGGACGCTCACAGCAGCACTGCCTGTAGAGTTGAAAAACTGGGAGAAACCAAATGTCCATCAAGTGGGTATGCGTAAAAGAACTATGCTTAAGGAAACTTCCATACTATTGAATACCAAGCAGTAGTTAAAAAAAAAAAAAAGAGGTGGGTACTAATGTCGACAGGTATCCAAGAATATTGTTAAATAAAAGATGGTAACTGTGTTCCACAAAAAAGTAAAAGTAGCAATACCAATAAATGCAATTTTAGTGAAAGCTGAACAACAATGTGATACACATAGCACACTGGCAAAAGGAAAAATCAGCAATACGGATCCTGTCTTTGTTTAAAATTTTGATATTTTGTTCATATCAGTGTTTCTTCATTAATTTTGACTTTTTAAAGTCTTGCATTAAAATTTATCTTGGAGGAAAAACAAAAAGTAAGAACAGATGGAGTAAGGCCCCAGGCGTCATTAATAAAGCAAAGCTTTTGATTTTTTAATGAAACTTCCTGGGAAGAAAAGAACGGAGGAGACACGTATACAGAATCCCACAGGGTGGGGGCCCAGGTGTGGGTCTCCACTAACAGACACTAAGAGAGTAACTGACCCTGAAACTGGAACATTCTAGAAGGCCCCCCACCGGTTCACACTGCCTCATCAGTTGCTTGGCTTCTCTGGACCCTGCGTGCATGTGTGCGTGGTGACTCAGACAGCTTCCAACTTCTCGCCTCCCAGCCAGTCGCTAGCTCAGTGGAGGTTCAGTGAACCCGCTCATAGATCCTTCTGCTCTCAGCTTCAAAGAAATGTTTACAAGGTGCGGCTAGCGTATCTGAGTCAGGAGCCTGGTCACTCTGATCCTCACAAATGACAGCTGATGCATCGCTGTAGCTGCTGCCTTCTACACAGCACACAGGAGGGGCTTCTGGGTTCCTGCTGGCCTGGTGGGGTCCTGAGACGGTGCTGACTTGGAGTCCACGGAAACATGTGGCTGTGGCCATGTGGGCTCAGAGCTCCCCTCTCTCATCATTCATCATCTGGGGTTCCAAGGCCTGCCTCGAGATCCAGCTACTGAACCATTGCTAGGGCCTGGTCTGCCTATTAACTCTCTACTTGCTCCTTGACTGAGCAGTCATTTTGAGAGGGCCTGGCCGGGGGTGGCACTCAGCGAACAGAGAGACTGCGTGAGTGGGGGGTGGGGGTGAGGGGTGTTATGGATTGAATTGTTCCCCCAAAAAATACGTGTTGTAAATCCTACTATACCTGTGGTTACAACCCCATTTTGAAATAGGGTTTTCTTTGCTATGTTAATAAGAAAGCACTAGTGTAGGGTGTGTATTAAATCAATCTCGTTAGAGATATAAAAGGAATAGATTAAAGAAGCAGAGATGGGGGAAGACAGATGCTACACCACATGAAGATCACCAAGGAATCAAGGAATAGAAGCTGCAATGAGACGAGGGCCTTCCTCCAGAGCTGACAGAGAGAGAGCCTTCCCCTAGAGCCAGCGTCCTGAACTGGGACTTCTAGCTTCCTAAACTGTGAGAAAATAATTTTCTATTTGTTAAAGCCACCTACTTGTGGTATTTCTGTAATAGCAGCACTAGATGACTAAGACAGTGGGTGAGTGAACAAAGGAACAATGAATGAGGGAAGGTTTTGGGGAGCAGTGCAGAGCAGAAGAGAAAGCAGACCTGGGGTAAGTCCCACCCTACCCGTGGCAGTGAGGATGACATGGGAGGGTGTTCACCAAGTCCCTTGAAGAACCCCGTACAGAGCAGGAACTCAGAAGGGGAACTTCTAGTCCACGCTTCTTCCCTCTATGCATTTTCTAATCTAGTCAAGTTCTCACTGAAGACAGTCAGATTTGGGGGTCCCTCCTTGGTGCCTGGAGCCCATCCCCAACCAGGAATCAAAGGGAAACATGCATTTGTTTAAACCTGAAGGGAACCAGAGAGAAGACCTTCGCTATCCTTTTCTTTTTGTCCCAAGCTATGAAGACCAGGTATCACTACACTCGCCCCCACCCCCGCCCCAGTTTCCAACATCTTTTTCCATTCCTGCCTGCTGGATGTTTTTGGTATCTGAACAGGAGGGAGTGAAAGGAGGAATTCTGGAGGCAGAGCTGTTCTCCAAGCGGCTGGGGCCTCGGACATACACTTACGTGTTAATTCGTACGTGGTTAATGTGGAGCTGCTGTTCACGGTCTTGAAGCTGCTGTGGGCTATCAGGGGTAAGCAAAGCAGAAAGCCGGTTACCATGCGGGATGGTTATTGCAGGTGATGCACTGCAGGGTCTGGCCCCCTGCCTCCACCCTGTGCCCCACCACCCACCCAAAGAGGTGATGCAAGTCTTCATAAAGCAGGAGGCTCTGGTATTTGCGTGGGTAGACGTGCTTATCCTCTGATCAAACGGGGCAAACTAGCATTTAGCTTGTCACAGCACAAAGCAATGCCAGAAAAGAGGAAATCGGTTTCTCCTGGCTGTGGCTTTCCCAGAGGCTCAGCAGTAGGTACACGGTCAGCCGACTCACAATCAGGGGGAAGTTCTGCTCTGAAAAGGACAAGCAGATGCCAAACTGAAGAGCATCGGGGCCAGGCTCATAAAACAGCCACATCGAGAAGGCCTTTTGTTTTGATTTGATTTTGCTGCAAAGCCCAGGGAGGTGCTGGCTGCTGCCTGGCCATCAGAGGGACAGCCACGGGGTATGCAAGGGAGCACTGCACAGTGAACACCTACTCTCACCCCACATGCTGGTGCAGGGCCAGCGTCTGCTGCCACCTCCACCCCAGCAGGGACGGGCTGTGTGAGCGCAGCCCCAACCACCGCCCCTGGCCAGAGAACCCGGGAAACTTGCAGACACCGGCAGCACCTGGACCACAGGCGGAGCCTCCTGACACAATGGAAGGTGTATGCTGCCACCAAGTGGCTCTCTCACTGTTCCCAGGCCAAGAATGTTGTGAGGCAGAAGGCATTTTCTGTGTCACCATTTGGTGTCATGGGGAAATGGAACTATTGTCACCCTCCTTCTGAGGAGGAGGGGTGGAACTGGATGGCCTGTCCAGCAGCTCTGCATCCTGTCTCTATGGCAACAGAAAACACTGCCGGGGACCAGCCAGGGACCCTGGGGGAGCCGGCTGACACTGAGCAGGGGAGCCCCAATGCCCACTGAACATGCCCATCCACTCGTGGGACCCCTGCTGCCATTTCGCCCTCCAGACCTCTCCACTCGGCAGCAGCACGGCCGCTCCTTGCCCTAATGAGATCTCCAGCAACATCAGAACAGACCCCTGCCTGCACACAAAGTGACCTCCAGCCCAGCCCTGCCTCCCTGCCCCTACCAGCCCTCTGCTGGGCTCCTGCTGGCCCATCGCCTGCGCCCCCCAGCCTGGCCTCTTCCCGCCCTGGTCCACTTATTGTGCTATGCTTTCTGCATGCAACGCCTCTTCCATCATGTCCCCCATGAAGCTCTGCTTCTCGTAAAATCTGTCTCAAATGGTTCCTCCTTCGCAGAACCTCCCCTGCACCTACATCAAATGGGGTGCTCTTCTGAGCAATGGAGACACACTAGAAGCCCCAAAGCACTGGCTCTTGCTGTCTTCTGCCCCGTCCCTGGCCCTATCACATTCCACCTGGCTGTGCAGCTCCAAGGAGCCCCTAAGTGAAGCAAAAAAGTGAATGCGCTCAGCTGCTAACTGAAAGGTCAGAGGTCTGAGTCCACCCAGAGGTGCCTTGGAAGAAAGGCCTGGCAATCTATATCCAAAATCAGCCAATGAAAACCCCACGGAGCACAGTTCTACTCTGACACACTTGAAGGTGGTCAGAGTCAGAGTTGACGCGATGGCAACTGGTGCAGCCAAGGGTCACCACAATACCTGCCCACTCATCACTGTAGGCACCGTGGGGGCAGGACTGCCTCATCCCTCTTCTCCCACAGAATTCCCCACAGAGTCTTGCCCAGAGCAGGTGCTTGATAACGACCCTGTGAGCCAGGAGAAGGGAGGGTACCTCTCACCTGTGAGCTCGGCTCTCAGGGCAGAAGGGCTCTTCACCGTCTTGGCCTCGGTGCTGGGTCCAGCCTCGTACTCCAGCTCTCGGTAGTAGATCCGGTACCCTACGAGGAGGCCGTTCAGGCTCTCGTCCCGCGGGGGCTACAAAGACATCACATGGCTCAGCCACCCCAAGGAGGCCCCCCAGTCAGCTGGAGAGAGGCTTGGGGCCCCCTCCACGCTGAACTGGGTAGCTGTATAAGAGAGAGTCCCCGAGTCAAGTAGATGGTTTCCAAAACAAACGACATGGGTCAGATTCATGGAGAGATTCACGAGGCATTCACAGGCAGGCAACTCTGCAGGATCACTTTCCAGGTTCTCTCAAACCTCACAGGTACCATGGCCACCTGTGAGCAGGCATGTGGGCATGTGGGCCTCTCACCCACATCTGGCTTGAATACTCGGTGAGCCCCAGGGCTGAGGTAGAAGACTATGGCCCGCAACACGGATGTGTGAGGAAGCTGCCTGCTGCATAGTCAACCGGAACGCTCAGGAAGCCATGGACGTGGCCTGGCTCTGGACTGTCCATCAGCTGGCCCTGCCTTATCCCTCTCACTGCCTGGCCACCTAGGTTTGTGGGTCCCTCACTGATCTCTCCTCATACCCTACTCTGCCCAGACTTAGACCTACAGCTAGAATCCCTGCTGTCCCTCCAATGTCTGCGGGCGTAATAAGGGTTAGCTCGGCCAGCTCTTGTCTGTCAGTTTGTCACACTGAAGTAGCTGGTTTCTGCTTTCCATCCCTGTACCCCCTGCCCCTAGGACCCCAATCCCAGTCTGCACTCCCCCCAAACTTCAGTATTTCAGACCCCTTCCTTAAAGCTGGGGGTACTGACATGGTTTGCTTTCAGATTTTCCCCTCTTAGAGTCCACAGAAATGTTTTTAGAAGAATCAGGTTGGCTTTTAGGGGCTTCCGCCCTCCCACTCTTTAAAGTTTGGTTCCATAGGAACAACTTAAAATTCTTATTGGAAACCAGACTTACTGGATCTACTGAGACTGGAGGAACCTCTGCATCTATTGCCTGGAGACAGCTGTTAACTGAAACTATCTTATGAAGCCATTTTTCAACTAAACAACAATTTAGCTCATGTAAGAAAGAACGTTTGCCTTGATCATTGCGTTCTTTTAAAGAGTTATCTATACGGGATTAGATGGGCAACAATAACTCTAAAGCACAGATGAGAACTTTAATGGGCAGAGAGTCTAAGTTAATGGTGGTGAAATAATACGGGCAGAGACAGGGAGAATGGTGACAAATGTGAAGTGTGTAACCACTGTCAATGAACTGTGCGTGTACAAATTGTTGAACGGGTGTATATTTTGTTGTGTATATTTTCACATTGGCTCCCTATGTTAGATGCCATTGAATTATATTTTTTATAATTTATTTTATTTTTGTCGTTGTTGTTGAGAATATACAGCAGAACATACAACAATTTAACAGTTTCTCCGTGTACAATTCAGTGACATTGATTACATTCTTTGAGTTGTGCAACCCTTCTCACCCGCCATTCAATTTTTGCTGCCTAGCGGTGCCAGCTATAGTGTTGATACCAGTACATCAAATAGGTATGGAAATTAGAATAAAAATCTAGCCTGTGTTTATGTGTGTACCTAGCACATTATACACACTCATGCACACGTCTGTTTATATAAGGACAGAGGGGAGTTACTGGCAATTTTCCACTTCAACTCTCCTCTTGATTTTTTTATTGGCTACAGTTGAGAATCAAATTAAAAGCCTTGCTTTGTAGGGCCTCCTTCTTCAAACACAATGATTGTGACATTGTAATAGAATGTTTATTTAACCCTCTTCTTAAAATAAAAGGAGCCCTAGTGGCATCCTGGTTAAATGCTCAGCTGCTAACCCAAAGGTCGGTGGTTCCAACCCACGAGCCGTACCATGGAAGAAAGATATGGCAGTCTGCTTCCTCAAAGATTACAGCATTGGAAACCCTGTGGAGCAGTTCTACTCTGTCTTATAGTATCACTATGATCGGAAGCAGCTGGAGAGAAATGGGTTTGGCTTTTTTTAAGTTTGTCTTCTACCACCTGTCTGTCCGTTTGCCAGACATGCAATGGGTTTGGTTGGGTTTTAAAATAAAATGCAACAAACCAATGCAAGAGTTGGGGTAGTCCGTCTGCAAGAATAAGAAGAGATATCCCTGTACCCTGACCTAAGCCTCACAGAGAAGGGAAAGAAACAATCTTCTGCATGGAGGACTGTTTTCCACGGCACTTTGCAAACTAAAAAAATAAACTGAGCGTTTAACCATTTGCACGACCCAGGGAATCCTTTTGCAAACTAAGTTAGCCAAAAACATCCAGTGCCCACTGCACCCCCAGGCTATAGGCTACTGCACAGATGGGACTCCCCATGGAGGAAGGGGACAGGGCAGGAAGAGACTGGCTGCTATCAAGTCCCTCTGGTGGAGAAGGTGGGCAGGGTGAGGTCACCAGAAATACCAGAGGTTCCTCTTCAATGACACTGTCCTGTTTTGCTCACACTCCCCCTCCCCCTCCCCCAGCATAGCACCTGGAGCTCTGGGAAGTTCAGAGCAGGTTCCTGGAGGAAATATGTGAGCATGCTGAGCTCTGCAGCCTGGGGAGGCAGTCCAAGCCCCAGCCCTGTCTTTGGCACTTACCATCCCCCAAGGCTCTGAGGTCCCCTGAATTATGACACACAGTGTAATGGACTGAACTGTGTCCCCCAATATATGTGTTGGAATTCTAACCCCTATACCTATGAATAAGGAGCCCTAGTGGTGCAACATTTAAGTGCACAGCTGCTAAGGGAAAGGTCAGTGATTTGAACCTACCCAGCAGCTCCGTGGGAGAAAAGACCTGGCAATCTGTTTCTGTAATGATTACAACCTAGAAAATCCTGTGGGCTCTGTCACATGAGTTCACTAGGAGTTAAAATGGACTCAAAGGCACACAACAACAACCTGTGCATGTGACCCCATTTGGAAATAGGATTTTCTTAGTTATGTTAACGAGGGCCTATCAGCGTAGGGTGTGTCTTAAACCTAATCACTTCTGAGATATAAAAAGAGCAGAGAAACAAGCACAAATGAGAGGCATGTGGTGATCGCCAAGAAATAAAGGAATGCAGGGTCAACAGAAACTAAAAGAGACCTTCCCCCAGAGCCAACAGAGAGAGAGAGAGCCTTCCCCTAGAGCCAGTGCCCTGAATTCAGACTCCCAGTCCCGAGCTGTGAGAAAGTAAATTTCTGTTCTTTAAAGCCACCCACTTGTGGTATTTCTGTTACAGCAGCTCTAGCAAACTTAGACACTCAGAGTGCCATGTGAGTGGATGAGAAGGTGTGGAGCCTGGAGGAGGGGAAGGCTCACTATGGATGGACAATCAGAGGTAAATTTATAGAGGAGGGGACTTCTGAGCTGAGGAGATGAAAGGGGAAGTGACGCCCTCCAGGAGGCAGACAACAGTTCCTGTGTAGACCCTTTGGCAGGGGTGGAGGGCAGGGAGCTCAGGAGCAGCCAGGCTCCGGTTTGTGTTACAGTCCCGGGGCCCTGCACTAAGGCTGACTTAGAACTGGCTCAGTTCCTGTCACTGCCCACGGGGTGGGTCTCCCAGGATGATCTACAGCTGAACTCAGAGAGACTGGCCAGAGATGGAGTGTCCCCAGATGGGCTCAGTGACGCTCTTGGCAGCCTCTGTTGCTGGCTGCCATTGAGTTGGCAAACCAATGCACAACGGAACAAAACTCTGCCTTTCCTGCACTGTCCCCGTGATGGGTTACAGATCGGACCACTGTAATTCATAGGGCTTCCATTGGCTGATTTTCAGAAACAGATCACCAGGCCTTTCTTCCTAGTCCATCTTAGTCTGGAAGCTCTGCTGGAACCTGTCCAGTATCACAGCCAATACACAAGCCTCCACCAACAGATGGGTGGTGGCTATGCATGAAGCGCATTGGCTGGGAGTCGAACTCAGGTCTCCTGCATGGAAGGCAAGAATTCTACCAGTGAACCACCACTGCCCCCCACTTGTTGTTGGTTGTTGGGTGCTGTTGAGCAGATCCTGACTCATAGGGACCCTACAGAACAGAGTAGAACTGTCCCATAGGGTTCACAGTCTGTGATCTTTACAGGAGCAGATCGCCAGGTCTTTCTTTTGAGGAGCCAATGGTGGGTTCGAACCCCTGACTTTCCGGTTAGCAGCCGAGCATCAGGGCTCCTCCCTGATGCTCTCTTCTACTGCCTACTAGTAATGAAGCACGTGAAAACGCACAGAGAAGGAGCCCTCTGCCGGCAGAGAGACCACAGAGACTTCCAAGGCCCCCAGGGCTTTTGGCCTGACTCTGCTGGGCTACCAACAGAGACAGGTGTCCCCGCATGAAGGCTATATGCCTGGACCTGCTCTCTTGCTCAAGGCCCCTGGTTGCTCCGACAGAGCCGCCCGTCCTGTGTGAGGGTCCCTGGGAGCTGCCCACGTGCTGCTCGGGACGGTGGAGAGCTGGGGCTCAGGGGGTGACAGTGAGAAGTGTCATGCTTCCATTTCTGCGATCTGAGACGACTCAGGTCAGCAAGGAGAGGAGAGTGGGCAGATCAGAAAGCTGCCCCTGGGCCTCCTAAGTGGCAGCCCAGCAAGCTCACCCCGAGGTTGCCTTCAAAGCCTCTCTCTCAGTTCCCTATCACACCCGTGCAGCCTCCAGCACTTCAGCATCAGCAGGAAGATTGCAAAGGCCCCTGGGCAGGACTCCACAGCACGCACAGGCCCAAGGTGGGATCCCAGGGAGAGTAGTTTGCTTCTCTGCGGGAGGAGGGGTAGGGCAGGGGCCCCAGTAGAGTGGGGAGAACTGGAGCCGACTCACCAAAAGCACCCAATGAGCAGGACATTAGGAGTTTGGGGACATAAAAGTGCCTTTGCTGGGACCACGTGTCAGCTGCAACTCAGTAGCACAAACACTACCCCACACTGGTTTCTCTGACTCCTGGCTGAAGGTCGAGGGAAGGGCCTGAGGGGGAATGACTGTGAGCGCGCAGCTTCAGGTCAGAGGAGGCTTTGGAGGTGGAAGAAGGGGCCAAGCCCCCAGCCCTCACAGCACAACTGAGGACACGGCCTAAGTCCACATTTGGCAGAATTCACTGAAACCTCGAAGCATCTGAAAATCAAATGTGCTCCCCTCCCGCCAGGATCTACCCAGGCCTCCAACCAGTAGGCTCTATCTCCACAGTGGGGGCTTCTGTGCCTCCACCGAGCCTAGACATGCCTGGCTGGGGTTTAAACTTGGTTCAGCCACACTTTCTCCCCTTGGAACGTGTGCCCAGACCACGTGGCAAGTGCAAGGCAGAGCCAGAACCAAGTCTAAGCCACCTGTGTAGTCCTGGGTCTGAGCTTTCTGTTTACATCCCCAGGACTTCCCTGGAGTGTGAACAAGGACCCCTAGGACACCTGCGGGATCGTGTCCACATGGCGCATCAGAGCACAGCAGACCCCAGAGAACCTGAAACACAGTGTAAATACCCAGGGGTGTCACACCTCTGAGCCTGCATTCAGTCTGTGCTGGACACCTGGAACCTTCTTCTCCCTGGGGAAGGTTTGCAAATCCTGCAAGTGCAGATCAGCTCTCTCCTCCTTGCCTTTCTCTGGCCAGAGCCAGAGTCCAGTCTCCCTACTCAATGAAAGCTCTCACGGTCCAGAATCTGTCTCGCTCACTCAGGGTGTTCAGAACCCCCACAGGCCCTGGCCCTCTGCAAAGGATGGAGCAAGTGAAAAGAATCAGAAACAACCCCCAGAGAGGTCTGAAGAGGCCTAAGGGCTCTTTCCCCTGGTCCAGGCAATTGCGATATTCCTTTGGGAAGTCGCCTAGTGCCACATCCAGTCTCATCCTCCACTGAGAGCTCGGCTCAGGACGAGATCTAAAACTAAAAACCAAACCCGATTCTGTTTGTCAACTCTGACTCATGGTGACCGCGTGTGTGTTGGAGTAGAACTGTGCTCCATAGTGTTTCCAATGGCTGATTTTTTGGAAGTTGCCAGAACTTTCTTCCATGGCACCTCCAGGTAGACTCAAACCTCCAACCGTTTGTTAGCAGCCCAGGGTGTTCACCATTTGCACCACCCAAGGGCAAGATGTGCCTAGGATTTTTTCCATTTAGCAAGAAAATAGCCTCAAAACCCACTCCGAGAATTCTGCAGCAACACGGGGTAGGGAGAAGGGAGGTTTCTGAGTGACACCTTGTATGATCCATGGAAAGTTCAAGGACACCCAGATTAAATGTTATGATCAATTCAGAGTTATTAACGCCTATTATAAGCTCTACTCAGTGTGAACACAATGGTGCTACCATCTAGAATTCGTTTTTAAAACCTCAGGTTTCAAAGAGGACCGGATTCTGTTAAAAGCCAAGGTTGATGACCCTCCCAGGAAGAGTCAGACCTGACTGGCCACTCCAGAGGCGGTACTTCAATGGGCCAGTATCCTTGGATTTACCGCCAGGGTCCGCATTTTTAAACACATTACCAAAAAGGTTTATAGGTGAAACACTCCATTTGGGATGCAAATCTATATTTAAATATCGTTTCTTTGTTCCGTTCACTCTGATTTAGCAAATTACTCATAATTTTAATTATACTTGAATTGCCTGGCAGTTGACAGGCATTTATTTCTACAATGTGTCATATTGACCACCTCCTGCTTCTGTGCTTCCTACAATTAGTTTGTTCTGCTCGCGTGAAAGGGGGACAGCTGATGGACACATATGCCAAGTTCCTTTGGTGCAGCTATATGCCACTCCACAGAGCTGCCCAAAGCAGCAAGAGGGGCCCGGGCTGCGATGGACAGACGGCGCTGCAGTATCGCCCACTTACTTGGAGAGCTGATGCATTGTAGCTACGAGCACAGTGTTTCCAGAAAAGACACTTACCTAGCTTTTGGTAGGCCAGGTGCCAGGTCTACAAAGAGAATGCTAATTTCATGGTAGAGCATAGCCCAGGGCAAAGTGCCAACCTTCTTTCAGGGGATTATATTAATGGAGAAGGAGCATTTGTGGCGCAATGGTCAAGAGCTCAGCTGCTAACCGAAAGGTCAGTGGTTTGAATTCACCCAGCAGCTCCAAGGAAGAAAGACCTGGTGATCTGCTCCCGTGAAGATTAAACCATTAAAAAAAACTTGCCATTGAGTTGATTCTGACTCATAGTGACCCTATAGGACAGAGTAGAACTGCCCCATAGAGTTTCCAAGTTTGCAGTCTTTACGGAAGCAAACTGTCACATCTTTCTCCCATGGAGCAGCTGGTGGGTTCAAACCACCAACCTTTCAGTTAGCAGCCGAGTGCTTAACCCTGCACCACCAGGGCTTCTCCCATAAACATTACTGCCAAGAAAACTCTATGGAGCACAGTTCAACCCTGTAACACATTGAGTCTCCATGAGTCAGAATTGACTCGACAGCACCTAACAACAATATATTAGTGGGGGGTGGGAAATGGAAGCCTTTGGGGTCTTGATTTTCCGTTTTGCATGTTTCCTGTCTCCCACCAGAGACCCTAATCCAAGTGGGATCTGATGTATGGACTGCAGAAGCACCAGGGGACCTTTTGACCTCCTGTCAAAGGAGGAACCTGGGGCCAGAGAGGGTCCCTCAGTGTCACTGCTGCCCAGTGGTAAGCTGGTGGCGTGAAGACTTAGAGCCAGGGACTTGGAGATGAAATGGGGAGGGGTATAGCATCATCAGAGGGGTGTGGCATCCTCAGACAGGGCAGTGGGAGTTCAGGCTGACCCCATTTATATTCCCACTGCATCCCCTTTATCCGGGCAAAGCGAGAAATCACAGAAAGCCACCACAGTGAATCCCCAGCTTCAGATTTTGGAAAGGTTTTTTTGATCACCTTGAAGGGTTCCCATTCCCTCCAAGCAGCAGTCACTTAACAATAGAGAAGAGGTGAGAAGTGGCCCAGGATTACTATATCAATACCTGAAGGAGGCTTTGGACTCTTAAGCCCAGGTTATTGAATCCGGCTGTCCACCTCCATGTAAGTGGCAATATCAAGTTATATTAACGTGAGCCATATGAAACTGCCACTTTCGTACATCAAACATGCTCAGATTTCATGTGACTCAACCTAATACCTATAGGTATCATCAAGCTACAATGTGACCAGGGAAGCAAACACCTTTAGAAGCAGCCACCACCTTCACTGGTTAGAAAGCGCCTCCACAATTGATTCCTCCAGCGCTCCAACCCTGGGCTTCCCACACTAACTCCCTTGCCTGTGCCTCACCCTCCTCTTCTAAGCATGTCTAAGCATGTCCCTGAGAACTTGGAAGCTGGAGGGCGCTACCAACTCAGCTTCCTCTCTCCCCTTCTAGGCTCCTCTGCCTCAGCCCCAGTCCAGAGAAGGTCTCCAGCGGGCTTGTGCCTTTGCATCAGGACCATTGCACATGCTTGCCCACCTGGCCCCGGCTCCCCATGCCTGAGCCACCACACGTTCAGAACCCAACCCTCCCGGGCCCAATGGGAACATTCTACTGGAGACAAAATCCCTAATATCATCTATGGGGTTTCCTAGCATTCCCGCTCCTCTCCATTTCGCCCCCTCCCTTTCCAAAGGAAGAAGCCCTGATGGTGCTGTGGTTAAGCACTTGGCTGCTAACCAAAAGGTTGGCAGTTTGAACCCACCATCGTCTCTGCAGGAGAAAAGACCAGATGATCTGCTCCGGTAAAGAATACAACCTAGGAAACCTTATGGGGCAGTTCCACTAGGAGTCAGAATATACTTGCCAGCACCTAACAACAACAAGAACAAGTATTCAGTTCCTCAAATGCTCTTTGAGCCAGCGTTATGGTCCTTCTGGTCCCCTCACTAGAGGGTTGAATACATGTTCATCCTATGTTTGCATGGCAGTCATTTTTTAACTGTGGGAAATTAGACTTTAGTACCATTTCCCCTTCGAGTTTCCAAGTCCAACAAGAGGTGTTTCCTTTGTTCTACTCTCAAACACTGAATGCAGGGCCAGCTCATGGTCAGCGTCCAATCAGTGTTGCAGATGGAACAGGGATGGACAGCCATGTTTGATGGAATACTGCAATCCCCCGCACTCACCTGCCACTGGATCAGGACGGAGGACGTGGTGTGCGGAGTCACTGAGACAAGACTAGGAGGCTCTCCTGGAACTGGGATTCAAAGGAAAAGGCAAGGGTTACAATGATCCTGGCACACCTCCCTCTTCAGTTTGGCTGCAGGGATTCATCTCTCTGTCACTCCCCTCCCCACCCCAGTGCTCCCTGCTGTTCTAATGTCAATGTGGACCCTTTACCCAGCTTTCCTGAGAGCCCTGGCCACACAGATTGTAATTACTGGGGGTTCTCAATAGCCAAAAGTTGTGAGGCTGTGCAGGGAAATAAAAATTCCCATCATTATACAACATTTATTAGTGAACTATCCACTACTCAAGGAGCCCTGATGGCACAACAGTTAAGCGCTCAACTGCTAACCAAAAGGGTGGTGGTTAAAATCCACCAGGAAGCTTCCCGGGAGTAAGATGCGGCAATCTGCTCCCATAAAGATTACAGCCTAGAAAACCCTATGCGGCAGTTCTACTCTGTCACAAGGGATTGCTATGCGTCAGAATCGACTTGCTGGCCCCCAACAACAACAACATTAACCTAAAGGTTGGTGGTTTGAACCCTCTCAGTGTCTCCATGAGAGAAAGACCTAGCCATCTGCTCCTATAAAGATTACAGTCAAGAAAACACTATGGGGCAGTCCTACTCTGTCACGTAGGGTTGCTATGAGTCGGAATCCATTCAAGGGCACACAATAACAACAATATCCACTGCTCCCTACCTCATGAATCCTCCCACTTCTAAACAGAGCCCCTAAACCCAAGTCCTCCCAGCCTGCAATCTGTAGCTGGTAGTGGAGACAATGCAATGTAAACACGATGCAGCTGCAAAGAGAAATTGCCAATCTCTGAAGAGGAAGATGATTCCTGGAAAGGTGCATCAAAAGAAATGATTTGACTATCAAAGGATTAAGCCAGGCTTTTGTGGAGTACTAAGAGTCCCTGGAACATTTTTCCCAAAGGGGTCTTTAGGATTGCACTGTGTGAGTTCACAGGGAGGCAGCTAGGTCCTGCCCTTAGCGCAGCTTCCTCAGAGACAGATACTACAGCGACAAAGTCAGCTTTTTTGTTTTTGATTTTTCTCCCATTATTCTAAGAAATAGTGCTTAGTTGCAAATATTACCTCAACTTTGTTGAATGTAACATTCAAATAAATGCATTTATATCGTTTTCGTTTCATATGTTAGTGCTAATGGAACCTTTCTCTGAAGGTTTGGTGTGAAATTGATCCCTGCTTGAGTGGGTTCATTTAAAAGGTTTTTCTGCTTACAGGTAGCCTTGGTCTCAGAACCTGTGGGTCTTGCTTCCACTTTTGTTTCTCTGCCTTCTCCTCATCCTAAATCTTGAGCTCCTTCACCCCCAGATCGCCGGCGCCCTGCAGAGGGCTCGCTGGACCACTGAAGCATCACGATGCTTCACCTGGGCTCAGGGCAGCTTCTCCCTGAGCCACTGCCTGCTTCTCGCCCACTCACTGTCTTTCCTAGTTCACTGCTCAGGAGACAGGAGACACAAGAAGCAGTGGCTGTGGAGTCTACTCTGACTCATGGCAACCTCGTGTGTCAGAGTCTGTGCTCCATAGAGTTTTCAATGCTGATTTTTTGGAAGTAGACTGCCAGGCCTTTCTTCCAAGGTAACTTTGGGTGGACTCAAACCTTTCTTTCGGTTAGCAGCCAAGCACATTCACTGTTTGTACCACCCAGGGACTCCAGAAGCCACACAGGGCAACCGTTACTTCCCGAGGGGCCTGTCCCCATCCTCCCTTGGCTTGTCCAGGCTGTTGGCTCGCTTCCTGGGAGCAGAGCCAGGGCATCGCTCGTGACAATGTTGGATTTTACCTGAACCTGGTGATCCTGGAAAACAGCCATAGTTAAAGAAATCCTCTCACCTTATTTTGTTCCAGAAAATGTTGACCAAGACAGCCTTATGTTCCCCTGAGCTAAACTCCAGACAGTCTTCTTCCTGAGTTCGTTGTTGTCATGTGCTGTGGAGTCCATTCTGACTCACAGTGACCTTATAGGACAAAGTAGAACTGCCCCATAGGGTTTCCAAAGCTGTAATCTTTACGGAAACAGATCGCCAGGTCTTTCTCCCATGGGGCTGCTGGTGGGTTCGAACCGCTAACCTTTCAGTTAGCAGCCAACCTCTTAACTGTTATGCCACCAGGGTTCCTTTTCCTGAGATTAGACCCTTTCATTGTCCAGGTGCCTAACCAGGGGACCCCTTATCTCCTTGACTCCCTTTTCATTCCGGTCCTCAGTTGTCCAAGCACCTAATTAGGGAGTCCCATGGGGCAGTTCTACTCTGTCCTATAGGGTCACTATGAGTCGGAATTGACTCGACGACAGTGGGTTTGGTTTGGAAACCCTGGCAGCGTAGTGGTTAAGAGCGAGTTCAAATCCACCAGGTGCTCCTTGGAAACTGTACGGGGCAGTTCTACTCTGTCCTGTAGGGTCACTATGAGTCGGAATCGACTCGATGGCAATGGTTTTGTTTGGTTTGGGTTATCTCCCTCTCCAGTTTGTATAATCAAAGAAAGGGAAGGGAAGGAACGGGATGGATTTTTCCACTGGCCAACTCCATCCCTTAAAAACTCCATCTTTTGTTCCATGGACTTGAGCTCAGACTTAGTTCTGGTCTCTCTCCCCTACTGCAATAGCACTTGCTGAGTTAAGCCACAGAATTGACTCGACAGAACGGTTTATTTATTTACTTATCTTTTGCCTGTTTCACCCTGTCCTGTGCAATTTTTCTTTACCATCTAGAAACCGTTAGCCTTAACCCCTTTGCTGGTCCTTCAGGTCATCTGAGGCCTCGTGTGGGAGAAAGTGAATGTCCAGGATATAAAAGAAGCCAGACAGAAGCTGTGAGGTCACACGGTGGGTCTGGTGGAAACTGAGTTATTTAAAAATTGTTCCACCGGTGTGTTAAGTGGAAAAAGATAGCTCTCTGGGGTGGCTTTGGAACAGGAGAGGCTGGGGAATTGTTATAAAGCACCACTGGATGGAATAAGCGCTCCAGTTTCCAGCCCTGGATCTAAACTGAGACGCCTGTTTCATCACATCCATCCTTCTCCTACATCCTACACGTCTGGCCGTCCCTGCACTGGCCGCGTTTGATGGAGCTGTCTCCAGGCTCACTTCATGCCTTGCAGGGCCGGGTCACACAAAAAGCCACAATGCATCTCCAGGCCCCACTCCACTCAGGACAGCCCAAGGGTAGAAACACCACCTGGGGCTGTCAGGGCTCACAGTCCATCACTTCAGTGTGCTGTCATTATACAGAGTGGCTTGTGAGTGAGAAGAATTGCGGAAACCTCTTAAAACCCAGCCACCCTTTGACATTTATTTTTAATGATTCTATAAATTATTCAATGTCTGGGATGCTAATGGATAGTCGGGGTTTTGGATGTCAATCAAAGAAACTTCCATTCCATTTGGAAGCCCTTGATGTCTTGATTTATGGCCATTGGGTCTGCAGGAATACTCCGGGCTGTGTATTAGTAACTGAATTTCCCTCCTCACCACCTGCTCTCTATGGGACCCCCTCCTTGTTCAAGACAAAAGTGGGGGCCTCCCTTTAGGGAGAAGTGGCTGGGCTTCACAAGCAGCCGCTGGGAAGCTGCTCCGTGTCAGCCACTGGCTGTGAGCGAGCTACTTACCATCCTGCAGTGTGGTCACTGCCTCTGTCTCCGCACTGAAGTCACTGTCCCCGATGTCATTGGTGGCTTTCAGGCGCAGCTTGTAGGAGGTGAAGGGCCTCAGCCTAGAAAATGGAAGAGACCCAGTGAATGCTGGGATGCTTTGCACCTTCCCTGACCTCAGGAGCCCAGGGGAACCAGTGGAGGGAGGATGAATGGCGTCCTGCCCTGAGAGCTCTGGGCTTCTTGGTGAACCCCCAGATGAGTTAGTCTGCAAAGTGGAGGATGTTCTGGGGTCAGCCACAGGCAGGGCCCAGCGAGCAGGAAGTTCCAGGGGACAGGAACCTGTCCAGGGAATGACAGGCAGGGCTGGGCTTCATGGCCTGCCCCAGGGAAAGAGGAACCAGCGAGGGGGTGAGTAGTGTGGTAAGCCCCAGCGGGTGAGGGAGGTCTTCCTAGGGCCCCTCCAGAAGGACCCACTTCCACCTCCTCGTAATTAGAGACACTCAGAGCTGCAAATCACTGCTCTCCGAGGAACTTACCAAATTTCTCAGGAGGAGCTAATTAAATCAGCCCTTGTACTGATCCAGAGTGGAAAATGAGTTCCCGCCTGGTTTACCTCCTTGATCTCTCACCCTAAACGCTCCTGTGTGGATGTCTGCCGCTGGCCAGGCCCTGCTAGCTGTACTCTCCAGGGTCCACCTCCCTGCCCCAGCTAAGGCCCACTCCCCCCAGCTCCCAGCTACAGGCAGAGCCCACCCATGCCCATTCCCTACCACTTAGTGAGTCAGAAATTGTGCCGAGCACTTGACAAGCACTATCCCATTGAATCCTCACAACAGCTTGGTGAGGAAGCAGTCATTGTTATTCCCACTTTATGGATGCGAAAACAGTCACCCAGCCATGCTGAATTACTTGCTCATGGCCAGAGGACTGGTAAATGGCTGGGGCTGGGGCAGGACTGGATTAGGGGACTTGGCTTGCAGCAACATTTGCATATCACTTTACATAAGACTAATATTGTCCATATGAAAACATGGCCCCCAGTCCATGATGGAGATTTTAGGGACACAAATGCTCCCCGAAGGTACTGCCTGATGCCACCATTTGATGCCTATTTCCATCCATCTACCCATCTACCCACCCACCCACCCATCTATTCATCTATGCACCCATTCACTTATCCATCGGTCTATGCACTCATCTACCCACCTACTCATCTACCTACCCACCCCTCCTTGCCTCCCTCTAGTTGTTTGCTATCTATTTGGTCTCATGTGTCAAGCACTGAGCCAAGTCTAAGACTAGGACTTTGGCCAAACTCTTCTGTGCAGACGATGCTCAGCTCTTCATTGAGCCCTGACAAGTCAGCCAGCTGAACTGCACTTCCAAGTGTCCATGTGGTAGGTGCTACAGGGGATCCTGTCATTACTTAGCACCACACAGTTCAGTACCTCACTGTTGTCTAGCGACGGTGGGGTTTGGGCCACACAGCAGCTCTTTGAAAACCACTCTTTCTTTACTACCCTTTCCCGGTCTAGAAAAGCACGGGGCATGAGGCAGGTGTGTGAGTGCATGTCAGTTGGCCACATACATTGGCCCAGGTGTGAGACTAAGGGGGGTGGGTGCAGAGGAGAACCAAAGGCAGAGCTGCCAGCATTAGGCCTGTGCTTGCCCAGATCACCTCCCTCACCAGGGATCAACTGAGTGTCTCCGGGGCCAAGGGCACGCTGAGACGTCTGAGTGGCCAGAGCTCACCCTCTCAGTAGGAAGCCAAGCCAGGTGCTCTAAAGACAGGTGAACAGCAGCTTGGAGGCCATGCAAGGGAGCAGCCACCCCATCAGTCAGATGACAGCAATGGTGTCCTCCCTGCTGGCCTATAAGCCTCCCCAGCTCCTCAGCCCTACTCGGTTACGTCCTCTGAGTGGTCACCCGAGCCTCACTCTGCATCTCTCCTTTGTACTACTGGTCTACCTACCAGCCCTAATCCTCAGCCCGGTCTTTGGCCCTCCACCCCATTGCTCCTGCCATACTGTCCTGGGCCTAGCACTATGCCGGCAGCAGAGCAGGACTTCAATGACTACTAGATAAATGAATAAATGGACAAACAATTCTGGAATACTCTTCTTCAGTCCTTCTGATTCCCTAAATTCTGCTCTGTTCGCTCTTATAGGTCTACTTAAGCCTTTGCTTTGGGGTCAGCCAAATCAGGATTCGAATCCTGGTCCTGCCACCACTAACCTGGGCAAGGCATTTACTTTCTCTGAGTCTCACATTCTTCATCTATGCTTGGCGATAAGGGTGCCCATACTTCCCAGGGCTGTTGTGAAGATTAAATGATAGAATCCACCCTCATGGAGTCTAACAGATCTTGACACTTAGGCATTTAATAAACATACTTTCTCTTTCTTGTCTTCCAAAAAGCTATTCTTAACTCCCAGCCCAGGGTGACCCACTCTCTCCCAGGCGGTCCATTGATACTGTCTGCTGCTTCCCTTGGCATTCATCGCATTAGAAAACCAGTTACCATTGAGTCAATTGTGACTCACGGCGACCCCATGTGTGTCAGAGTAGATCTGAGCTCCACAGGGTTTTCAGGGGCTTATTTTTCGCAAGAAGATTGCCAGGCCTTTCTTCCAAGACACCTCTGGGTGGACTTGAGCCTCCAACCTCTCAGTTAGCAGCTGAGTGCATTCTCTTTTTGCACCAACCAGGGGCTCCTTTTCAAATTCAGCACCTTCCAAATTCTCACCATCTGAACTTACAAACTGGATAGATTTGTAAAATTTTTTACAATAACACTATCTGAATTCTCACTTGTAACTACCAAAAATGTAGGAAACTAACAGATTTGGGTAACATAGGACCCCACATTATCCAAACTTGCTATCATAACTTTTGCAATCCGAAGCTGGGAGCCAAATGCATTTGGATGCAAGTCTGTGGCTGTGCTGCCTTGGACTGTCAACCCTCTTCTCTCATACATAAATTTTACCTCCACGGCCAAGTGTTCGGCCCTGGGTGGGGGGCGGGGCATGGATTACAGTTCAACATTCCTCTCCCACAGCAAAATGCAGGCTCTTGCAAACAGAAAGAGCTCCATATAGCTATCCATTCATTCTGGTTATCATAATAAAAATATATGGGTCCTGAACATTTTGAAAGCTATCCACCACTTTTATTTATTTATTTATTTTTAAGGCATTGGAAATATTTACTAAGAACTCATGATCTGCGGCACAAAGAACAACTAACCCATGCATAATAGTCTTGGCTGAGTGTAGCCGATTTTTCAAGATTACACGGAGAAGACACGAAGAACACAAGGCAGATGAGGCCGCATGCTCACCCTCATCGGGCCCCTCTTGCTTTATGTTGTGATTTCCTTTGGCCATCGTGCTTTTGATTTGGGTCCATAGCACCTGTCACAGCAGGAACCCACTAGTGCTGATGCAGCCCCATCACCTAGCGCTACTAGAGTCTACACTGACAGTGCTACCATTATACCCTAAAGTGACATCTGGAATATTCATGTGGCTCTGGACTTGAGGACCTTCTCTTTTTCCTCAAAGACGACATTACATTTCTGTGGGATGCTAGCTAGGTTTGTAACTTCAACCGTCAACCAGAAACTGATGATGTCTAAATATGTTTCTCAAGCCCAACCCCTCTCCCTAGCACTTTAGACAGTTGCCATTAAGTTGACATCGATGCCTGGCAATCCCACGTGTGTCAGAGTAGATCTGTGCCCCACAGGGTTTTCAATGGCTGTTTTTTTTGGGAAGCAGATTGCCAAGCCTTTCTTCTGAGGTGCCTCTGGGTGGGTTCAGACTGCCAACCTTTTGGTTAGTAGCTGAGCACTCAGCCATCTGTGTCACCGAGGGATTCCTCCTAGTACTCTGGACTCATATCTGCCTCCTAAGGTGGTACAACAGTTAACACACTCGGCTGCTAATGGAAAGGTTGGTGGTTCTTGTCCACCCAAAGCCACCTCAGAAGAAAGGCCTGGTGATTGATCTACTTCAGAAAAATCAGTCATTGAAAATCCTATGGAGCACAGTTCTACTCTGACACACATGGGGTCGCCATGCGTCAGAGTCGACTTGATGGCAACCAACAGCAATAACCTAGGCATAGTAACTAGACTTAGACGGTTTAAGTCTTTCTGGTTTTTGGCCACTAATAGATTTAGGTAACTGGTAAAAGTAAAATGAGAAATAAAAAAGAAAATGTAGCTGTCAGGATTATTAAACAGGAAGGGAAATTATACCATGGCAGTGTACAAAATATTGCCTTCCCGGGCTCTTGCTTCTTATTGATAGTAGGAAAAGCATTTGCCCTAGTTCTGGCCCATTAGGAAATTGCCAAGAGTCTCTCTTACACCAGATTAAACTGTCCTTCCTGAATCATGGACCTTTCCTCCCCAACATGAAGTCCAGAGCACACAATTAGTCTGTTTGATTTTAGAAGGCTCAACTATAGAACAGACAGTTGGATTTTTATTTCTTTCTTTTATATGGCTACACACAGAGGTGACGTTATTGATGCCCACGAGCACACTGCTAATTAAACTAAGTGCCCAGGACACCAGCATGGAGTTTATGAAGTGAGGTTGGGTCTGCCCGCTGCCACGCTCCCAGATGCCATGCTCACCCAGCACTCAGGACCCTCCCAGGAGAATCTCGGCAGTCTCAGGAGATGTCAGTGGTCTCCTCCAAAGGCTGACTTATACCTCTTGTGTGCCATTGCTGTCGCTCAGAGGATAAGTGGAATGCTGGCAGCTATGCGGGAGGACAGGATTGCTGTACTCACTGGCTGCCAAGTCACTGACCGCTGGTAACAGGCAAATCTAAACTCGGAGAGCTGAGAGGCACAACAGGGTCATTCTTTCAGCCTGTCTTTTCACAGATGAGAAAACTGAGGCTGAGGAAGCTCACAGTGACAGACTTTTCCCAGGCCAGTGCCGAAGGGTAGACAGAGACCTGAAAGCTTGGTGTTCAGACTGTTAATGCTCTATTCTTTCTACTACACCACCAACTAAAACATCCGCTGCCTTCAACCAGATTCTGACTCCCGGCGACCCTGTATGACAGAGCAGAACTGCTCCATAGGGTTTCCTAGGCTGTAATCTTTATAGAAGCAGGTCACCAGGCCTTTCTCTCACGGAGCCACTGGGTGGGTTCAAACTGCCAACCTTTAGGCTAGTAGCCGATTGCAAACCGTTTGCATCATCAGGGGCCATTATCAGTCATAAATGAGCTGCAAGGAATGGTTTGTGTCCATGAACCTTTGAGCTACATGCCCACGGAATGTCAGAACTATGAAGAATCTTAGGGATTACCTCTTCTGTTTGGAGAAGAAATTGAGGCCCAGCACATTTTGCTTCATCACTTAAGAAATCTCTGCCTCAACTTTCTCATCTGCAAAACGGGAATATTAAAAGTCTGGCCTGTGTCTCTGCAGGGTTGTAATAAACACGACATGAAACAACATATGGGAATTGTTCTGAATGTTCTAGAATGCTGTATAATGATGGGATGATGCTGGTAATGATAACACTGATGATGCTAACGACAGTCAGGGAGACCTGGCAGACAGCTTTAATCTGGAAGTCAGTTGACCAGGTCATCGTGGGAAACATCTCAAGGTGGTCATCAACACTGATGCCCTTCCAGTCTCATTTTCCTAATATGAGGACTAGCATTAGAGCTGGGGGGTCGGGGGCCAGTGGTGGCTCAGGGGTAGAAGTCTTGCCTTCTGTGAGGGAGACCCAAGTTTGATTCCTGGCCAGTTCGTCTTGTGTGCAGCCACCACCTGTCCGTCCTTGGAGGCTTTGTGTTGCTAGGATGTTGAACAGGTTTCAGCTGAGCTTCCAGATTAAGATGGACTGGGAAGAATGGCCTGGTGATCTACTTCGGAAAAACAGTCAGTGAAAACCCTATGGAGTACAAAGACCTGATCCATGACCGATCACGGGGATGGCACAAGACTGGGCAGCGTTTTGTTCCGTTGTGCGTAGAGTCACTTGCTATAAGTCGGTGCCAACTTGATGGCAGCTAACAGCAATAACAAATTACAGCTTACTAATGTAGCTAATTTTCTAAACTCCAACTCGTCAGCATATATATCTGAACAAATGCTGTCCCTTCAACAGGTGGCTTGTGCCGAATAGTCTGGAACATAACTGAGTGAATGGATGGTCTCAGCTTGTTCCCTGGGCAGCCCTCCTTCTCCCCAGCAGATGTCACTAACGATGTACAACCCTCAGGAGGAGTCTGTCTGCTGTGCTGCTTTAGAGAGAGTGCCAGGGAAGAACTTCTCTCCTACCCTTGACGCTTGCAGGCCTAGGCCCACCCCTTGTCCACACCTCTGCTTTCCCCAACACCTGCCTCTTGGGGGGCTTGGGTGCCCTAGCCCGCACATCTGAGCTTACCCTCCCCACCACCCACGCACCCTGGGAGGACAGACCCTGGGGAGGGGCCTGAGATGCCCTTGGAAGTGGGGATGAAGGGGCAGGACTGCTGGGGTCCCTAGAACAGCGTGTCAATTAGAGTTGCAGTGGGCACCTCTCCTAGGACCACACAGACTCCCATTCTGCAGGTAGGGTTGGCTGCAGGGGGCCGCAGCAGGGCCCAGAACAGGGTCCCCATTCCCGGGGAGGGTTCTCCCATCCCTGTAGTACCTTTCGACCACGCAGGCGGTGGCCTCGTGGCTGACAGACGAGGAGTAGGTCTGCCACCCTCCGGCGGGCAGCTCTCGCACCTGCACAGTGAAGTACCGGATGGGGGAGGCACCGTCACTGCCCGGGGTCCACTGGAGCCGGAGGCTGCGGGCAGTCACCTCTGCCTGAGGGATCAGGAGCTCTCGAGGGGGTGCCGGCCGCTCTGAAATCAAAGAGGATAGGGCTAGGGGCACCTGAGAGGGCGCGCTTCCAGAAGGGGGTTTGCGTGTTGTCACACCTGGCTTTACTACTGAGAGCCACTACAGGTGACGGCCTGGGTAAAAAAGACAACCTAGAGGTGATTCCCAGTGTCACGGGAGCATGAGCCCTCCTCACTGCTCTTTACAGCAGGCTTGGAGGGGCCACACTTGGCCTGCTGGTTCCAGAACATGCTGCTGTAGGGAAGAAACAGACTCGTTAGTTTCAAGTGAAAATGGAGCTGGATCAATAGTGATTTCCCCAAACCTGCTCCATGCCTCACTGAAAGACACCTCTTTGAAGGACACCCGGGGTCATGAGGTTTTGGCAGCTCTTGTAGGCACCTACAGGCTCCCCTGGACTCTTCCGTTCTGACTGAGGGCTCCGTGCATCTAACACAGGGTTTTCTTCCTCCCAAAGCCAGCCTGAGCCTGAGACGTTAAAGGAATCTGTCTCAGCTGCTTTTAGGGGTGTAGGTGTGGGGCATGGGCCCCTCTCAGTGGTCACTGGTCCCTGTCTACGGGGGTGATGGGGAGTACCCCCTGCGGGAGCCGCATCTGAACACGGCCCATCCTCTGTAACTGTCTCCTCAGCCATCAATTGCAATAAGAAACTCAATAGAGGGAGGAATAATTGTTTAATTGTTTATCATGACGATCACTCATCTGGATGAAAATGTGTGGCGTGTAACAAAACAGCAATTGACTGCAGCACCATGGCTGTAAGAAGCCTTCTGTCTCACCTCGTCGGCACTGGTTCCTGCGAGCGGACACTCCAGGAAGGTTTCTCCACCGCCCTCCCTCCTCCACAGGCTGGCCAGGTGACGCCAGCTCATGATGACCCCAACTTACGGCGACCTCGTTTGTGTCAGAGGTAGAACTGTGCTCCACAGGGTTTTTAATGGCTGGTTTTTCAGAAGTACATCACGAGATCTTTCTTCCAAGGTGCCTCTGGGTGGATTTGAACCGCCAACTTTTTGGTTAGTAGCTAAGTGCTTAACCATCTGCAGCACCCAGAGACTCTTAGAACATGGTAAGTGCTCACTAAATGTGAGTTTCTTCCTTTCTGCTTTCCTCTTCCAGATTTAAGATCAGTCCTTCAAATTATTTTTCAAGCACTCTGGGTTCAACTTCTCATTCCCTTAAATTGTCTACATCCCTCTTGTAATAAAAATAACAACAAACACAACAATAACACTGTTGTTGTGTTTGTTGTTAGCTGCCGTTGAGTCAGACCATTGTGATCCACAGGGTTTTCACTGGCTGATTTTCAGAAGTAGATCACCAGGCCTTTCTTCCTAGTCCACCTTAGTCTGGAAGCTCCACTGAGACCTGTTCAGCATCACTGCAACACGCAAGCTTCCACTGACAGATGAGTGGTAGCTGCACATGAGGTGCATTGGCTGGGAATCGAACCTGGGTCTCCCACATGAAAGGCGAGAATTCTACCCCTGAGCCAACAATGCCCCCTCATTTATTGAGAACTTACATTGTAAGGCTGTCCTCAGGGAGTCTCTGGGAATAGTCTTGATAGCAAACGCGCCCTCACTGTGCATGAGGCACTGTCCTCTGACCTTCACGTGCATGAACTCATAGACTCCTCATCACAGAGCTATGGGGTCACTCCTGGAATTATCCCTACTTTACAGACAAGGCCGCTGCAACACAGAGTGGGGAGGGACTTGCCCACAGCCACACAGCAGGTGGATGGTCTGACTCAGGGTCTGCTCGCATCGACTACTCTGAGCACCTCTCTGAGGTGATGCTGGAGTCCCTGCTCCAAGTGTTTCCTGCCAGCCAGGCTTGGGGAGCTCCTTCCTGCCCTCATTTCTTCCCAAGATCTCTGGGCCTGGCTGTGACATCAGAACCTAGAGTTCAAGCCACGGTTGCTTAGGCCAGAAGCCCCTACCACTGAGGAGAGTACCTGCTGTGGGGTGGCTTCCAGGGGACAGGCCTGGGGAGGTGCGGAAGGAGAGGAGCTAGCACTTGCCGAGATAGGAGCCTGTGGTGGATGTTTGTAGAAAGAGCAGGTCTCGGGGTCCCTGGGGCATAGGTGCAAACCTAGCCCACAGCTGTGTGTCCTGGACATGTGAGATGGTTAACATTACGTGCCCACTTGGCGAGGACATGTTCTCAGTAGTTTGGCGGACACTGGACTGGGTGCTCCTCCATAATGTAATGTAATGTAATCACCTTCCATGATGTGATCTGATGTGAGCAGCCAATCAGTTGAAAGGGGAGTTTTCTTAGGCATGTGGCCTACCTCCACTATATACGGTAAATGGATGTTCTGGCAAAGCTCACTTTCTCTTAGCCCTGCTCTTCTCGTCGCCTGATCTCTGGTTCCTGGGGTGTAAGGCTACAGAGTCTCCGGCCCGCTGCCTAACCTGCAGATTTTGGATTCACCAGCCCCTACAACCCCGTGAGCCAGTAGAGGTCTCCAGCCTGCCACTTGACCTATGGATCTCAGACTTGCCAGCCCCCACAACTGTATGAGACATTTCCTTGAAGTAAATCTCTCTCTATTTATATATATACATGTCTCACTGGTTTTGCTCCTCTAGAGAACCCAGGCTAAGATAACACGTCACTTGGTTTGTCTGAGCCTCAGTCTCTGCTTCTGTAAAATGGGAGCTCACACTGCATTCCTCACTGGATTATGGCAAGGATAAGCCAAGGTGATATGCATCAAGTGCTGAACACAGTGCTGGGAACAGAGAGGTGTCCAGTGGACGAGTTTCTGTCAATACTATCATTTAGGAAACATTTCTTGAGCACCTTCTCAACGGGGATCACCATGAGTCGGCATCGACTCAAGAACAACAGGTTTGGATACTAGGGATACAGTTTGGAGCATCAGAGATGGGGTGCCTGGCTTCAGAGCTGACATCCACACTTTGCTCCCCTCTGTGTAACCTTGTCAAGTCACATGGCCTCTCTGAGTGATGTCTCTCTATCTTTAAATGGGACACTTGCACCTATCTGACCTAGCAGGAGGATATGCAATGCTGAGCTACATGGATGTTAGATGAGAACCAGCCCAGATCCGTGCCTGGCCCAGCAGGTGCATAAGGAACATCTTGTTTCCTCTCTTTCTCTGGAGGGAAGGCCTCCTCCTCACTACTGTGCCACCCACAGAGACCTGACCAAGGAGGACAGGTCTCTGCCACAGTCATGGCTCCCACGCACAGCCCCTTCTGCACCCGTGGCCGTGTGCTCTGGGCCTAAGGTCTTACCTCTCTTCTCGGTGGTTAGGACGGTGGCCTCCAGAGGCTCCCCCCAGCCTTGCCTCGTCTTGGCTGACAGCCGGAAGATGTAGGGTGACTCAGGGGTCAGCTCAGTGGCCGTGAACTGCCGCACGGTAGCGCCAACCTCCACTGTGGTGAAGGTGTTGGGGCTGCTGGTGGCCAGGCGATAGGCGATCTGGTAGCCTGCAATGGGGGCAGGGGACAGAGAGGGGGCACAGAGCTGCTTGGCTATCCAGCCACTGACCTGGAAAAAACCCCACAGGCCTAAAACTACCAGTTGCCACTGAGTCGATCCTGACTCGTGATGACCCCGCGTGTGCAGAGGAAAACTGCTCCATAGAGTTTTCAGGACTGTAACCTTAGAAGCAGACTGCCAGGCCTTTCTTCCAAGGCACCTCTGGGTGGGTTCAAACTGCCATCCTTTTGGTTAGCAGCTGAGCATATTAAATGTTTACGCCACCAGGACCCCTGCTGTGTGCCTGTTGCCCCCTAATCACTTCTGTGCTGGAAACCCACACAAAGCCATTTGTTTCTCTGTGATTTCCTTCCTCCTCTCTCAGCCTCTCGGAGGCAGACATGGTGTACACTGAAAGGGAAATGACACCCATGGTGATGAATGGAGGGGCCTCTGAGTGCTAATCCCCCATGAAACCTGCTCCACTCCTCATCCCTCACAGGAAGGAGATGTGAACAGTTTCTTCTTCCCCAAGGATATGGGCACGCTGAGAGCATGTCGCCGCAACCCACAAACTCCTCACCGAGTGTTTCTGGTGGGTGGGAGCCGAGCAGAGCCTTATTCTGTCTCTTCTCCCTCCACCCAGTCTGAGAGCCACTGGTGCCTTCTGCTGGAAAAGTTCTTTAAGACTGCAGACGCCGGGGCAACACATGGCCCTCCAGCTGCCTCCCCAACCTGCTCTCTATGCTCCCACTCTCATCTTCCCTGTCTTCCCTCTCACACCTCCCCGAGCCACAACGAATGGCACAGGACCTGTGACTCCTTCCTGCTGGCCCAGCATCATTACCCCCTCTAAAATAAAGATGCCCCCCATGGCGTCTCCAAGCTGGAGGCTCCCCTTTGAATCATCCCCTCTGGCTGAGGAAGCAGGGTGCTTATTAATCAGGTCACGGCAGGCTCGGCAGCTCTGAAGGTCATGCACACAGTTCCTTGATTACTAAGGGTCTGTGGTTGATCAGACCTTATTAGCGATCAAACCTCTCTAGCCAGTCCTTTTGCAGAGGCAGAGCCAACGCCGCCAGACCAGCCACCACACTGCACTGGTGCGGCCCGTTTGGGTGCCCAGACAGCACGGGGTCCAGCTGCCAGCTCCTATGCTGATTAAAGCAAAGCTGATGTGGGGCTGCAGGGTCCAAAAATTAACATCAGCCAAACTGCTAGCATCAAACAAGGGGGAATGAATGCAAGGGTAGAAACCAGTCCAGTGGCACTGAGCTCAGGCTTTGGGCTCTGCCACCCATGGCAGAGGCGTAGGGAGGGAGGGGGCGGGGATGGGAAGGAGGTGGGGGCATTTGCCCTTGGACACAAGTCCAAGGGGGCACCAGGTGAGGCACGGAATAACATTCTGAGGCGCCACAAATATGAAAGGTACCTGACTGAGGCAGCCAGACAAGGGGGGGGGGGGCGGTGTTTCTGCTGATGCATCACCACTATCAACATTTATTCACTTTGAAATTGTTGGGGGGGCACAACTTGGAGATTGCCCCTGGGTGCTTGTTATCCTCGCTATGCCCTCACCCATGGGCCACCTTTGAGGGGATGGGCTGGCGGTCTCACCAGTTCAGCACTGCCCACCAGGCCCCTTGGTCCTCTCTATTCCCAGGAACCTCCCTCAGCTGCTCTTGTCTTCCTACTCTTCAGTGCTCAGCTCACTGGTGACCCAGTTATTGACTTCCCCCAGCTTCAGCACTTGTCACTGATCCAACCACATCAGGAGCCTCACCAGCCACCACTGGGGCTAGCAGGAGGATGACTAAACGGAGGTCAACCTAGAGAGTGTCCTGGCCCCAACTGCTGCCAACTATCATACAGCCATGACCTTCGCCATGCAGACAGGGATGGCGTGCCCTGCCTAGTCCATCATGATGCCATCTGTGGGCCTAGGTGTTGGTGGGACCCTGCACTCCTGCCTCCTCCATTGCCACTGCCTTCGTTACAACCCTGCTTTCCCTCCAATGGACCGGTGCTTCCCCAACCATAGGGCCAGGTGTCTCTGGGGCTTCCTAGATGGGGCCCAGCTGGCCCCAGGCCATGGGCAAGGTTTCCTGCCAGAAGCTAGTCCAGTTCCATCCATTGACCGATGGCTGGCAGCCCCAGAGACAACAAGGTGGTTCTTTACCCACATCTTCCCTCTACCTCTCTCCCCACGTCTAGTCATAAGGTGGGGGGTCTGAGGTTGAGGTGCAGTGGGAACCCAACCTCAACCTCTGAGACTCTTGGACATCTTGTTGTTGTCAGCTGCCATCGAGTTGGTCCTGTCAAGTTTGCCTATGCATGATCAAAGGAAATGCTGCTGCCCCGTCCTGCCTTTCCCATGACCAATTGCAGATAGAACTGTTGTGATACATAGGGTTTTCATTGGCTGATTTTCTGGAAGTAGATTACCAGTCTTTTCTTCTTTATCTGTCTTAGTCTTGAAGCTGCACTGAAACACGCCCACTATGGGTGTGCATTGTGCCGGCTTAGCACGGGGAGCCAGCACAGAGCAGGCACTCTGTAGCGGGAGTTCCCTTTTACCATACATCATCCAACAGCCCCCTGCTTCTGGAGCGGCCAGGAGAGCTGCTCTAATTCAAGGGTCTACCGCTAGCTACCTTTTGACTGGGAAGAGCAGCTTTTGGAAACTTCCACAATTAAAAAATGAACAGTTTCCATGGAGCTGACCCTGACTCAAGGCAATCTCACGTATGTCAGAATAGAACTGTGCTCCATGGGGTTTTCAGTGGCTGATTTGTTGGAAGTAGATAACCAGGACTTTCTTCTGATTTAAGTTATTTTTATTTAAATAACCACCACCACCACCAAAAAAAAAAAACCCATTGCTGAGTCGATTCCAACTCATAGAGACCCTTAGGACACAGTAGAATCACCCCATAGGGTTTCCAAGGTTATAAACTTTATAGAAGCAGACTACCACATGTTTCTCCTGCAGAGCTGCTGGTGGATTCAAACCACTGAACTTTCTTTTGGTTAGCAACAGAATGCTTAACCACTGCACCACCAGAGCTCCTTGATTTTTATTTAAATAGAGGTATTAAAATGATTATTACCTTTTGAGTAGTAGTATAATCACAGGGTACAAAAAAATAGTATGAAGGTGCAAAAAAAATAGTACAAAGTCAGTCTCCCTCACCCCGACTCCCATACCCTCTTCCCAAAGGCAAGCAAGATCACTGGCTTCTTATGCGTCTTTCAGTTGACAATCTAAGAATATGGAATCATGAATGCATTTATAGAGATATCCTCATTCTCTGCTGCCCACCGTGGCCTATACAGTCTGTCCTGCGCTTTGCTGCTCTCATTACCATCTCTATGGCTAGCGTTTGCCTTGGTTTGTTCGATGTACACTTTCCTTTCTCATCATTCGGAAGGTTCATTATCTATTTTTGGTTCTTCAAGCACTTACCCTTATAATTTATGCAATTTACCCGATCCTCCATTTCTTTAGACAGCATCTATTGACTCCACATGAACGATGATGACACTGGCATACTTCTCTTCTTCTCTCCTTCTGCCTTTTCTGTCTCACGATTTTGGTTAGTTGTATGATCACTTTTATTTCTTCTAGTATTTGCCTTTACACTTTTAAATGCACTCATATCCCCATTATTCTATTTACTAACTCAGAATTAAATCTTTTAACACTCCTCCACTACCGTGAAGGATTTGTAAATCCATGTTCTGTCATTACCTCTAATCTTCGTGATACGTCTACCCCTGGCTTTCATAAGACCTATTATTGTTTTTATGTCGTTGTGATTTAGAGCATGTGCGTTTTGCCGTGCCATCAGGGACTGTGGGTGAATGTCAGTGCCCATGTTCAGCAGATGTAAGTGTGGCACGTGGGGGAGATCAAAGCTTGGGTGGAACAGTTGGCCTCGTCCCAGGACAGGGCTGTCTGTGTGCAAGTGGGATTCCCACACAGAAGCCAAAGCAGATCTCACAGCGGCCAGGCTTCTGCCATCGGCCTTGGCAATGACTCCTACTTCCCCTGACCACTGGAAGAAACTCAATCTGTGCACACAGACCATTGCCTGATGTCCTTATCATACGCATATTTTTAAACTAAAGAAAGAAACTAAAGAGGGATATTTTACAAAGACAAGCCAAACTTTATAATCACGTGCAAAGACAAGACTGCCAGATATAAGCATTACCAATAAGAACACGATACGTCTTATGGATTGAATTGTGTCTCCCCAAAATATATGTCATAAATCCTAACCTCTATGGCTGTGTTTATAATCCCGTTTGGGAACGAGCTGTCTTTGTTATGTTAATGAGCCAGGATTACTGTAGGGTGTGTCTTCAGTCAATCTCTTACAAGATATAAAAGGAGCAGATTAAGCAAGCAGAGATGGGGGAAGATAGATGCCACACCACATGGAGATCTCCAAGGAATCAGGAATCAGAAGCTGAAGAACCACGGACCTTCTCCCAGAGCCGACAGAGAGAGAAAGTCTTCCCCTAAAGCCGGCACCCTGAATTCCGACTTCTAATCTCCTGAACTGGGAGAAAATAAATTTCTGTTTGTTAAAGCCATTCACTTGTGGTATTTCTGTTATAGCAGCACTAGATAACTAAGACAATATGACATATATTGTCAAGGATTCATTTTACTTGGATCGAAAGTCAACGCCCATGGAAGCAGCAGTCAAGAAATCAAACGACACATTGCATTGGCAAATCTGCTGCAAAAGAACTCTTTAAAGTGTTAAAAAGCAAAGATGTCACTTTAAGGACTAAGATGCCCTTGGCCTAAGCCATAGTGTTTTCAATCGCCTCATAAGCACATGAAAGCTGGACAATGAATACGGAAGACCGAAGAAGAATTGATGCCTTTGAATTATGGTGTTGGCGAAGAACACTGAATATACCCTGGACTGCCAGAAAAACGAACAAATCTGTCTTGGAAGAAATACAGCCAGAATACTCCTTAGAAGCAAGGATGGTGAGACATATTATAGACATACTTTAGACATATTATCAGGAGGGACCAGTCCCTGGAGAAGGACATATGCCTGGTAAAGTAGAGGATCAGTGAAAAAGAGGAAGACCCCCAAGGAGACGGATTGACACAGTGGCTGCAACAACGGGCTCAAGCATAACAAGGATTGTGAGGATGGCACAGGATCAGGCAGTGCTTCGTTCTGTTGTACACAGGGTTGCTATGAGCAGGAACTGACTTAAAGGCACCTAACAACAACAACAAGGGTGGCATTGGTGGTTCATTGGTAGAATTCTCACCTTCCACGCGAGAGACCCGGGTTTAATTCCCGGCCAACGTACCTCAAGCACAGCCACAACTTGTCTGTTAGTGGAGGCTTTCGTGCTGATATATGCTAAACAGACTTCAGCAGAGCTTCTAGACTAAGACAGACTAGGAAGAAAGGCCTGGTGATCTACTTCCAAAAAATCAGCCATTGTAAACCCTATGGAGCACTGTTCTACTCTGACACATGGGGGGTCACCCTGAGCCAGAGGTGATGCAACTGGCTAGTTTATTTGGGAGGCAAGCCCAGAAAACAGAGGAAGGCAGTGGTGAAGTGAGGCAAGGCGAGAAAGGAAGTAGATAAAAGTGTGTTTTCAGACCAGTTCCCATTTTAGGCCACTGGGGCTTCGTCCCACCAAGTGGCTCTAGGAGATGGTGGAAAAAACTTCACTACAACTTTTGAGCTAGTATTTGAGTGCGTAACAATTTGTGACAGCCAGGGACTCCTTACTTACTATCACAGGGATGTTTTTTGGTAATCATTTTTCTATGCATATACATTTTAAACAAAACTATATCTTACTGTAAATACAGGTTTGCATTCGCTATTTCACACATTATATCGAAAGCATTTTTTTCCATCAGAAACACGAGTTTTGATGACTGCACCATATTCCAACGTAGGGACTGTTACAAACACACAGGAAGGAGGGGTGTTTGCGGCAGCACTGCCCTGGCCTCCTCTGACCCTTAGTGTCTGCAGCTGTAGGTGGAGGTGATAACACTCACCTTCCAAAGACAAGGTGCTGATTCAAGGAGATAGTGTATGTAAATTGCAAAGCACAATGTTGTCTGCTCCCAATCTCATGAAATCTGGGTTATTATTCCTATCTCAGATCCAGCTCCCTCCCTGAGCCACCGGGAGGGAATTCCTCAGGCTCTAGCTTTTATCTGTACCTCCCAGTTATTTGCCCTAAAATCAGGGTAGTATCATCTAGTCTCCAGTCATGGTCTGTTGAACATAAAGATTAATACCTATACCTTACCTTGATGTGTTTTTAAATATGTCCTAGGCTCAGTGGAAGGTAAAAGAGACCCTTTTTTTTTTTTCTGTACATAAATGGCAAAAAGCAGCAGTAACTGAGTAACAGTTCTTGAATTTTTAGAGAATAGTGATAGATGGGTTCACAGGTAAAAGGCTAGTTGTGTAATTATGGTTGCAACCAGATCAGAAACATTAGTGTGCTGAATTTCAGCAATGCAAGATCAGAAGATGAAAGTGTGTGTTAAGAAAGAATGGATAAGCTGAATCAATACAGTGAGTGAAATGCAGCCCGAGAGAAGCCCTGGGTGAATTATGATAATGCAAGCATTCACAGGAACACGGCCAAGTATGAGTGAGGAGCACTGATCCAAAGTGAAGTTAAAAGAATGGAGTAGAAGAGGCCAAAGCAGACTTCTGAAGGTGCCTGTGTAGTGGAGGGAACATCGAGCTTCTAGAAAGTCAGAGTCAAAAAAGGGTATGTGGATACAAGCATGAGGCAAGTTCCAGAAACTTCCATCACGCGAAAACCAAAAAGGAGATGCCAAGAAGATGCAGCAGTAAACAGAAAGATATTGGGGGGTCTAGGTGCCTCAGTCAGGAGCCCTGGTGGCACAGTGGTTAAGAGCTCGGCTGCTAACCAAAAGGTCAGCAGTGTGAATCCACCAGATGCTCCTTGGAAACCCTATGGGGCAGTCTCTGTCGTATAGGTTTGCTATGAGTCAGAACTCACTCAACGCCAACAGGTTTTTTTTTTTAGCTGCCTCATCAAATGGGTTAAGTGTAGACTTACACCAGGGAGCTCTTTTTGGAGTGTTTTGTGTAGACATTCTTTTTTTTTTAAGGTGGCTACATACCTTTTAAAGGAGACCTGGTGGTGCAGTGGTTAAAGTGCTCAACTGCTAACCAAAAGGTCAGCGGTTCAAACCTACCAGCTGCTCCGCAGAAGAACGATGTGGCAATCTACTTCCATAACAACTTACAGCCTTGAACCCTACGGGGCAGTTCTACTCTGTCCCATAGGGTCACCATGAGTTGTAGTCAACTCGACGGCAGTGGGTTTGGTTTCTGGTGGCACACCTTTTATAGGTGGTGGGCTTCCTAGAAAAGGTCCCTGGGTGACACAAACGGTTTGCACTTGACTACTAACCTAAAGGTTGGCAGTTCGAACCCACTCAGCAGCACTGTGGAAGAAAGGCCTGGCAATCTGTTTCTGTAAAGATTACAGCCAAGGAAACCCTATGGGGCAGTTCTACTCTGTCACACATGGGGTCCCCATGAGTTGGAAGTGACTTGACGGTTTGAGGGCTTTCTGGACAGATGAAAGAAATCAGTGAGAGCTGCCTGTTCGATGATCATCACTTGGCCGTGATGCTCAGGGCCCTGAAGTGAGGCCACTAGCTGAGCACCATGCTTTGTGACTGTGCTGCAGACTCCCTGGTGGCCACTGTTGGTGGGTGTGGGTTGTGACACCCCCACTGACACCCATCCATTGGTCAGAGAACCCACAACAGCAGCTGACCCACTTGGGAGGCCCGAGCAGGCCCAGCCCAGCTGCTGAGGGGCTGGTTGGTCTCTGTTCGAGCTTACCCCCTTGAGAGCTTGAAGCATACGAGTACAACAGTGGCTCCAAAAAATATGAATTTGCAAACATGGATTACAGTCAATTCAGTTCCCAATTCTTAGAGTGATCTTCACCCGAACCTTGGTAATAAACTCAAGGTAAATGTTAGCCCCTCAGAATCCTGGAGGTGTCTGAGACAGGTGGCGGCAGAGCGTGGAGGTCAGAGTGGCTGGCTGGGCAGGCCCACGTGGGTTTGAAGAGCTCGCTTCATTTTAGCTTAATAACATTCGAGAGGCGTGGAGGAGGCTGGCATGTGAGGGAGTGCTGGCCACACTTTGGTAGTTCGAGCTGCATTCCCCAAAGGAAGGTTGGAAATGCTAAAAGCTGTCCATAGTAAAATATTTAAGCAAATAAGCGAGTGTTTTTCCCTCTGGGTACCTGCTGAGGTTTCATGCGGTTAATCTCTTTTGGAAATTCAGGAACACGTTTTGACATAGATTACAAAAGCATGAGCTGCAAAGGTGTTTGGGTGATCAGAAGGCAACGTCAATTCAAGTTCTTGGGATGTAGAGTGAGTCTTGCAAAGAGACACTTTCCTTTCTCCCCCAAGAACACCAACTTGAATCTTAGAAAATGTTTTCCTGTCTTTCCTGTAGTGTTTATAATCTGGTGTGCTGGCTGCGATAACGGACAGGTGACAGGTGACCCAGAGAACATTTGTTACGATTACGACTAAAGGCCATTACCACAAAGGGGAGTCGAACGGGATGCTTTCTGCATGATGGCTAGGTGGAGCACTATTTTATTTATCATCTGCTTTGCTGTGGTTGGACAGCTCCAGGCATTTAAATACTACCTTCTCTTTCCCTGGACTTTTGCCATGTTCAGTGACCCCCAGGGTCTATAAATCAAGGCCCACACTTCTGATCGTATATTAGAACATTTCATAACCTGGTCCTTCTAGGTTTTTCTCCCTCTTGGCAACATGAACCGTCTGCTCCAGCAAACAGGGTGATGAAAACAAATCAATGCAACGCATCGCTATAGAATACAAAGCTGAGC
Source organism: Trichechus manatus latirostris (assembly GCF_000243295.1). Classification (NCBI taxonomy): domain Eukaryota; kingdom Metazoa; phylum Chordata; class Mammalia; order Sirenia; family Trichechidae; genus Trichechus; species Trichechus manatus. Next base: position 795,708 of record NW_004444087.1, read on the forward strand.
TGATACAGAAGGTCTAAGGCTCAGACCCTGGCTCTGAAGGGTCTACAGCTTCCCCAGGATACAAAAGAAATGATGAAACATTAAATAATAAGATACTAAAGCTAGCCTTCATTGAGTGCGTTCTCTGTGGCAGGTGTTGTTCTAAGTGCTTTGTGGACAACTCATTTAATCCTCACAAGACCACTATGAGGTAGGTTCGATGGCTCCACTTTGAGACATGAGGAAACTGAGGCAGAGAAAGGCTAAGCAACTTGCATGGACTCACTTAGCTAGGAAACTATGAGGCTGAGATCTGAGCCTGGGCAGCGTGGCTGCGGAGTCCACATCCTTAATGGCTCTCCCAACCTGTCTGTCCATGTTGTTGTTGGGTGCTGTCAAGTCGATTCCAACTCATTGTGACCCCAAGTGACAAAGCAGAACTGCCTCATAGTGTTTTCTAGGCTATAATCTCTGCAGGAGCAGATCGCCGGGTCTTTCTCCCATGGAGCCGCTGGGTGGATTCGAACCACCAACCTTTCGGTTAGCAGACAAGTGCATAACTGTTCCCACCACTAGGGCTTCTCCCTGTCCATAACATGGTGTGGGAATACAAGAGGCAGCCCGTGACTCAGACCACGTGAGCTGTGCTGACTGGAGCTGCCTTGGGAGCCAGAGGAAGGGCGAATCATCTCGTCCAGGCCGGCAGAGAAGGCTTCTTGAAATCGGCTTGGTTGACCCAGGTCCCCAGAGGTAAGTGAGCTCTGTGGGGACTTGTATAAACCATCCTGCGTGTGTACCCCCACCCTGCACAGGGATGGTGCCCAGTGAACACCTGTGGCTTGATTTCATATGAAGTCATTCCACATCCAGGGCAGGAGAAGCAAGAACTGTCACTTCAGAGTGAAGGAGAAGGCAATGGACCTGTTAGGGAAACTGAGACCACTGCAGACCCCAATCTAGGGAGGCCTAAGTATTAGAGCAATGCCATCATCCAATCCACAATGAAAAAGAGAAATAGACTTGAGAGCATAAACATCGTTTTTTTTTAATGTAGAAACCACTATAAAGAAAATTAAAAGGAAAAACATTTCTAATATATATGACAGTTAATATTCTCCATAATAATATGGGCTAATATTCGTTGAGCACTAGCTATGTGTCAAGCAATTGATCTAAGCCATTTATTTCTCACTACAATTCTACGGGCCGGTCATCAGGAAAGACCACTCGCTAGAAAAGGACATCATGTTTGGTAACGTGGAGGGTCAGCAAAATCGAGGGAATCCCTCCATGAGATGGATTGGCACGGTGGTTGCAACAATGGGCTCAAATATACCAGTGATTGTGAGGATGGTACACTATCGGGCAACATTTTGTTCAGTTATACATATACATAGGTTGCCATGAATCGGAGCCGACTCAACAACAGCTACAGCAACAACAACAACAACAATTCTATGAGTGAGGTGGAATCAATAACTCCATTTTCAGATGGGAAAACGGGGCTCAGAGAGGCAGAGGTCCTTGGCCACGTTATGAAGTTATAACAGCAGAGCTGGGCATCTACGCAGACTTTGACTTCAGAGTCTGGGCGCTTACTCACTGGTTTTTTATAATGCCATTGCCTTAGCTATCTAGTGCTGCTATAACATAAATACCATAAGTGGGTGGCTTTAACCAACAGAAGTTCATTTTCTCACAGTTTAGGAGGCTAGACGTCCAAATTCAGGGTGCTGGCTCTAGGGGAAGGCTTTCCTTCTCTGTTGGCTCTGGAGGAAGATCCTTGGTTCTTAGTTCCTTGGTGATTTTCATGTGATGTGGCATCTATCTTCCCCCATCTTTGCTTGCTTCGTTGATTTATCAATCTGCTCTTTTTATATCTCAGAAGAGATTGACTTAAGACATACCTTACACTAATACTGCCTCATTAACATAACAAAGAAAACCCATTCCCAAACTAGATTATAATCACAGGTATAAAACCAAAACCAAACTCGTTGCCATCAAGTCGACTCTGATCCACAGCGATCCTATAGGACAGAGCAGAACTGCTTTATATGGTTTCCAAGGAGCAGCTAGTGGATTCAAACTGCCGACCTTTTGGTGAGCAGTCAAACGCTTAACCACTGCGCCACCAGGGCTCCAAACACAGGTATAGGGGTTAGGATTTTATGATGCTCGTTTTGGGGGGGGATACAATTCAATACATAGTAACCACCAATGTGTAAAGAGTACCTAAAAATCGACAAGAAAAGGATGAATCCCCAAGAGAAAAATAAAGAACGTGAACAGGAAATTCCTCAAAGAAAAAATACTACTTGCAGCCAATAAACATTTGAAAGTATCCCCTCAAAATGCAAGTATTATATTTCACCTATCAAACTGGTCTAGATAAAAAAAATTAACAGCTAATGTTGGGTGAAGGTGGGTGACATGGACAGAGCTGGTAGGAGTGCTAATTAACACAGTATTTCTGGAGAGAAAATTGGAACTGTATGTCAAGATCCTTAAAAATGGTCCTAATTCTGTCTTTCTGTAATGGTCAATGTTCTGTAATTCTGCAGAATATCTCCTGGAATATAGCCTGAGGAAATCATCAGAAATGCCATGAAGATTTACCTCAAAGGATGTTAGTCACATCATTGTTTATGACTGAAAAATTTGGAAATAGTCTTTATTTCTTTATTTTGAATTATAACTGATTTTTTTTTTTTAATATTATAGTACTTGAATATGTTCTTAGTGTAAAAAGCTCAAACAATACTGAAGTACATAGAGGTGTTCTGACTTTGTCAATGTGGTAAACCAGACATCCTGAAAAAACTTCCCAGGAAGATATTTCAAAAAGGGCAAATACGATGTTAAGGAAAAAAAAGAAAACCTTCTAAGTGAATTGGCATAAAGGAAGGAGAAATGACAGAGACTGAAAATGAAATGGGAACAGCCTTGCAGTGAGTTTAGGACGAGGCCAATGGCTGCCTGGGGGTTGTTGTTAGGTGCCTTCGAGTTAGCAACCCTAACTCATGGCTACCCTATGTACAACAGAATGAAACACTTTGCAATTCTGCGCCATCCTCACAATAATTGCCATGTTTGAGCCCATTGTTGCAGCCATTGTGTCAATCCATCTCCTTGAGGGTCTTCGTCTTTTTCACTGACCCTCTACTTTACCAATCATGATGTCCTTCTCCAGGGACTGGTCCAGTCTGATAACAAAGTATGTGAGACAAAGTCTTGCCATCCTCGTTTCTACGGAGCATTCTGGCTGCGCTTCTTCCAAGACAGATTTGTTCATTCTTCTGGCTGTCTATGGTATATTCAATATTTTTCATTAACACAATTATTCAAAGGCATCAATTCTTCTTCGGTCTTCCATATTCAGCGTCCAGCTTTCATATGCACAGGAGGTGACTGAAAATACCATGGCTTGGGTCAGGCACACTTTAGTCCTCAAAGTGAAATTTTTGCTTTTTAACATTTTCAAGAGGTCTTTTGGAGCCAGTTTGCCCAATGCAATATGTCATTTTATATTGTGACTGCTGTTTCCATGGGCATTGATTGTGGATCCAAGTAAAATGAAATCCTTGACAATTTCAATATTTTTTCACTTTATAATGATGTTGCTTACTGGTCCAGATGTGAATATTTTTGCTTTATGCTGAGGTGCTTCAAGTCCTCTTCACTTTCAGCAAGCAAGGTTGTGTCATCTGCATATCACAGGTTGTTAATGAGTCTTCCTCCAGTCCTGGTGCTGCCTTCTTCTTCATTTAGTCCATCTTCTTGGATTATTTGCTCAGCATACAGATTGAATAAGCATGGTGAAAGGATACAAGCCTGATGTATACCTTTCCTGACTTTAAACCATGTAGTATCCCCTTGTTCTGTTTGAACGACCACCTCTTAGTCTATGTGCAGGTTTCTCATGAGCACAATTAAATGTGGTGCTAGAAACAGCCAATAGACAAAGTGCTCATCCTCATTAATTATTAGGGAAATGCAACATCAAACCACAATGAGACACCAATTTAAGTCCACCAGAATAGCAAGCTTTTTTTTTTTTTAAATAATATTTTATTGTGCTTTTGATGAAGGTTTACACAGAAGTTTAGGTTCCCATTCCATAATTTCTACACAAGTTGTTCAGTCACATTGGTTACATTCTTCACATGTGTGAACGTTCTCATTATTTCTGTTCTGGTTGTTCCATTTCCGTTAGTCTAGTTTCCCTGTCCCTTTACTATCTCATCTTTGTTTTTAAAGTTTTTAAAGTAATTGTTGATCATTTGGTGTCATATAGGTGATTTTTTTAAAGGAACACAGCACTACAGCATTCACGGGTGATATTCACTATTTTGAGCCAATCTATCATTTAGATAAAAGTTGACCTCAGGCTTGTTTCAGTTCAAGGTTTAAACAGTATCTCAGGGCAATAGTCTCAGAGAGTCTTCTAGTCTCAACCAGTCCAGTAAGCCTGTATTTTTTAAGATTTTGAGGTTCTTTTCCACCTTTTTCTCCCAAGAATGGCAAAACTTTAAAAATTCAGAGTATACCAAGTGATAGCGAAGATGTAAAGAATGGGAATACATGCTGGTGAGCTGAACAGAAGATTTCAAAGGGCAACTCAAGAAGGCAAAGTAAAATATTATAAAGAAATGTGCAAAGACCTGGAGTTAGAAAACCAAAAGGGAAGAACATGCTCAGCACTGAATATACCATGGACTGCCAGAAGAACGAACAAACCTTTCTTGGAAGAAGTATAGCCAGAGTGCTCCTTAGAAGTGAGGATGGCAAGACTTTGTCTCATTTACTTTGGACATGTTATCAGGAGGGACCAATCCCTGGAGAAGGGCATCATGCTTGGTAAAGTAGAGGGTCAGCAAAAAAGAGGAAGACCCTCAACAAGATGGATTGACACAGCGGCTGCATCTATGGACTCAAACATAGTAACGATCGTGAGGATGGCACAGGACAGGGCAACATTTCATTGCGTTGTTCATAGCGTCACTATGAGTCTGAACGTACTCGACGGTACTTAATAACAACAATATACATGCTGTTAGGAATATAAATTGGTACAAGCACTAATGAAAATAGTCTGGAATTATCATGTAAAGTTGAAAATGCACAAACCCTGTGATCCAACAAGGTCATCCCTGGGTGTAGACCCTAGAGAAATCCTCCCACACGTGCAACAGGAGTCAACACAAATATGCCACAGCAGCATGGTCATAATAGAAAAACCGGAAACAGCCCAAATGCCCAACGTCTGGAGAATCAAAGAATGCACTGCTATATCCAGAACTGAAATATAGAGCAGTTAAATGGCAGTCGATGGCAGCTACAAAGATAAAATTCACCAAGTTTGAAAGAAAAAATCAAATCATAAAAAAATACGTAACAAGAATTTATATGAAGTTCAAAAACACGCAAAACTAACATTAGCTTGTTTAGGCTTAACTATATATATGCAGTCTACTGTCTGTCTCTCAGTTAGTCATACTGTGGTGGCTTGCATGTTGCTAAGATGCTGGAAGCTATGCCACAAATATTTCAAATACCAGCAGGGTCACTCAGGGTGGACAGATTTCAGCAGAGCTTCCAGGATAAGACAGACTAGGAAGAAAGGCCTGGTAAGCTACCTCCAAAAATCAGCTAGTGAAAACCTTATAGATCACAACAGAAGACCGTCCGACTTGCTTGCCTTGGATACATCATCAGGAGGGATCGATCATTAGAGAAGGACATCGTGTTTGCTGAAGTAGAGGGCCAGTGAGGGCTAGGGAGACCCTTGGTGAGATGGATTGGTGCAGCGACTACAATGGTGGACTTAAACGTGTCGGCAGTTGTGAGGATGACACAGGACCACAGGACCGGGCATTGTATCATTCTGTTGCCAAGAGTTGGAGTTAGCTCGATGGCAGCTATCTATCAATCTATATAGCCATCTGTCTATCTAGTACAACCACAAAGGAAAGTAAGGGACAATGAATCCAAAATTCAGGATGGTATTTACCTCTTGTTGGGGCATTAATGGTACTGGTGAAGTTCTATGTCTGAAACTGGGTGGCAGGAACAGCTGTGTTATTTATTTTATAATTCATTATAACTTATAAATATACTGGAACAGGGATGTTCCTTTGTAAGTATGAAATACTTTATAATTAAAATATTAGAAAAAATGCCTGGGAGAAAAAATATTGGCATTATTTATCTCTGGATGGTAGCAATGTGTGTGATTTTCATTTTCTTCTTATTTTTTGGAATTTCCTTTTTTTCTTAATTTTACATTGAAGGTGTCACTTTCATTTTATATGTGTCCTTTTTTATAAAAAATATTTTAAACATACAGGAAAATGCTTAAAATAACATAGACCAAACACCCATGTACTCATCACACTGATTTAGCAAATCTTGAAATTTTTTCACATTTGTCTGATGTCTAAATTTTTTGTTAATAAAGAAAATATGACAAAAAGTTGAAGCTATGCTTGTGACCCTATTGGATCCACTTCCCATTCCTTCTTCCCAGAAGTAATATTTCAATTTAGGGTATATTTCTTGCAGGTTTTTATATTTTTACTGTAAGCATGTGTGGTGCAGTGAACTACTTAATATGGCCCTTCTAGCCATAGTCTTTGTAACTCCCACCAAATGACTAGGTGGGACTATGGAAAACGATGTGCTTGTGGACCACCAAGGGGATTGGATAGCTTGATAATAATGCAAATAAGGTAGGTGGCACCCTTGTGGGGGTGGGACCATGCAAATAAGGTGTATGGAACTCTAACAAGGGTATTGGTCAGTTTTGCCATCCCACTAGGCTTAAAATAGCCATCCCAGTGGCAGGAAGAGAGGATCTCACCACCACCAAGAAAGAAGAGCCAGGAGTAGAGTGTGACCTTTGGACCTGGGATCCCTGTGTTGAGCAGCTCCCGGAACCAGGAGATAGAGAGAGAAAGAGAGAGGTGTAACAACAAAGACGGTCAGAAGCAGTGGCAGAGAAATAGTGGCAGCAGAGACGGAGCTAGAGCTGAGCACCTTTGGGCTAATGCTTACTGGCAGAGTTGGGTGCTTCTAGGTACTTATTAGCAGAGCTAAAAGAGTTTTGTTACACTTGCCCAAGCAGGGCAGAGGTCTGACCAAGGGGCCAAGGCCACAGAGAGACCTGCCTGTGGGCGTGGCTGAGAAGAGGCTGTGCTGATGGAATAACTGTATCCTGAGTGTTCCAGAACCTGAACTGTAACCTGTTACTTCCCTAATAAACCCCATAACTGTGAGTATGGTCTGTGACTTCTGTGTGGCATTATAACAAATTATAGAACCCAGCAGAGAAGTAGAGAGTGCCGTGGGAGGGATGGTTGGTGTCAGAATTGGTAAAAATGTTGGAGAGAGGTGGTATGTCTGACCTCTGCTTCATGGGAATCAGGCTTGGGCTGTTGATTTCGATTCCTTTTCCCCCTTGCAAAGTTTAGACAAGGAGGTCAGATGCCCCTGCATGCATCCATAGATGATATCTAGCAATGTTTGTAGAGTTTTTAAAATGTACAGAAACACTCTCATTCTGTAAATATTCTTCTGCAACTTGTTTTTTTTACTCAATAGTTGTTTGTGAGATTTATTCATGTTGATATCTATAGATCTAGCTCATTGCTATATTGTTATCCACTGTGTGAACAGACCATGATTTACCTTTACATTGACTTATTAATGGACATTTGTATTATTTCCAGTTATTTTTGGTGCTGAAAAAAATACTATGATGAATATCCTCATGCCTTTGCCCCTGTGTACACGTGCGAAGATTTCTCTAGGATGTAATTCCTAGAAGTGAAGAGCTATTCAGATGTGGAGTACAGACATTTCCATCTTCCCTACCTAGACACTATCAAATTACTATCCAAAATAGTTGTACTAATTCACATTCCTAATAGGAGTGTACGAGAGGCCGTGTTTCACGACATATTCATCTATACTTGGTATTATCGGACTTTCTTTTTGTTCCAAATCTGATTATTGTGAAATGGCATTTCATTGTTATCGGAATTAGCATTTAAAACTTCTTTTATAGTCAGAAAAACAAATTTTAAAGACACCTTTAAAAGTAAATGATGAGGAAAGGAAAAAGCAAAACTACCTCTATTCGAAGATGACATGATTATATATACGGAAAATCCCAAAGAATCCATAAGAAAGCTTCTAGAGCTAATAGAGGAATTCAGAAAACTTTCAGAGTAATCGATCAATACATAGAAATCAGTTGTGTTTCTATACACCAGCAATGAACAAGCTGAAGTGGAAATTGAGAAAACAATTCCATTTACCATAGCATCTAAAAGAATAAAATAACTAGGAATAAATTTAACCAGTGAGGTGAAAGATGTGTACACTGAAAACTATAAAACATTGCTGAAAGAAATTAAAGAAGAACTAAATAAATGGAAAGACACATTAAATGGAAAGACTTACTGTTCTTAAGATGTCAATACTACTCAAAGCAATATACAAATTCAATGCAAACCCTATCAAAATTCCAATAGCTTTTTTGCAGAAATGGAAAAGTTGATCCTTATATTTATATGAAATTGCAGTGGGCCCTAATAGCCAAAACAATCTTAAAAAAGAAAAACAAACAATCGGTAATCACATTTACCAATTTCAAAAACGTATCATAAAGCTACAGTAATCAAAGCAGCATGGTCTAGTATAAGGATAGACATACAGACCAATGAAACAGAATTGAAAATCCAGAAATAAACCTATACATCTATGAGCAATTGATTTTTGACAATCCAGTCAAAGGGGAAAGAAGAGTCTCTTCAACAAATGATGTTGTAACAATTGAATCTCCCCGTGCAAAAGAATGAAGTTGGACCCCTACCTCACAGCACATGTGAAAATTAACTTGAAGTGGATCAATAACTTAAATATAAGAACTAAAACCATAAAACTCTTAGAAGAAAACATAGAAGTAAAGCTTCAAGACCTGACTCCAAAACAATGAGCAACAAAAGAAAAAATAGATAAAATGCACTTCATTAAAATTAAAACCTTTGTATAACAAAGGACTTTGTCAAGAAACTAAAGACACAATCTACAGGACAGGAGAAAATATTTAGGAACCATATATTTGGCAGTCTACTTCTGAAAAAATTAGCCAGTGAAAACCTTATGAATAGCAGCTGAATATTGTCTGATACAGTGTTGGAAAATGAGCCTCTCAGGTTGGAAGTCATTCAGAATACCACCAGGGAAGAGCTGCCTACTCAAAGTTGAGTCGACCTTAATGATGTAGATGGAGTCAAGCTTTTGGGACCTTCATTTGCTGAGATGGCGTGACTCAAAATAATAACAAACAGCAGCAAACAACCACTAATAATTAGAATGTGGAATGTAGAAAGTATGAATCTAGGAAAATTGGAAATCATCAGAAATGAAATGGTACACATGAACATCAATATCCTAAGCATTACTAAATGGAAATGGACTGGTACTGGCCGTTTTGAATTGGACAATCATATGGTCTGCTATACTGGGAATGGCAAATTGAAGAGGAATGGCATTGCATTCATTGTCAAAAAGAATATTTCAAGATCTATCCTGAAGTACAATGCTGTCAGCAATAGGACAACATCCATACACCTGCAAAGAAGAACAATTAATATGACTATTCAAATTTAAGCACAAACCACTAACGCCAAAGGTGAAGAAACTGAAGATTTTTAACAACTTCTGCAGTCAGAAATTGATTGAACATGTAATCAAGATGCATTAATAATTACTAGTGATGGAAATGTGAAAGATGGAAGCAACAGATTTGATGCATTGAACACTAATGACCAAAGATCAGACGAGTTGTGGAATGATATCAAGGACATTCTATATGAAGAAAGCAAGAGGTCATTAAAAAGACAGGAAAGAAAGAAAAGACCAAAATAAATGGCAGAAGAGACTCTGAAACCTGTTCTTGAACGTTGTGAAGTAGCTAAAGCGAATGGAAGAAATGATGAAGTAAAAGAGCTGAACAGAAGTTTTCAAAGGGCAGCTTGAGAAAACAAAGTAAAGTATTAGAAGGAAATGTGCAAAGACCTGGAGTTAGAAAACCAAAAGGGAAGAATATGCTCAGTATTTCTCAAGCTGAAAGAACTGAAGAAAAATTCAAGCCTAGAGTTGCAATATTGAAGGATTCTACAGGGAAAATATTGAACGATGAAGAAAGCATCAAAAGAAGATGGAAGGAATATACAGAGTCACTGTACCAAAAAGAACTGGTCGACATTCAGTCATTTCAGAAGGTAGCAGATGATCAGGAACTGATGGTACTGAAGAAGTCCAAGCTGCACAAGAAGACACTGGTGAAAAACAAGGCTCCAGGTATTGACAGAATACCAATCAAGATGTTTCAACGAATGGATACAGCGTTTCCATTTGGCAGTGCTCACTTGTCTATGCCAAGAAATTTGGAAGACAGCTACCTGGCCAACTGACTGGAAAAGGCCCATATTTATGACTATTCCAGAGAAAGGTGATCCAACAGAATGCAGAAATTTTCAAATAATATCATTAATATCACATGCAAGTAAAATTTTGCTGAAGATCATTCAAAAGCGGTTTCAGCAGTACATCAACAGGGGACTGCCAGAAATTTAAGCCAGATTCAGAAGAGGACGTAGAACAACGGATATCGCTGCTGATGTCAGATGCATCCTGGCTGAAAGCAGAGAATACCAGAAAGATGTTTACCTGTGTTTTACTGACTATATAAAGGCATTCAACTGTGTGGATCATAATAAATTATATATAAGATTGCAAAAAATGGGAATTGCAGAACACTTAATTGTGCTCATGAGGAACCTGTACATAGACCAAGAGGCAGTCACTCAAACAGAACAAGGGGATACTACATGGTTTAAAGTCAGGAAAGGTATGCATCGAGTTGTATCCTTCCACCATACTTATTCAATCTGTAAGCTGAGCAAATAATCCGAGAAGCTGGACTATATGAAGAAAAACATGGCACCAGGATTGGAGGAAGACTCATTAACAACCTGTGTTATGCAGATGACACAATCTTGCTTGCTGAAAGTGAAGAGGACTTGAAGCACTTACTGATGAAGATCAAAGACCACAGCCATCAGTACGGATTACACCTCAACATAAAGAAAACAAAAATCCTCACAAATGGACCAATAAGCAACATCATGATAAATGGAGAAAATATTGAAGTTGTCAAGGATTTCATTTTACTTGGATCTACAATCAAACTCTTAAAAAGCAAAGATGTCACTTTGAGGACTAAGGTGCGCCTGACCCAAGTCATGATGTTTTCAATTGCATTATATGCGTGGGAAAGCTGGACAATGAATAAGCTAGACTGAAGGAGAATTGATGCCGTTGAATTATGGTGTTGGTGAAGAATATTGAATATACCATGGACTTCCAGAAGAATGAACAAATCTGTCTTGAAAAAAGTACGGCCAGAATGCTTGTTAGAAGCAAAGAAGGTGAGACTTCATCTCACATACTTTGGACATGTTATTAGGAGGGACAAGTCCCAGGAGACGGACATCATGCTTGGTAAAGTAGATGGTCAGTGAAAAAGAGGAAGATCCTCAATGAGATGGATTGACACAGTGGCTGCAACACTGGGCTCAACATAACAATGATTATGAGGATGGTGCAGAAACAGGAAGCGTTTTATTCTGTAGTACTGTAGTACCTAACAACAACAACATATCTGATAAGGGTTTAATATCCAGAATATAAAAGAACTCTTACAATTAAAAAAAAAAAAAAAGACAAACAACTCAATTAAAAAATGGGCAGAGGACTTGAATAGACATTTCTTCAAAAAAGATATACAAATGCCCAATAAGTACGTGAGAAGATGCTCAACATCATTAGTCATTATTGCAATACAAATCAAAACCACGCTGTTTTGATTACTGTAGTTTTGTAATATGTTTTGAAATCAGGAAATGTGAGTCTTCCAACTTTGTTCTTCTTTTCAATATTGTTTTGTCTATATGGGGCCCCTTGTAATTTCATATGTATTTAAAGGATCAACTTTTCCATTTCTGCAAAAAAGCTGTTGGAATTTTGATAGGGATCGCACCCCCTAGGATGGCTATGATTAGAAAAAGGAAAAATAACAAGTGTTGGTGAGGATGTGGGGAAACTAAAAGCCTCATTCATTGCTGGTGGGAATGTAAAATGGTATAGCCACTGTGGAGACCACTTGCGAGTTTCCTCCAAAAGTTAAACATAGAATTGCCATACGACCTAGCAATCCCACCCCTGGATATATTCTCAAAAATATTGAAAGCAGGCGCACAAACAGATACATGTACACCAATGTTCACTGCAGTATTATTCACAATAGCCTAAAGATGGAAACAACCCAAGTATCCATCAACAGATGAACAGGTAAATAAATTGTGGTATCTCCATACAATGGAATATTATTCAGACATAAAGAACTTCATTAAGTTCTGATACATGCTACCACATGGATGAACCTTGAAAACATTATGCTGAGTGAAAGAAGTCTGACACAAAATATCACATATTGCATGACTCCATTTATATGAAATATTCTGAATAAGCAAATGCATAGAGAGAAAAGTTTATTAGGAGCTACCATGGGCTATGGCATAAGGAGCCCTGGTGGTACAACGGCTTAAGCATTTGGCTGCTAAACGAAAGGTTGGTGGTCTGAACTCACCCACTGGCACCATGGAAGAGAGGCCTGGAGATCTGCTCCTATAAAGATTACAGCCTAGAAAGCCCTATTGGGCAGTTCTACTCTGTCACATGGCATCACTATGAGCTGAAAATTGACTTGATGGCACACAACATAGGGCAAGGGAAGGAAAGTGGGGGATTATTGCTTTAAGCAGTATGGGTTTCTGTTTGGGGTGAAGGAAAGTTTTTATAAATGGATAGTGGTGGTGGCTACATAAAATAATGAATGTAATTAACATCTCTGAAGTATACACTTATAAATGGTTCAAATCACAAATCTTTTGCCAGATATATCTTACCACAATAAAACTTTTACAAGTAAATAACAAGATTAAAAAACCAGTTTATAGTCTCAGTTGGACAGTAAGACAGACTCATGAGATGATGGTGGGTGCAGGTGCTTTGGGAACAAAGAGGAAAGGTATCTAACCCAGGTAGAGACAGGTGTGGAGGGAGGTGGCAGAAGCTTCTAGGTAGAGAGGAGAACTAACTTGAGTCCTAAAGGGACAGTGGGGTCCCCAGGGGCAGGGAGTCTTTCTTGGAAGAGGACCAGGTATGTGGAATGGCCAGAACCTCCCTGTGCATGCAGGGAAGATGTTGGATGTGTAGTTCAAAGTCACGGGATCTAGAGTAGGATACGTGTCTATCTGTCTATGGTAAGAGATAAGCACATGTTATTGGTCTCTACTCACCCATAGCAAAAGAAAAAGAAGGAAACAAGAGACTCAAAGAAGAAACTAGTCTACAGGACAAATAGTTACATGAATCATGGCCTCATCTACCCAGAGACCAGGAGAGTTCTAGCTAGATGGTGTCCGGCTAACACAACCAACCATTCTAATCAGGGCCACAATAGATGGACCCTGATAGTATGTGAGAAAAACATGGAACAGAATCTCAAATTCTTAAAAAATCTAGACCTATTGGATGGGTTGAGAGTGGAGGACTCCCCAAGACTGTTGTCCTGAGATATTCTTTAAACCTTGAACTGAAACTAGCCCCTGAGGTCACCTTTTAACAGATTGGCTCACAAAATAAAGAATATCACCGTCAATACTTTGCTCCTTTAAAAAACATCTGTATGAGACCAAATGGTCAAGAATTTCTTTAAAACAAAGATGAGAACATGAGGGGGCAGGGAAACTAGAGCACTGGAAATGGAACAACCAGAACGGAAATAATGAGAATGTTCACGCTGAGAAATACTTTTTAATTCTCCTGGAATCCAGATTTCTGGGGTCCACAGAGTTGAGGTGACCCACCCAAGCTATTTGCCCTTAGGTGTCCTTTTGAACCTTGAAGCTTGAAGAAACTGGTTTCTAAACAGTCACGTTTGAGTCAAACAATGGTCTAGATAAACTAGTAAGACCATTTTGGCTTGGGCATTGTGCTGTTTTGAAGAATTCGATCAGTTTTGGGAAACAGTCTCCAAAGGTAAGACTGGGAGCTATGTTTTAGGGTAAATCAGTAATTATTTTAATTGTTCTTCAAGACAATGCTGTATGAAATCCTTCCTGACCACAAACTGTTTAACAGTTCTGTCCTGGCCCTTTTCCATGGCAGTGCCCATAAGATTTGGTATAAGAATTTTGGAAGTTCTTCTCATCTTTGGAACATTTTTGACTCTCAAGTTGAAATGTTACTCCAATTTGCAAATTGTATATTAAATAAACTTCCGTTGATTTCTATTATTGGTATAGTATGATTTTCGTTTTACCAATGCATTGTGAAGAATGTAACCAATGTCACTGAATAATTTGCATAGAAACTGTTGAATGGGAACCTAAACTGCTGTGTAAACTTTCATCAAAAACACAATTTAAAATATTATTTTAAAAAAGAGAGAAAAAGCAGCACACTAAGTGAAGTATACGTTCCTCCCACACCTTTACCCTTGAGTCCCACTGTCACAATTGATTCTTACAGGCCCAGGAGGCTACAGCCACAGCACAGAGACAATATACAACAAGACCCGCTGGAAGTATCTACAGAGTTAGCAGTGGGAGCCAGGGGCTCCAAGGCCCCCTTGCTCAGCCACGCTGGGGAAACCCTGATTCTTCACACAGCCCTCATGGGCTCCTGGAACGGCAAGCAACACGTCAGAATTTTACATTCCGTGCCTCTAGAATGTTCCTGTTTCACAGCATGCTGGGATGTCCCCTGGGCAATCAGATATTGAGCCCTGCTTATTCCAGATGAGGCTGTAGCCTGGGCAGGGTGTCAGGGGCAGGCCCTGCTTGAGTGTGGCTCCAGTGGCTTCAATCACACTACTGGCTGGAGACACATTTCCTGCAGACCCTCCGCTCCCCTGGGGTCTCCAGCTCATGGCTCTGAGCCTGAGTCATGAGTTGCAAATGGCTTTCAGTGAGAGCAGCATCTGAAATGCATACCTCAACAATGCCTTCTGCAGCTGCTCATTTGTGATTTTAATAGCAAGAATCTGTAATTCCAAAGGTCATCTAATTCAGAAATACTATAATCATATCAGGAGTCCCTGGATGGTGCAAACAGTTAAATGCTCACTACTAACCTAAAGGTTGGTCGTTCAAACCTACCCAGAAGTGTCTTGAAGACAGGTCTGGTGATCTGCTTCTGAAAGGTCACAGCCTTGAAAACCTTGCAGAGCAGTTCTACTCTGCACACATGGGGTCACCATGAGTTGGAATCGACTCAACAGCAGGGCCAGACGAGTCCCTCGGTAGTGAAAACAGTTAACGCACTTTGAAAGGTTGGAGGTTCAAGTCCATCCAGAGGTGCACTAAAAGAAAGGTCTGGAGATCGACTTCTGAGAAATCAGCCACTGAAAACCCTATGGAGCACAGTTCTACTCTGCATACATGGGGTCGCCAAACAAAAGACTTGTAGGTAGTAATGTCAAGGAATCACACAAGAAACTGTCAAAAGAAAAATGCGGTCATGATCTTCTCGTGTACATAGGAAGGCTCTAGACTCTGTCTTCATGAAGCAAGCACTCAATAAATTTCCACCCACCCTTCTCTTGGCACCAGAGTCATCATCTAAATGCAGATCTGACCCTGTAGCTCTCCTGTTCATTATCCTTGGAAGGCTCCCCAGTGCCCTTAGAGCAAGCTCCCAAATCTTTTTTCTCAATGAAGTAAACTTTTTCTCCAAACAAAATCTGAGAATCCCAGCTTCCAAAGCAGGTAAAAGTGGTATCTTTTACCACATATTTGTAAGCTCAGATTTATCATCTTACTGTTAATCACAAGAACACAAGCTAACCAATTTAGGGGTTTCCTGTGAGTTAACCAAAAAACCAACACAGTTGTGGTTGAGTCGACCCCTACTCACGGCAACCCCATGTGTACAGAGTAGAGCTGTGCTCCATAGGGTTTTCAATGGCTAATGTTTTGGAAGTAGATGGCCAGGACTTTCTTCCAAGGTTCTCTGGTCGGGTTTGAACAACCAGCGTTTTAGTTAATAGTCAAGCACTTAACTGCAGCACTCAGGGATTCCTTCCTGCAGGCTGTCGTTGTTGTTAGTCACAATTAAGTTGATTCCGACTCATAGAGACCCCAAGTTTGCAGAGTACAACTACTCCATAGGGCACAGGGTTTTCAAGGCAGTAAACTTTCAGAAGTAGATCGCCAGGCCTTTCCTCTGAGACACCTCTGGGAGGGTTCGAATCCCCAACCTTTCAGCTAGTAGTCCAGCATTTAACCATTTGCACCACCCAGGACTCCCTCCTGTGGGTTACCAAACCAAAACCAAACTGGTGGCCATCGAGTCGATTTTGACCCATAGTGACTCTAAAAGAAAGAGTAGAACTGTCCTATAGGGTTTCAAAGGAGCAGCTAGTGGATTCGAACTGCCGACCTTTTGGTTAGCAGACAAGCTCTTAACCACCGCACCACCAGGGCTCCTCCTGTGGGTTAGGATTGGGTAAATACCATATTTGAGTGCTGACCTGGGTCTGGAGCAATATTGCATGCCAATCTCCTTCCCTGTAAACGCCCAGTTTGACAAGTCTGGGCCTACAGACCACATTCTCCACCGCCGAGTGGGTCATACCCTGGCCTGGCCATATCCCAGTCCTTATCTGTCCACTCTCCTACCGGCAAACAACTTTCTGTTTTGGATAAGTGGACGTCCTTCTTCCCTCTTCACAGATGGAAGCTACTTACCTTCAAGATCCAGCTCAAAAGCAGCCTTCTATCCCTGTGCAATGCCCCCACCCCCAGAAGGAACCGCTTCCGGGGCATTTAATGGCATCACTATTGCATCACATATCACAGTGAATCGTCACTTGCGACATCTCCTTTACAATCCTGAGGGTGAGTGTATCTTATTCATTCCTTGGTTCCCACTACATACCCAATGCCTGGCACATAGCAAGTCCTTAGTTTGTCTTGGCAAATGGGTAAATAAAGAAAGAACCTGACGATTTTTTAAAGTATAATTTGCGGCCTCTGTAGAACTGGGAAAAATTAAGGCTTTTTATCAACTATTATCTGAGTTGCTTCTCCATACGAAAAGTTAAAAGTAAACAAATTCCTTGGGACCTAAAGTATACAATTTAGCAACTTCTTAAAAGGATTAGGTGCATGCCCTGTAGCAGAAGAAAGATGTTCCCAGGACCTCAGAAGCAAAGCTCAGGTTTATGTCTTCGATGAAAAACTAGCCTGTTGTTTCCAAACACACATCAAAGTGGCCTGGTTATTTCATATTTGAATGGAAGGTCAATTACAAATGGTATTGCTATGAACCATGAACAAATGAAAAAAATCCTGGGTGAACAAAATGTAAATTCTATTCCCCAGGAAACCTTGGCGCCTAGCTCACAAAACAGCAGAGAGGCCCACAATCATCCTAGCTCAGAAAATGCTAAGCTGCTGTAGACGTGATTTCTTTTACTTCTCAATCATCCAGTAAAAATAGAAAAATCCATCTAATTGTTATTTCTCTCAGAGTGATAGTCTCTTTCATCATTGCACTCCCTTACCCAGAATGATGCCGTTGGGTTCCTCTGGGGGCTGCCACACAATTCGTACTGATGTTAATCTCACTTCCGGAAAGACGAGTCTCACTGGTGGGCCTGGGGCTGATGGAAAAAAAAAAATAATCCTAGTGATTCAAATATCATTTCAATGTTATGTGGGTACATGACAAGTTACAAAGGATGTTTTAAGCTAGCCTAGCTACCTACCATCTACTATACCATCTATCTACCATCTACCATACCATTTACTATCCCATATACCATACCACCTACTTACTATCTACCACCTACTATACTGTATACCATACTACGTACCTACCATAGCCTAGCTAACTACCATCTACCATCCTATCTACCATACCACCTACCTTCCACCTACCATCTCCCCATCACCTACCTACCATCTACCATACCATCTGCCTACCATAGCCTAGCTAACTACCATCTACTATACCATCTATCTACCATCCATCATACCATCTACCAACTACTATATTACATACCATACCACCTACCTACCATCTACTGTCTACCATATCTTATACCATATCACCTACCTACCACAGCTTAGCTAACTACCACTGATGATAGTCTTCATTTGTAAAACACTCTAAGTTTGGGGCAAATGACTTTTGGAATATAACTGGCTCCCTGTGGCTCCCTAATGAGTTTGAGAATCATCTTATTTTGAATCCTGCCTATATGCTTTCCAAGTAACAAAAGCAGTGCTCAGAAACTATGCAGGAAACAGTGTAAGTGAGAAATTGCATGAAACTAGTATACCAGTCACAAAATTACTCCATATGCAGACTGTTTGTCAAGTTGAAAGTAAAGATTTCACCAATATGAACTCAGATTCTTTTACTGGATTTGACATCAGCAAAGTAGATATTAGAGAAGGCCTTGAAGTCCTTCCTTCTAAATGGAGGTCACAATTATTGAAAAAGTAACATGTTTATATTCAATGGCTTTTCTGTTATACATACCACCCCCTTCCTGCACTGTCACAGAAAATTAAGAGTTGATAAACACGTGCATATAATAATTCTTCTGTGTGATACAGGTGCACCAATAATTTAAAAAGCAGTGATATATTTTGGAACCATTTGGTAACATGGTCATAGCCCTTGTACAATATATTTACTCAAATGATTAGGCAAATAAGTTGGGTGGCCAGTATCAGAACTTCTTGTTGGAACTTAATAACTGATTGATTACCAGGTAAAAGGCAGTGACCAATGACCGATCAATACAAAATAAAATCATGTGTTGCAGTTATTCAACGGCTGTTGAAATCTGCCTCTAGCTATTATGCTGAGAATAGTATTTTAAATTTCAAACGTGTGGTGACACCGCTGTTGTTGTTAGGTGCCCTCGAGTTCATTCCGACTCATAGCAACTCCATTCACAACAGAACGAAACACTGCCCAGTCCTGCGCCATCCTCACGATTGTTCCTATGTTTAAGACTGTTGTTGCAGCCACTGTGTCAATCCATCTCGTTGAGGGTCTTCCTCTTTTTCGTCCACCCTCTGCTTTACCAAGCAGGATGTCCTTCTGCAGGGAATGGTTCCTCCTGATAACGTGTCCAAAGTATGTGAGACTAGGTCTTGCCATCCTCACTTGTAAGGAGCATTCTCGCTGTACTTCTTCCAAGACAGATTTGTTCATTCTTCTGGCAGTCCACGGTATATTCAATATTCTTTACCAACATCATAATTCAAAGGCATCAACTCTTCGGTCTTCCTTATTCATTGTCCATCTTTTGCATGTATATAAGGTGATTAAAAATAACATGGCGTGGGTCAGCCGCGCCTTAGTCCTCAAGGTGACATCTTTGCTTTTTAACACTGTAAAGAGGTCTTTTTCAGCAGGTCTGCCCAGTGCAATGTGTTGTATGATTTCTTAACTGCTGCTTCCATGGGCATTGATTGTGGATCCAAGTAAAATGAAATTCTTGACAAATTCAATCTTTTCTCCATTTATCATGATGTTGCTTATTGCTCCAGATGTGAGGATTTTTGTTTTATCTTGAGGTGTAATCCATACTGAAGGCTGTGGTTTTTGATCTTCATCAGTAAGCGCTTCAAGTCCTCTTCACTCTCAGCAAGCAAGGTTGTGTCATCTGCATATTGCACGTTGTTAATGAATGCTCCTCTAATCCTGATGCCCTGTTCTTCTTCATATAGCACAGCTTCTCAGATTATTTGCTCAGCATACAGACAGAATAAGTAATGGTGAAAGGATGCAACCCTCCTGCACACCCTTCCTGATTTTAAACCAGGCAGTATTGCTTTGTTCTGTTTGAACAACTGCCTTTTGATCTATGTACAGGTTCCGCATGAGCACAACTAAGCGTTCTGGAATTCCCATTCTTTGCAATGTTATATAATTTCTTATGATCTACACAGTCGAACGCTTTCGCATAGTCAATAAAACACAGGTAAACATCT
The DNA here is from genome assembly GCF_000243295.1 of Trichechus manatus latirostris. NCBI lineage: Eukaryota > Metazoa > Chordata > Mammalia > Sirenia > Trichechidae > Trichechus > Trichechus manatus. The sequence continues at coordinate 815,840 of NW_004444087.1, forward strand.
TTCTGGTATTCTCTGCTTTCAGCCAAGATCCATCTGACATCAGCAATGATATCCCTCATTCCACATCCTCTTCTGAATCCTGCTTGAGTTTTTGGCAGTTCCCTGTCAGTGTACTGCTGCAACTGCTTTTGAATAATCTTCAGCAACATTTAATTTGCATGTGGTATTAATGATATTGTTCGATAATTTCTGCATTCTGTTGGATCACCTTTCTTTGGAATGGGCAGAAATATAGATCTCTTCCAGTCGGTTGGCCAGGATGCTGTCTTCCAAATTTCTTGGCATAGACAAGTGGGCACTTCCAGCACTGCATCCATTTGTTGAAACATCTCAATTGGTAATTGACACCACTACTTGGGTAAAATAAAGGCCAGAAGGAGAACCCAGGCTCAGGAGCCAGGCCTAGCTCACAGATACACAAATTCTGAAGTCAGGCTTCCTAGGCATTGATTGCACCTGCTTATTACCTAGTTATTACCAAGGCTGATCATCTGAATTACACTGAAATGTGTGTGTGGTGGTGGTGGTGGGGGGGTATGTTTATATCAGGACTGTGAGAAAAGGAAAAAAAAAATTCTGTGATTTGCCAGCATATACTTTAGGAAGAAACTATCATAATCAGCTTAGTTTTGAGGAACATCTTTTAAAATGCCCCCTTTTACTCGTCATTTGTGAAACTCACACGTTATAGCTTCAGTTTTGCAAGGAAACAACCTACATGTCCCAGTTCCCCTTTCAGAAGTGCCCGTATTCCCTGAGAGTCTGAGGTAGAGGGAGGGCTAACCACATGGTCTGCAAGATCATTGCCCTCATCTAAGCTCAATGGCACACAACAACAAGTGAGACCCAAAGGAGCCCTGGTGGCACAACAGTTAAGCACTCAACTGCTAACCACAAGGTTGGTGGTTCAAAGCCAACAGCAGCTCTGCAGAAGAAAGACCTGGCAATCTGCTTCTGTAAAGACTGCAGCCAGGAAAACCCTATGGGGCAGTTCTACTCTGTCACATGGGGCTGCTATGAGTCAGAATTGACTAATGGCACACAACAACAACAGCAAGCAAGCCTAGCTGTGGGGCCATCCCAGAGCAAAATGGAGAAAGCAGAGTTTTAACTCAGCAGTGAGAGAATGTTTAGGGTCTCATTCCATTACTGCAGGAAAGATGCTTAAGAAAACCCACAGTTGTTTCACTGGCCAGAAGCTTTAGATCCCCAGCCGGCTGCTGCGGAATTGACCCTGACTCATGGTAACCCCGTGTGTGTCAGAGTAGAACTGTGCACCATAGGGTTTTCAGTGACTGACTTTCCAGAAGTAGATCACCAGGTCTTTCTTTCCAGGTGCCTCTGGGTGGACTTGAACTCCAACCTTTCGATTAGCAGCCAAGCACGTACACAGCTTGCACCATCAGGGACTCCATTTTTCTAGATCCCCACAATGGGGTCTTTTTGGGGTAGGGGGAGTCAATATTCTTTCACCTGACATATTCACGATGGTCTCTTTAATAATGAAAACATAAAGGAGCTAACCTTTAAGTGTTTGCCATCTGTAAATGGAAAAACATATTTGCTGATGATTTAGACTTCCATAAAAACAAAGCCACCCAAATGCACTCATTATTCTGGCTTTCGGACACGGGGATCTGGGAACTCTACGAGCCTTTGAACACAGCACGCTCTTTGTAGGGACTGCTCGTTATCTCTGATAATGCAAACAGCGAGGCCTGGGGCATCAGGAGGACTGAGGCCCTGGTTGGTCATGAATTTTTACATAGATTTACAGAGACAGGTGGAGCAGCCTCAGGTGTTATGACACAAGCCTGCCTGGCACTGACTACAGAGTAATGGTGGAGATTCTGCATTGGTTCATAATCGGAAAAGGAAGTGTGCAAATGGGGCATCAAATGCTACCCACTGCTGTCGAGTTGATTCCAACTCATGGCAACCCCATGTGTTACAGGGTAGAACTGCTCCATGGGGTTTTCTTGCCTGTAGTCTTTATGGAAGCAAATTGCCAGGTTTCTTCCATGGTACCACTGAGTGGGTTGGAACCGCCAACCTTTAGGTTATCAGGTGATCTCAAACTGCTTGTGCCACCCAGGTACCTCTAGGTTTATAATTAGGCTGTAAAAATTCACTCCAGACTGAAATTGGCCATATAAATGCTTAGCGACTGGAAAACAATTCTGTTTTGTTTTCCTCAACCGAAAAAGAAAAACAAAGACTTGAAAATTAACTTTAAAATGACAGAAATCCAAATGATTTGGGCTGGAAGAGTAGATCTGGAAGAGTGGAGAGGGCAATGAGGGTGTGGAAGGTGAACGTACCGTCATCCTTGGTGCGCTCCAGGATGAGTGGCGAGCTGGGCACCCCGTTCCCGATGCGGGTGAAGGCCAGCACCTGGAGTTCGTACAGCACAAACTTGCGCAAGCCTGCCAGGAGGGCCGACTGCGTGTGGTTTCCCCGCACGACATGGCTCCTGGGCTCGGGGTCCAAGTCCTTGGCCCGGAATAGAACCTGCAGCATTGGCACACGGCGTGGTAGTTAGGCTGGTGCAGAATGTTAGTAGGAGGCCCTGTGGGTAAGGGGGTTGGGCTCACCACCATGAGCCAAGGACCAACTGTGATTTCTCCCCTAAAGACAGCCGTGGACTATGGAGCTAATCTCGATAAACTGGCAATATAGGTATATAGACACATATCCATTGCCGTCCAGTCAACTCTAACTCACAGAGACCCTATAGGACAGAGTAGAACTTCCCCATAGGGTTTCCAAGGCTGTAATCTTTATGGAAGCTGATCACCACATCTTTCTCCCACAAAGCCACTGGTGGCTTCAAACTCCCAACCTTGCGGTTAGCAGCTAAGCGCTTAACCACTCTGCTACCAGGGCTCCTCACATAGACTTATAGATTTTTCTGGAAGATAGTGATGAGGCACTTGTACCCCGGAGTAGAAGGGGAGTTTAAGTTAAAATTCAGTCCACAGCTTGACATCTTGGCTGTCGACCCAGTGTTTGCAACATCCGAGGCCGTGACTGCAGCCACTCAAACAAGGGCTTGATTATGAACACAGGGTGATTCGGCTTCTGGAAAGGAGCCGGCCAGCCCATGGGCTTCCCGTCTTTGTCAGACACTGGCTCATGGCTCAGAAGACCTGCAACCTTCCACAGGAGCCGTGAGCTCCGGCCTCCATGGACAACAGGTTGCCAGCCAGGCTACAGGCAGCCAACCAGTTGCCATTGTGTCGACTCTGACTCGTGGCATCCCCCTGTTTGTCAGAGAAGAACTGAGCTCCATAGCGTTTTCCATGGCTGATTTGTCTGAAGTACATCTCCAGGCCTAATCCCCAGACTGTAATGAGGATTAGATAGGACCATTAATACAAAAATCATGAAACTGCCCAGTGCTGTGATCTGTAAGTAATGACAAGCCCACTGGTTTGGGGGTGACGTTGCAGTAGCCGTTCCCAGCCCACATCTTGTGCCTGATGCATATGTACCTTGTAGCCCAATATAAGCCCATTCTGGTCCTGTTCAGGTACAGAAGCCCATGTCAGGAGGATCTGGGTGGAGCTGACAGCTTCTGCTGAAACATTTCCAGGGGCGGCTGAAGGAACTGTAAAGAACAAGAGTGAAATCAATTGGCATTCAAAGCCTAAAGGCTTTGACAAGCAAAGATCCGATCTTCACCCAAATAATCAAGCTGTCTTTGAAATAGCAATGCATCCTGAGTACTCTGTAGTGATCAGATTAAACCCACACGAGTACAACAGAAACGTAAATCTCCTTAATATTAGCAACAAATGCCATAAATCCAGGGTATTTAGGAGCTCAGTCCAGCAAGAAAATATGCCTGGTCTGTTCTCTATATTGACGTGCGCAGCTGCAGGCTTTCTGAAAGTGGGAAGAGCCTCACTCTCAGACAGAGAGTTGTTCTCTAACTTCTCTAAACACAGAGTTCTGTGGGGAGTAAGAAGGATGAGAGAGAAGGGGTGTTGTGATTTACACAAAGAGAAGGGGGGAAGGAGGAGGAAGAGAACATTTCCTGGGTGCTTATGATGTATGTGGCCCTGTGCTGGGGTCCCTGGGTGGTGCAAATGGTTTGCGCTTGGCTACTAACCTAACGGTTGGCAGTTTGAACCCACAAAACAGTACCATGAAAGAAAGGCCTGGCTATTTCCTTCCGTAAAGGTTATAGCCAAGAAAACTCTATGGAGCTCAGTTCTACTCTGTAACATATGGGGTTCCAATGAGTGGGAATAGACTTGATGGTGATGGGTGTGGTTTGGTCCCTGTGCTGGGTGTTTTTAGATGCAATAATCCAATGTGGGGGGGTATTATTAACCCTTTCTATGATGAGAAAACTAAGGCTCAAGAAAATTGCATCATCAAACATTCTAGAGCAGTATCTTGATCAAAAGGGGGGGAAAACAGAACAGAATTTAAAATTTTGATGAAATCCAGACTTTCTGGAGCCATCGAGGCTGTACGATCCCCCAAAACTATTGCTCTGAGATAATCTTTAAACCTTAAATCTTATACCAAACAATAGTTTAGCTTCATTAGTAAAGAACACCTGCCTTGAAAATTATGCTCTTTTAAGAAACTATCTATATGGGATCAAATTGACAACAACAACTCGAAAGATTATATAGAAAGCTTAGGGGGCAGTGAGTTTATGTTAATGGGAGAGGAACAATTGGGAAAAGGAAGGTGAGAATGCTTGCATAACTTGAAGAATGTAATCAATGTCACTGAGTTGTACATGTAGAAATTGTTGAATTAGTGTATGTTCTGCTGTGTATATATATAAATAAATAAATTATTTTTTACAGAAGAAAATGTCATCATGCTCCATTGAAGAGAAAATCATGCTTTTTTAGGATGAGATGGGCCCAGAGGCCAGTGTCTTACTCTTGCACAATATTGCTTCTGTCTACATGACGTTGTTGAGCTACTTTGTCTTGAAATGTTTGAAGGATTCAGATATAATGTGCATAAAGATAACAGTTAAACTTTAAAAGCAAGGACTTTATATTCTAGATCATCTCAATTTGCTTTGCTAATCTTCTCATGGACTCTTTTAAGCTTCAAATGTCATTCAGATGGGAAATGAGGGATCCAGGTTCATCACCAAGGACGATGGGGGGATGTCCTGCTTATAAACGGTCGAAGAGCGGAAGAAAGCACTCAGCTGTGGCCAAAGACCCCAGGACTCTCCAGACATGTGTGTTTAAAGGAGGAGACAGGCTTCACGTTCACTAGCTTCTGCTAGGTGTGTTGGAGTCCCTGGGTGGCACCAATGGTTTAGTGCTTGACTACTAGCCAAAAAGTTGGTGGTTTCAACCTACTTAGAGGTACCTCAGAAGAAAGCCCTGGCAATCTGCTTCCAAAAGGTCACAGCCTTGAAAATCCTATGGAGCAGTTCTACTCTGCACACATGGAATTGTCATGAATTGGAACAGATTCCACAGCAATAAAAACTGGGTGTGTAATGTGTGACAGAGTATTGGTACATGTCTCATTCAGCCTTCAAAACAACCCTGTCGGTGGTTCATCTGCAGATGAATAGTGGAGGTTCTGAGTGTTCCCATGGCAGCCCAAGATCACTATGCAGTGGCAGAATCCCCTTTGAAATGGGGGTCCTCCTGCGTGCACAGGGCAATGAGAAGTCCATGGGCTCAGGAGTCAGACTCAACTCCATGTGAATCCTGACCCACCACCCTCAGGCCGTGAGACTCCGGGAAGCTGCCCGGGCTCTGTGTCCCAGGTGTCCCATCTGTGATAGAGTTGAGCTCCACCTACATTCTTTAGAACCTGTCTCCTCTCTTCCCCCACTCTAGTGCCAGCACTCAACTTTGCAATTAGCAGATGATCGATAGCTATCTGTTCTAAAGGAAAGGAAATGATGATACTAATTGCAACATCTACCCTATGGAGATTCATAGCAACCCCACGTGACAGAGTAGGACTGCCCCATGTGGTTTCCTTGGCTGTAATCTTTACAGAAGCAGATTTCCAGGTCTTTCCTCTGCAGGGTCACTGGGTGGGTTTGAACCACCAACCTTTCAGTTAACAGTTGAGTGCTTAACCATTGTGTTACCAGGGCTCCTTTGCTATGAGTCCGAATCAACTCAACGGCAACAAACACCACCACCAACAAACCCTATGGAGTAAGAATTAAATGAAATACGGTAGAGTAGCAGACACAGTGCCCGACACACAGTAGGTGTTCGGGTTTTCGTACACCTGTAAGGTATTCATTCCCTTTCTCTTCTGCAGTCCCACCAGGGCTCCAAGCACAGGCGGATGCATGAATTCACCTCTGAAGAGTGAGTTCTCACAGGAGATTTCTCCACTGTTTCCATAGCCAGGTCATTCACTCATTCAGAAGCAAGCACTTCCTCCTTGTGCTTTGAGGGTAGCTCCGTCAACCGATTAGTGTGAATATGGACAGTAATGTGGGTTTGAAGAGCCCTTGTGGCACAACTGTGTATGCTCAACTACTAACCGAGAGGTTGGCAGTTTGAATCCACCCAGCGGTACTGCGGAAAAAAGGTCTGGTGATCTGCTCCTGATAAGATTGTTGTTGTTAGGTACGCTGGAGTCGATTCCGACTTATAGCATCTCCATGTGACAGAGTAGAACTGCCCCACAGGGTTTTCTTGGCTGTAATCTTTATGGAAGCAGATTTCCAGGTCTTTCTTCCATGGAGTTGCTGTGTGGGTTCAAACCGCCAACCTTTCGGTTAGCAGCCAAGTACTTAACCGTTACACCATTAGGGCTCCTTCTGTTAAGATTACAGCTGAGAACAACCCTATGGAGTACAGTTCTACTCTGCACACATGGGGTCACCATGAGTCAGAAATGACTCAACAACAACAACATGCTTATTTTATAAGAAAGAGTGTTAAGCCAGTACCTGGTATCAACTGTGAATTAAAGGGGTCACTATCATAAAATATATACATATAAACCTACAGTTTAGCTGGCTTTATCTTCCAGCTTATTTAGAATAAGATGAGATCCTCAAATATACTACCCGAGATGTTGGTACTGTGTACTGAAAACTCTGTCCCCGTATGTAAAAAGAGGGCCATCGTCATAGCAACACAACTGGCCCATTTCTCAAATCCTTAGCTGCTTCCTGCGGGTAAATCTTTGAAACTGTAAGTGCCCAATTCTCGCTATAGATCTACAAATAATGGCTGATTTTCTCTAAGAGGTGGTAATATGGGCTCTATTTGCTGCAGAGGCCACCCATGCCCCAAAGAACTAGGGCAGCCAGATGATGTAGCAACTGAGACACAACACTTCGGAACACAGCTAACTTCTAAGAAGGAAAAAGCCATGGCAAGGTTGTTCGATAAGAGAAAACGGCAGTGTGCCAATTTAACATTTGAGACCATTCAAATTCCACCAGGATAAAATCTGCCATTTAGTTACACAGTATCTATGTTTTCAAGATTTTTTTTTTTTAAATCTTATGCATCATCTATTTTGTGGTAGTTTCTACGCTTCTTGCAGCCTGACATCCTAAGTTTTTAGATGTTCTTAGAAATTCCCCTTCCATTGGAAACAAAACCATTTTAAGCCCTTCTTTTCTCCTTCTCCGTTTGCTCTGTCTACTCTAGTAGATTTCTGATCACTCCGTTTGCTGCAGCTCCTTGTGTTGTCTCTTTTGATTTTTAAGGGCTCTTTCAGCCTTATAATAGATTATAATCCAACATGAGATGTCATGAAGCCAGTCAAACCGCATTTCAGAACTGTAAACTTCATTTAGAAGTTCCACTTCGTGTTTCCAACGCTTCCATTCAGAATTCCTGTACACAGTGCTACTTTTAAGGACCAAAGGACAGCTGTTCCCAGTGAGGGTGGCCCTTCTCCCTTTCTTCTCTACTTGGTGGAATTCTCCATGCTATCTTCCGTACCGTGTGTACCTTAAGACACTTCTTTCTCATCACTCCTAAATGTTACATAGCATGCAAACCCGTCGTCTTTGAGTCGCTTCCAACTCAAGGAGACCGCACGTGTTACAGAGCAGAACTGAGCTCCATAGGGTTTTCTTGGAGCCCTGGTGGTGCAGATGGTTAAGTGCTTGGCTGCTAACTGAAAGGTTGGAGGTTTGAAACCACCCAGTGGCTCCGCAGGAGAAAGACCTGTCAATCTGCTTCCATAAGATTACAGCCTTGGAAATCCTACGAGGCAATTACGCTCTGTCTCATGGGGTTGCTATGAGTCCAAATTAACTCGACAGCACCTAACAACAACAACAACAATCTTTATGGAAGCAGATTGTCAGGTCTTTTTTCTGCAGCACTGCTGGGTGGGTTCGAACCACCAACCTTTCGGTTAGAAGCCAAGAGCAAACCAGCAGCTTGGTCCTCGTCTCAGTACACTCTCTAGTCCTTGCCCCTTCCCTTCCTGGTCGCCTCCACCACAGCTCCACCTCCCCACTCAGCTCTTGCAACTTCTTCACCTCTCCTGCCTCCCCCTGGCTGCCCCCCACCTCAAAGTGTTGAGCAATGCCTGGGGCATCCGTTCTGGGGACGGCAAGTGTTGAACATCAGTGGGGCCAGGAGCTGATAAATCAAAACTGTTGCCGCTGGGAGGGGCTTGCTGGCCAGAGGCAGGAGCTTCCCACAGAAGGAAGTTCTGGATGCTCCATTCAGAGGCACTAAATCTGAAGTAAGCCCTGGTGACTCAACATTTTAGTGCTCAGCTGCTAACTGAAAGGTTGGCAGTTTGAACCCACCGGCCAATCCATGGGAGAAAAGACCTGGCGATGATCCCATAGCTCCGCTGAAACTTACTGACCACTGATGCTGCTGATGGTATTTGAAATACCGGTGGCATAGCTTTCAGCATCCTAGCAACATGTAAGCTACCACAGTACCACAAACTGACTGACAGGTGGAGGGCATGGGTGTCCGTCAGAGTCCTTTACTCCAGCATTAAAATATCCAAAATCTGAATAACTTACATCTTGAAATTAAAATCAATAACCCAGACATTCAATTGGTGATGAAAATGCTGAATCAAACTCTTCTGTTCTTCCCAGAGAGGTATGTGTTCCATCAAAATTTCTAATTGAACAAAAATTCAATTAAAAATTAGAAAATAATTTTCTGTAAGCCATAACCCTCAAAAAAAAAAAAAAAAAAAAAAAAACGAAGAAGAAGAAGAAGAAAGTGACCACTGACAAAGCAAAGCTTAAGTTGCAAGTACAATTCTTACCCTAGATCAAAGATTTTTCTCAACAAGTGAACTGGGAACATGACAGTAATGAAATTGATAACGGTTAATCCTGCCCAGGCTATACATGACTTCCCTCATACATGATAAAATCCAACAAGACAAAAATTAATCCATTATGCTTTCTTTGATACAAAATTCTATACCTCAATATTAATTAAAAGATAGCAGTCCCTAAAAAAAAAAATAAAGTTTCTCAAGGAAGTCACCTCAAAGTTATTGTATAAGACATGACACAAGATTACCTAAAGAGAACAGAATAAGAAGAAAAAAATCTGAAGTGATTTTATGCATAGAGTTATATTCTCTTAACCACTGTGCAAGTAGCTTTTCAGCAGCTGGAAAAATTTATACAGAAATATAGTCTCAACTCAGCAATTTTACCACTGTTTTTATATAAAATTGAGATGGTTTTCTGAAGGAAATCATTGAATAGTAGTCTAGTTGGGTGTAAAATTTGAGGTTGACCGTTATTCAAGATTATTATTCCATTGACTTCTGGCCTCTATTGTTGTTCTTGGGAATTCTGCTTCAGTCAAATTGTCTTACCTCTGTAGGTGCAGTGCAGTGAATTACTTAATATGGCCATTCTAGCCACAGTCTTTGTGACTCCCACAAAATGACTGGGTAGGACTATGCAAATACAGTGTTTGTGGCCCACCAAGGGGACTGGATAGCCTGCTAAAATGCAAATAAGGTGCATGGAACCCCTGTGGGGGTAGGACCATGCAAATAAGGTCTATGGAACCCTAACGTGGGGGTTGGTCAGTTTTGCCATACCACTAGGCTTAAAAGGGACAGCCAGCCCCAGAGTGAGGGGGGACCTTACTAACACCAAGAAGAAAAGACAGGAGTGGAGTGCATCCTTTGGACCTGGGGTCCCTGTGCTGAGAATCTCCTAGATCCAGGAGACAAAGAGAAAGAGCCGTAACACTGAAGACAGTGCAAGACGGCGAGAAGCAGTGACAAAGAAATGGCGGCAACAGAACTAGGAGACCAGCACAAGACAGTGCAATGGGCTTCCCAGTCCATGCAGCAAGGCAGTTACAGTAGGTCTACCAACCCATGGAGTGAGAGAGCTGAGTGCATTTGGGAAGGAGGCTTCTTGGCGTAGTGGGGTGCCTCTGGGCACTTGTTGACTGAGCCAAGCTTGCCAACTCAGAGAGAGACAGCTGAGCGCCTTCATCCCGAGGCTTACTGGCAGAGTGGGGTGCCTCTGGGCACTTACTGGTGAAGCTAAAGAGCTTTGTAACACACTTGCCCTAGCAGGCCAGAGGTCTGGCCAAGGGGCAGAGGGCAAAAGGCCTGATTGCGGGCACAGCTGAGAAGAGGCTGTCCTGATCAAAGAACTGTATCCTTAGTTATTCCTGATCCTGAAATGCAGCCTGTTACTTCCCTAATAAACCCCATAACTTTGAGTACTGTCTGTGAGTTCTGTGTGGCCATTGCAACAAATTTTTGAACCCAGCAGAGAAGTAGAAAGTGCCATGGGAGGGACAGCTAGTGTCAGAATTGGTAAAAAGGTTGGAGGGTGGAGTATGTCTGACCTCCACGCATAGCAATCAGCCTGGGCTGTTGATGCTGATAATGAACTCCTCCCCCTTGTGAAGTTAGATGAGGAGTTTGGATGATGTTGCACTATGCCATTCTTACAGTAGGTATTCGCTTTTCACTCTAACTGGTTTTGAACTTTTTCTCTTCGGCTTTGCAATTGTACTACAATGTATTTAGGTGCCGATTTACTTTTATTTATCCTGCCCAGGATTCATGCTTCTTTAGACTGATAAATAATGTCTTTCATCAATTCTGGAATTTCTCAGCCATTATCTTCATATATTTCATCACTCTTATTTCCTCCCTCTTTCCCTTTTGAGTCCTATTAGATGTATGTTGGACCTACTCATTCTATTCTTTATGTCTTTTAACCGCTCTATCATATTTTCCATCTCTATGTCTTTGTGCTGTATTTTGAGTTATTTACTCATATCTAGCTTCCAGTTTTGGTAATTCTCTCTTTGGCAGTGTTTACACTGCTTTTGGAGGAGACTTGGTGGTGCAGTGTTTAAGCATTCAGCTGCTAACTGAAAGGTCAGTAGTTCGAACCCATCAGCTGCTCCATGGGAGAAAGATGTGGCAGTCTGCTTCCATAATGATTACAGCCTTGGAAACCCTATGGGGCAGTTCTATTCTGTCTTATGGGGTGGCTATGAGGTGGAATTAACTCAACAGCAGTGGGTTTGGGGTTTGGAAACTGCTTTTTACCTTAACCATAGAGTTTTCTTTTCAATCACTGTGTTCTATTTAGTTATTTTTTAAAAATCTGTCTCCTTAAAATGACATCTGAATTTTAAAGTTTAACACCTATTTTTAAAGAATTTAATCATTTTAAATGTGCTTATTACATATTCTTTTTCAGTCTAGTATGTCTTTTAAAGCAATTGAGGCCCTCTATCATTGTGTTCAAGGAAACCTGCTGGTACAGTGGTGAAACACTCGGCTGCTAATATAAAGTTTGGCAATTTGAACCCACCAGTAGCTCCATGGGAGAAAGATGTGGCAGTCTACTTCCATAAAGACTACAGCCTTGGAATCCTATGGGGCAGTTCTAATCTGTCCTATAGGGTCACTATAGGGTCCTATAGGGTCACTATTAGTTGGAATCCACTCGATTTTGGAATCCATTCGATGGCAATAAGTTATCTTTCTATTAGGAGCCCTGGTGATGCAATGGTTAAAGCGCTTGGCTGCTAACTCAAAAGTTGGTGGTTCAAACCCACCCAGTAGCTCCATGGGAAAAAAGACCTGGCGATTTGCTCCTGTAAAGATTACAGCCAAGAAAACCCTATAGGGCAGTTCTACTCTGTCGCGTAAGGTCACTGTCCATCAGAATCGACTCAATGGCACACAGAAACCTTTATGTTTATTTCTTGTTTTTGTTTTAAAGCTGCTTATTCTTACTCATAGCAGATTACTTCCTCGTGTGTTTGACAATTATGAGTTCATCTTAATAAGGGCTTGAAGAAGAATTCAGCAGTTTCAGGGCACAATATCAACATACAAAAATCAGTTGGATTCCTCTATACCAACAAAGAGAACTTTGAAAAGGAAATCAGAAAAGCAATACCATTTACAATAGCCCCCCCAAAGGATAAAATACTTAGGAATAAATCTAACCAGGGTCATAAAAGACCTATAAAAGAAAACTACAAAACCAAAAAGGACCTACATAAATGGAAAAATATACCATGCTCATGGAAAGGAATACCTCAACATTGTGAAAACATCAACAGTACCCAAAAAGATCTATAGCTATAATATAATCCTGATCCAAATTCCAATAGCATTCTTTAACGAGATGGAAAAACTAATCATCAGCTTTATGTAGAAAGGAAAGAGACCATTTAAGTAAAGTAATATTGAATAAAAAGAACAAAAGTAGGAAGCTTCACACTACCTGATCTCAGAACATACTATACAGTCACAGTAGTCAAAACAGCTTAGTTCTGGTACAACAACAGACACATAGACCAATGGAACAGAATTGAGAACCCAGATGTAAATTCATCCACCTATGGACAGCTGGATCTTCAAAAAAGGGTCAAAGTCCATTAAATGGGGAAGAGACAGTCTCTTTAACAAATGGTGCTGGCAAAACTGGATGTCTATAGAAAACTGAAAAAGGACCCATACCTCACACCATACACAAAAACTAACTCAAAATGGATCAAAAACCTAAAGGTAAAACCTAAAACTATAAAGATCACAGAAATAAAAATAGGGACCAATACTAGAGGTCCTAAGATATGGCATAAATTGAATACCAAACATAACTAAAAATACACAAACAGTAGAAGATCAATTAGATAAATGACACATCTTAAAAATTATAAACATTTATGCTCATCAAAAGACTTCTCCACTAAAACGGTAAAGATCATGGAAGAGAAAATAAGGATAACCCCAGGAACCCTAATATGTGGTATAAATAGTATACAAACCATAATTAACAATGCACAAACACCAGAAGAGAAACTAGATAACTGGGAGCTCCTAAAAATCAAACACTTATGCTCATCAAAAGACTTCACCAAAAGAGTGAAAAGACAACCTACAGACTGGGGAAAAAATTTTGGCTATGACAAATCTGATAGAGCAGGAGAAAAATGTAGAACAAAAAATCAAATTCACAAAAAAGACCAGACTTACTGGTCTAAGACCTGAGGAACCCTCAAGACTATGGCCCTGAGACACCTTTTGACCTGGTACTGAAGCTATTTCTGGAGACCATCTTTCAGCCAAACAATAGACAGAACCATACAATAAACAATAACACCTGAGAGAATCGAGTTCCTTAGAACAATCAATTATATGAGATAAAAAGGACAGCATTTGCCCAAAAGCAAAGATGAGAAGGCAGGAAGGGGTAGAAAATCCAGATGGAAGGAAATGGGAAACCCAGGGCGGAAATGAGGAGAGTGCTGACATATTGTGCAGAATGCAACCAAGGTCATGGAATACTTTATGTACAAACTATCAAATGGGAAACTAATTTGCTCTATAAACTTTCACCTAAAGCACAATAAAAAAATAGAAAAAAATTAAACAAAAAAACAACGGCTTGTTTTTTTATGGGACAATTCGACTGTGGTACTATCTCTCCAAAGATGAGCCATATTTGCTTCTTCTGGTTATGCAGAAGGTCTGGCCTAGTGCCAAGTTTTTGCTGTTGTTTTGTTTTGTTTTGTTTTGTTTTGTTTTGGAGGAGAATAACATCCTTTAATGGGGTATAATACGTAACTGTTTCAGCAAGAGTTGGTCAATGTCCTTCACCAGACTGAGTCTAGTACAATTAGATGGTGCCGGCTACCACCACTGACTGCTCTGACCGGGATCACAACAGAGCATCCTGGACAGAGCTGGAGAAAAATGTAGAACAAAACCCTAACTCACAGAAAAAGATCAGACTTACTGGCCTGACAGAGACTGGAGAAAACCCGAGAGTATGGCCTCCGGACACCCTTTTAGCTCAGTAATGAAGTCCCGAGGTTCACCGTTCAGCTAAAGATTAGACAGCCCCATAAAACAAAATGAGATTAATGGGGCACAACAGTCCAGGGACAAGGACTAGAAGGCAGGAGGGGACAGGAAAGCTGGCAATAGGGAACCTGAGGTTGAGAAAGGACAGTGTTGACATGCCGTGGGGTTGTTAACCATTGTCATAAAACAATATGTGTACTGTTTAACGAGAAACTATTTGTTCTGTAAACCTTCATATAAAGTATAATAAAAAGGAAAAAAAAAAAAGCGTTGGTCAGTGTTTCTCCTAAGGACAAGAAAAAACTGTGGGGAACAAGGACAATCTTCAAGGCCTCCCAACCATTTGTAAAGTGTACAATCTCTGAAACATAATTATTTTAGTAACATTTAATCTATACTAAATTAATCTAGGGAAGGCTGGGTTTCTCTTCTTTTTAACAGCTTTACTGACCATTGCTGTTGAGTCGATTCCAACTCATAGTGATCTTATAGGACACAGTAGAACTGCCCCACAGGGTTTCCAAGGCTATAAATCTTTACGGAAGCAGACTGCCACATCTTTCTCCCACGGAGTGGTTGGTGGGTTCGAATCACCGACCTTTTGGTTAGTAGCCAAGCACTTAACCACTGTGCCACCAGGGCTCCTTGAGATATCATTCACATATCATACAATTCACCCATTTGAAGTGTACAATTGCTCTAAACGGTAAAGTTTAGAGCATTTGCATAACACTCAAAACAAATCTCATATCCATTACCAGTCACTCTCCATTCCCCTGAAGCCCCTTCTCCTCAGCCCTAGGCAACCACCGATGTACTTTCTATCTTGGTAGATTTGCCTATTGTGGACATTTTATATAAACAGAATCATACAACATGTGGTCTTTTGTGCCTGGCTTCTTTCACTTTGCATAATGTTTTCAAGGTTCATCCATGTTGTAGCATGTAACAGTACTTCATTCCTCTTTGATGCAAATACTACTTCACTGTATGGCTATACTTCATTTTATTTATCCAGTCATCAATTGATGGACACTTGGATTATTTCCAACTTTTGGCTATTATGAGTAATACTGCCATAAACATTCATGTACGAATTTTTGTGTGGGCATATGTGCTCTACTCTCTTGGGCACATACCTAGAAGTAGAATTGCTGGGTCATATGATAATACAGCCTTCAGTATGGATTACACCTCAACATAAAGAAAACAAAAGTCCTCACAACTAGACCAATAAGCAACATCATGATAAATGGAGACAAGATTGAAGTTGTCAAAGATTTCGTTTTACTTGGATTCATAATTAACGCCCATGAAAGCAGCAGTCAAGAAATAAAATGATGTATTGCACTGAGTAAATCTGCAAAAGACCTCTTTAAATGTTAAAAAGCAAAGATATCACTTTGAGGACTAAGGTGTCCTTGACCCAAGCCATATTTTCAATCTCTTCATATGCATGCGAAACTAGACAATTAATAAAGAAGACCAAAGAAGAATTGATGCATT
Source organism: Trichechus manatus latirostris (assembly GCF_000243295.1). NCBI lineage: Eukaryota > Metazoa > Chordata > Mammalia > Sirenia > Trichechidae > Trichechus > Trichechus manatus. Next base: position 831,632 of record NW_004444087.1, read on the forward strand.
TGAATTATGGTGTTGGCAAAGAATACTGAATATACAATGGACTGCCAGAAGAATGAACAAATCTGTATTGAAAGAAGTACAGCCAGAATGCTCCTTAGAAGCGAGGACGGCGAGACTTCGTCTCACTTAATTTGGACATGTTATCAGGAGGAACCAGTCTCTGGACAAAGACGTCATGCTTGGTAGAGGGTCAGAGAAAAAGAGGAAGGCTTTCAATGAGATAGACTGACACAGTGGCCACAACAACGGGCTCAAACATACAATGATTCTGAGGCTAGTGCAGAACCAGGCAGTATTTTGTCCTGTTGTACATGGGGTGGCCATGAGTGGGAACTGACTTGGTGGCACCTAACAACAAGAATAACACCGTGATTCTATGTTCAGCCTTTTGAGGAACCACTGAACTGTTTTCCAAAGCAGCTGCACCATTTTACATTCTCACCAGCAATGTATGAGAGTTCCAATTTCTCCTCATCCTTGTCGACGCTTGCTGTTGTCCATCTTTTTTTTTATTCTAGCCATCATATTGGGTGTGAAGTGATAGCTCATTGTGGTTTTGCTTTGTATTTCCCTAGTGGCTAATGGTGTTGAGCATCTTTTCATTGCCCATTTCTATATCTTCTTTGGAGAAATGCCTAGTCAAGCTTTTTGTCCACTTTTTAATTGGGTTGTTTCTCTTTCATCGTTGAATTGTATGCATTCTTTATATATTCTAGATACAAGTCCCTTATCAGATATATGATTTGAAAACATTTTCTCCCATTTTGGGTGGTATGTTTTCACTTTCTTGATGGCATCCTTTGAAGTGCAAAAGTTTTTCATTCTGATGAAGTTCAATTTGTCTATTTTTTCCTTTTATCACTTGGGCTCTTTGTTGTCTGGAACCATGTTTTACATTAATTTCTCATTTGGAAGTCTCTGCACCATTTACTAGTGCAAATTCAGAACCCAAACCTAAGCCAGGCACATGACAGGAAACTTCTTTTTATTTTACACCCAGAATCCAAGTAGACACAGCCAAGCTTCTTTCATCTCCCTAAGCTGGTGGGCAGATACTTTTACTCTACCCTTTCAAAGAGGGTATAGCCTTCAAAATCATCCATGGGTGGTACAAAAGCTTAAGTGCTCAACTACTAGCTGAAAGGTTGGTAGTTTGAACCACCCAGAGGTGCCTCAGAAGACAGGCCTGGAGATCTCCTTCCAAAAGGTCAAGCCTTGAAAACTCTATGGAGCAGTTGTACTCTGCACACGTAGGGTCGCTGTGAGTCAGAACTGACTCAATGGCAACTAACAACAACAACACAGCCTTCAAGGGCCTTGTCTTCGAGTAGGGGTCTCAGTTCTAACTTGTCACCCTGCATAGTCTCAAGGCTGCATCTCTCGTTCCTGCATGGGTTTCAAATCCCACTTCTGGAAACTACCAGGATGGATCCAACTCACCCCCACCCTATCCGGGGCAGCTGCAACAACAGCTCAGCACCTACTGCTCTGGTTTTTAGCTCCATTTATGCCTCTGACACCAAGGGATCCTTCTGTAAAGATTACAGCCAAGAAAACCCTATGGAGCAGTTCTACTCTGTAACACATGGGGTCACCATGAGTTGGAATTAACTCAATAGCAACTAATAACAACATTTAATAAAATAACAACACAACAGGGAGGTTATTGTTTCACACATGTCTTAGGACATGGACAGAGGAGGTCCGGGAGGAGGGTGGGGGCAGGGTCCCTGGGCACTTGTCAGGACCCCAGTGAGGAAACATTGCTGGAAGAGGCTGGCGGCCTAGTGTCGCACTCCAGCTTTAAGCACAACCTCTCTGACTCTGTGTCCTTGGAGCCTCAAGAAAACGTGGACTCACCAGGCTCAGGGCCCGTCTTGGGGAAACACAGCTTATGTCTATGATGGAGCTAAAATAATAGTTAGAGCTGCAGCTCTTTCATTTAATGGAGACAATCAGTGGGGAGAAGGAAAAGAGAACAGATTATACCATTTGGCATCAATAAATAAAATGGGCCAGGACTTCTGGAGTGAGGGAGCGGGCATGGCCCTGGTCTTCACCTTCTGACCAATGCCCAGCTCACTGCCTCAAACTTTCATAGCTTTTCCTGACCACCTGTCTGGGGAAAGGTTGGGAATTTATATTATGTACTATTTCCAGTGGCCTAAGTTTGTCTTCCAGGAGCCCTGGTGGTGCAGTGGTTAAGTGTTTGGCTGCTAACTCGAATGTTGGCAATTCGAACCTACCAACTGCTCCATGGGAGAAAGATGTGGCAGTCTGCTTCTGTAAAGATTCATAGCCTTGGAAATCCTTTGAGGCAGTTCTAGTCAGTCCTATAGGGTCACTGTGAGTCAGAATCACCTCGGTGGAAATGGGTTTTTTTTTTTTTTTTAAGTTTGTCTTCTACCACCTGTCTGTCAGTTTGTCAGACATGTTACTTTGGACATATCAGGAAAGATCCATCGCTATAAAAGGACATCATGTTTGGTAGAGGGCCAGCAAAAATGAAGAAAACCCTCCATGACATAGATTGACACAATAGACTCAAAAGACAACAGTGGACTCAAACATACCAACAATCATGAATGGCACTGGACTGGGCAACATTTCCTTCTTATACATAAAGTTACCATCAGTCGACTCAATGGCAACTGACAATAGCAAGTTTGTTTAGAAGTATCATGCCCTCCGTGACAGATAAAGTACATGCTGTAACATCTGTTAAAGAAGACGGGAGGGCAGCAGCTAGCTGATTTCTTTTCAAGACAAAACTTCTCTAATTCAGTTGAGATGGGAAAGACCTGGTCTGTGTTACAGGGTATTGGTAAAGAAAGTTACATCCTTCCAGTTGTGTTTCTACATACTCAGACTAGGCTGACGAGGTCCTCCAGACCATTTTGAACTGGCTGAAGTAAGTCCATAAGGCTCAGAAGGTCAGGGAACACAGTTTGTCACAGCATACTACAGCGAAGACTGCTAAACATTTGCCAACAGTATTTCACCTCACTTAGCCCCATGACGGAGTTCTGGCTGATGGACTGTGAGCACAGTGAGGTCTGCCATCTCCGTACAAGTCCTAACAGACAGGTGTGCCATCTCCGCACAGGTCCTAAGAGACAGGTGCACCATCTCTGCACAGATCCTATGAGACAGGTGCGCCATCTCCGCACAGGGTCTAAGAGACAGGTGCGCCATCTCCACACCGGGCCTAAGAGAAAGGTGTGCCATCTCTGCACAGGGCCTAAGAGACAGGTATGCCATCTCTGCACAGGGCCTAAGAGACAGGCTTACCCACTCTACCCCTTCTTTTCCCTTCAGGTAATTGGATGCAGAAGGTGATTAGCCCCACAGGACAGCAGAACCGGGTCGTTGAACCACCTCATGTAAGAGAGCCACCTGCTGAATAGAACACCCACCTCAGACTATAATATGAGGGACAAATGAACTTCTAGTGTTAAAGCAATTGGACTTTTGGGGCCTTTGTGTTACGGCAGGCTAGATGATCTTAACGTATCACACATATTAATTTGTGAAGCAGAGGTTCTCCTTAGAATCTTTTACTCACTCTTACATCTCATCACTGGTAGTGAAAATTATCCCTAGTTAAAAATTTTAAAAATAATAATGAGTCTAGCCACTGTCAGAATTCATTATCAGTTCCATATTGGTGGCATGGGGTCCCAATGAAGTTTTATTTGAATTACTGTCGAGTCCAACCTAATTAGTGGGCTAGTAAAGTGCCGGTTTGGGGGCAGTGGTGGCTCAGTGGTAGAATTCCCACCTTCCATCACCTCCCAGCCAGTGCACCTCATGCACAGCCACCACCTGGCCATCAGTGGAGGCTTGCATGTTGCTGTGATGCTGAACAGGTTTCAGCAGAGCTTCCAGACTAAGACAGACTAGGAAGAAAGGCCTGGTGATTTACTTCTGAAAATCAGTCAGTGAAAACCCTATGGAGCACAACAGTCCAACGCGTAACTCATCATGCGGATGGCACAAGACCAGGCAGTGTTTTTTTCTGTTGTCCATGGGGTCGCCGTGAGCAGGGGCTGACTCGACAGCAGCTAACCACAATGACAACAAAGTGCTAACACAAGATACAGGCGGGGTGAACCAATGGGATGCCATGGCCTTGGGGTTTAAAAATTTAGGGAAACTCAGCCACATCTTTAAAGAGACACGGAGGGAGCTGAGTCTTGTGACCAGAGAGCCTTCCCCTCACCTGACTCCCGCGTGCGGCCCCGCACCACCTCGCTCCACGGCCCAGCCCCAATGGCATTGAAGGCTTGCATCTGGAGCTCGTATTCCGTCCACTCCTCCAGCTCCTCAATGGTGAACTCCCTCTCCAGCCGGTCGTTGATGACTTGGGCCAGCACCTGAGCCTGGAGGTCTGCACGCCAGTACTTGACCCTGTAGCCCACCGACTCGGGGTTCCCGTTGTACTGGGAGTCGGACAGCGGCTGGAACAAACAACAGGCCATGGTAAGCTGACATCTGGAACGGCTGCCCTGACGGGTCTCCAGGAGTGAGCCTATCTTAGGAGGCCAATCCCATGGGAATTGTTTTCTTGGAGAACATTCTTAGAATCTTCTATTCTTCTTTTCCCTGGGACTTTTTTTGTGTTAATTAAATGAAACCCTGTCAGTAACTTTGGCTGGCATAATTTCTTTTAATACATTCTGGCTTACTTCTGTGGGAAGTGTGTTGATTAAATATCAGGCTGGCTCCCTTACAGATATTGAGTACGGCTTCCATGTTGACCTAGCTTAAGGACTTGCAGGTCCTGACTGAAGCATCACTGGCCTTCCTCCCCAAAGAATATTCCTCTCTTCCAAGAAGAGAGCCTGTAATGCAACTAATTAATAAGATCATTGGGGCTGGTCTAAGCTCTCACACCAACTGTAAAATGCAATATTTTTTGGTTTAATGATGGGATTAGTTTGGACTTGGAAAAAGGCATGACTGAGAAACTGCTAAGCTCTTAATTCACTTTGTACATCCTGGCACCTCTGGACGGCATTCCCGGTGGTCCCCCCTCCTGGCGGCACAACTCACCACCCAGCGCAGCCACAGGCTGGTCTCACTCGCGGTGCGTATGGTGATGCTGGTTGGAGCCACGTCAGGCGGGGCCTGCAAGGTCTGGATGACCCTGGAAGACTGGCTGAAAGGGCTCGGGCCAACGATGTTCACTTGCCTCATTCGAAATCTAGAGGCAAAGCCATTGAAGAAGGTTATTCTGAAGCAAAGGGTAATGCAGAATGATGAAACAAGACAAAACAAAACAGGAATGTTTCTAAAGAGAGGGCTCATCTGTGTGTCAAGCTGACTTGTAAAGGCCATTGCTCAAGGGTGCCCTCTTTCCACTGATCTTGTTTAAAATGCAAATTACATACATGGCCCTTTTCTCTAAAAACCTTCAAAGAGTGGTAAATCTCTTGCAACTCAACAATTTTAAATTCCCAGGCGAAGCATAAGCATTAGACAGAAATCTGAGTCCTCAGGAGCCATTGGCTGGTTCAAGTTCAGGGTAATGTCAGGGGTTCAAGAAGCTGTTGAATGGAATCGAAGTAGTAACCAAAAGCCCGTTTTAGTGACCCTATAGGACAGAATAGAACTGCCCCATAGAATAGAACTGCTCCAAGGAGTGGCTGATGGATTTGAACTGTTGGTTATCAGCTGTAGCTTTTATCCACTGTACCACCAGGGAGCTATTCTAACAAATGACGTCTTTTAAAGTCAAGTTTCTTTTTAATGGCCAAGGTCAGCTCCTTTCCCCCTATCTCTGGGGCAAATGAGACGTGTCTCTGATTCCTTATCTATAAAATGAGGGTGGAGTTAGATGTTCTTTAAAATTTCTGGTAAAGCTTTCAGTTCTGTCTCTTCTTTATTTGTGTATAATTGTTTGAATTGAATTTATATAAAAGAAAGGAATCCTATCCACATGTGCATATTTATTCCAGAGTTTCCCTAAATTTACATGAATTTAAGACAGGGACACTGGTCTTTAATCACAGTTTCTGATAGTGAATTGAATTGAGTTGGAATAATTATATTGCTTTAATTAATTTCATATGGTAAGTCTTGACGCCCAACAATTCATTTTATACTAAAGGTTTTTTCTCAAAATCGAGTATATCCTATCTCGGTCTGTCTGCTCTAATCTTCTCAGGAAGGACGTTAAAATGAATAGCAGCTAAATAGCATCTCTCATTCGTTTTTTCTTTTTTCAACTCACCTTTGGTATTGTGCTGAAAAGTGTTCTTGACAAAGATGTAAATTCAGCTTTTCCTCTTGAATTAGTAATTCTGATTTCCTTTTCTCCCTAGGTCTTATAAAATGTATCCAACCTGGCTGAACAATGACATTATCCAACTCAACATTTGGTGATAACTGGAAATTTCATCTCCATCAATGATCTTACAGGAAGTTATAACATCTCTAACAGTTCCTGATCATGCTACCATTTGTGAAGGCCAAAGATTTACTACCAGATAAGTTTCAGGCAGGGTTTTGAACCAGTTCGTTCCGGTTCACATCCCTGCTGAAAATTTGCATTTCCACCCCAGATATACTGAATCAGAATCTACATCTTAACAAGGTCCCCAGGTTATTCCTACCTGTGATAAACTTCGAGAACCATTGCTTTACTAGTGGTTCTCAGAATCGGTCCCTAACCAGCAGCATTAGCATCACCTTGGAACTTGTCAGAAATGCAAATTCTCAGCAGGGGTTCAAACCTGATGAACTGGTTGGAAGCCCTGGTTTCAGGATCAAGAAGCAAAACGTTAAATGGCATGTTAAGTGCTTAATTAGTGAGGTTAGCAACTCCTGGGCCCTGCTAGGCAGAGAGGTATTCAGGGGACATCTACCACTCTACTGTGTGTGCACACTGTGTTAACAGCCACAAGCGGTCAAGGAGTTTTGTAAAGAAAAGCACCACCTCTCTGGCTGCCTGCAGCTCCTGGTTATTAAGCTTAATATAATAGTGAGTCATTTCTATGGGATGTTTTGATAGCTAGTATTAATGGAAACAACATTACTAATCTAACATCAGAGTATGCTCTCCCTGGAAATGATATTCAACTATGTGTCTTGACTGCTCTTTAAGGCTTGATTTGCTGTAATTGTTACTTGGAAATGTCTCATTTACATACATATGTCGAGATTTGTTATTGCAGACTGAAGCCACCTGTTCAAGGTGGCACTCTCCCCTGAGGCACTTTATCACCTGCTGTTCTCACCTGTAGTGAGTGTAGGGCGTGAGGTTTGGGATTTCCAGTGTCTGGGCATCAGGCTCGTTCTCCTCCTCATACAGGCTGACCCACTCCTCCTCGTCACCAATGGCCCCAACCTGGGAAAATCAAGATGCTGAGGTTGGCTGCTCGGTCTCATGGCCTGCAGTTCCTCTGCTTGACTGGGCACTCATACCATGTCCCCCAGGTATGACACAGCCTCTTGTTATGCCCTCCATTTGATCTGGGTGAGTTTTAGCCAAAAGCTCAGCATTGGGGACTGAGTCCCAGGTTATTGTTAGGTGCTGTTGAGTTGGCTCTGATTGATACTGACCTCATAACCTCATGTATAACACAAGGAAATGTTGCCCAGTCTTGCACCCAGAAGGGTCCCAGGAGAGCTGGAAAAACACCTGAGTGCTCAGAGAGCACGAGTGATAGAAAGGCCTTCACCTATCACTTGTCCTTCCTCTCACTGGACAGATGAGGACTCAAAGATTGGCCAGTGGGAAGTGGCTTGGCCAAGGTCCCACAGTGAGGAGTAACAGCCATGGCTACAGCCAGTGTCTAACTCAGGGTCCAGAGCCACCTCAGCACACTGACCAGTGGGATTCCATCTCTCCCCACTCCTGGACCCTGGCCCTTTCTGCCTCAACACACACCAAAAAGACACCACTGCTGGCCCACAGCATAAGGGAGGGCTGTTGTGAATAGAATCGTGTCCCCCCAGAATATGCGTTGGACTCCTGACCCCTGTACCCATGGATATGATCCTATCTGGAAATAGGGTTTTCTTTGTTATGTTGATGGGGCCATATCAGTGTGGGGTGTGTCCTGAGTCTAATCATTCTGAGTAATATAAGGAACAGCACAAACAGAGGGACAAGCAAGGACAAACGGGGGAAGACAGATGCCGCATGAAGATTGCCAAGGAACCCAGGACCAGAAGCTGAAGGAGACAAGAACCTTCCCCCAGAGCCAACAGAGAGAGTCTTCCCCTAGAGCTGGCACCCTGAATTTGGACTTCTAGCCTCCTAAACTGAGAAAATAAAGTTCTGTTTGTTAAAGCAACCCACTTGTGGTATTTCTGTTACAGCAGCTCTAGGAAACTGAAACAGGGGCCTTGTACAGAGAAGCACCAGTTGTCTTCAGGGAGGGACCCTGGCAGGCACAGTCCCTTTAAGATTCAAAAGAACCAGCCCAGTGCAGAGCTGACCGGCAAAGAACTGCCCCTTTAAACAGAGACATGCATGGGGAGTGCCCCAGCTTGATCCCCCTCCCCAAGACTGTGCCCAGCCCAAGGACTGCCTCTTGCTGGGTTTATTCCACACCAGTGACTTCTTATCCAGTCATCTGCTCAGAGTATTTCCATATGGTCCCAGCCCTACTGGTGACCACCCTAGCCTGGCACGGAGCCAGGCTTCCCACCTGGCCCTGTGACTCCCTGTCCCTGAAACCTGAGTGCCTGACCCAGCCCCCCACAACCAGAGCCCCACTCACTCAACCTTGCTGAGGCTACATGGGACAAGACGGGGGACCTCCCTGACCTCATGCCAGATGGGGAGTCCTAAGATGCCCCCCACGCAGGTTTCTCTGTCCCTGAAACAGGTATGCTCTGTGCCTGGTGCTGGCAGCCAGGTGGCTCGGTGAACTCCAGGAAACATGCAGGGCCGACTGTGAGCAAGGAGAGAATGTCAGGCCAGACACGCCGGGTGACTGGGACCAGCTCAGGGCCCTGTGTACTCAGCATTTCACATATGACTCAGATGACAGAGAGGAAAAATGATTGTTAAGTTTGCAGATGAAACCAAGTTGGCAGGTGGTCAGTTCATTGGAATATGGCAGGAGGATTCCAAAGAGTTCTTGGTGAAAGGGATAATGGGTAAGAAGGAAGAGGAGGAGATTAAGGAGACACACATGCTGGTGGGCAAGCTTCCTAAAGGAAACTCAGTGCAAACTACAACACTCCAAATGCTCCGAATTAAACATGGAAATACAACATGGGCTGACTGGCCAAACATTCAGTGTGAAAAGAACTGGAGGTCGGAGCAGGGAATAGCAGCATCAAAACCAAACCTGACCAGTTGCCATCAAGTTGACTCTGACTCATGATGACCCCATGTGCGCAGAATAGAACTGTGCTCCACAGGGTTTTCAAGGCCATGACCTTTCAGAAGAAGATCGCCAAGCCTTTCTTGTGAAGTGCCTCTGGGTGGGTTCCAACCACTAACCTTTTGGTTAGTAGTTGAGTGGGGAGTTGTTTGTCCACAGGGACTCCTAATGGTATCATGGGCATCTGCAAGGCAGAAAGGCAGAAGAAGACAGGATGCTGTGATTAGGAGAGGAGCTAGAGCGAAGAGGCAGACAGTCTCTAGTCCCCTTGAACAAAAGTGGGCTGATTCCCCTCCAGTTCTCAGCAACCACGATCCCCACTGAAGCCCTCAAATCCTCACTTCAGAGACACATGAGAGTTGTGTGGCTACATGAGGGTGATGCAGTATGCATGATACTTCTGGAGAAGGGAAGGGTCCAGGCTAAAGGGGGTGGAGCAGCTCTAGACATGGACCAAGTCCCTCACTGGTCCACGGCTGCTGCCTGCCCCCTTCCTTATGTCTACAAAGAGGCCCAAGAGGTGAAGGCTGGTCAGTGCTGAACACAGCCGGGGACCATGAAGCCTTGACCACAAATGAAGGATGAACTCGAGGTTGGTGGTGGGGGTGACCGGTGACTCCTGGGGATGAGGGAGTGCACTAATGCCCACCCTGGAAGAGCAGAGAAGAGACTCTCGTTCCATTTGTGGTATGAATGATGACTGGACACGCAGACACACTGAGGAGCTGCAAGAAATTGTCCTCCTCATTTCACATGGGGGGAAGCTGAGGCTCCCCCAAATAAATGACCTGTTCAGGGTCACCCAGAGTGTTGGCCACAGCTCAGCCCAGCTCACGACACTTCAAGGCGCCCCCCGTCCTGTGAAGGAAATGCTTGCAGCAAGGAGGGGATGGGGAGAATACACAAAGTGCTCAGGCTTCAATGAGAGGCAGCTTGGGTGGGGGGCTGGGTAGGTCTTAGGGGAGACATAGGCATGATGAGGCAGGCTGGGGCCAGATACTGGGGGGCAGAGTCCTGAACCCCCACATTTTCTCAGCTCACATGGATGTTGTTGTTGATGTTAGTTGCTGTCAAGTTGATTCCAACTCACGGCAAACCCATGCTGCATAGGGTTTCCAAAACTGTGACCTTTCAGAAGCAGATCACCAGGACTTTCTTCCAAGGTGCTTCTGGGTGGGTTTGAACCACCAACCTTTTGGCTAGTATTCAGGCATGTAATGGTTGTACCACCCAGGGACTCCTCACATAGTACCATTCTCTAAATTGTGAAGAAAATCCATGAATTCCTTAAAATCAAAATTCTACCAAGTCCCTTTATATTTTATTGAGTATAACAGGACCCTCTGTGAAACATGGGCTCCAGTATAACGATTTAGTGGTTACAAAGCTTTAGGTAACTTAGGTGAGCTACTCTCAGTGAAAGGGGTACTCTGGATTTGAAACACAAGCACTTGTGCTAGTTCTTGGAAAACAAGTTTAAAAAAGAAAAAAAGGAAGAAAGAAAAAGAGATGACTTCAGCTTTAGGCCAGTCAACTCATTGTTGTTAGGTGCCCTTGAGTCAGCGCTGACTCATAGTGACCCCACGGATGACAGAATGAAACACTGCCTGGTCCTGTGTCATTCTCACAATAGTAGGTATGTTTGAGCCCATTGTTGCAGCCACTGTTGTCAATCCATCTCACTGAAGGTCTTCCTCTTTTTCACTGACCCTCTACTTTACCAAGCATGATGTCCTTCTCCAGGGACTGGTCCCTCCTGATTACATGCCCAAAGTAAGCAAGATAAAGCCTTGCCATCCTCACTTCTAAGGAGTATTCTGGTTGTACTTCCTCTTAGACAGATTTGTTCATTCTTCTGGTATGCATATCCATATACTTATTACCATCAAGTCAATGCCAACTCATAGCGACCCTATAGAACAGAGTAGAACTGCCCCATAGAGTTTCCAAGGGGCGCCTGGTGGATTCGAACTGCCAACCTTTTGGTTAGCAGCCATAGCTCTTAACCACTACGCCACCAGGATTTCCGTTTTTCTGGTAGTCCATGGTATCTTCAATATTCTTTGCCAGCACCATAATTCAAATGTGTCAATTCTTCTCTGGTCTTCCTTTTTCACTGTCCAACTTTCACATGCATATGAGGCGACTGAAAAGACCATGGCTTGGGTCATGTGCACCTTGGTCCTCAAAGTGACATTTTTGCTTTTTAAGATTTTTTGAGATTTTAAAGACTTCTTTTTTATCCCTCAATTCTGTGTTTAGATGCTATGAGAGGGACTGCCACCAGGGCGATCATCCTTCACTGGGCTAAGTGACTGGAATGGACTGGCTACCCTCTGCATTTGGCCCACCACCAGGGGCAGTGATTACAACTCGTTGTGTTCTGTATTTCCTTACATCATCCGAGCTCATGAGGGGGAAACAGTCTCATTTATCCCTGGGGCTTCACCATGGATACTTGTTGACCTTTGTAAAGCTACTTCTTTCTCCCTTCTCTCTGTGCCCTCCACCCCACCTCCCAACCTTGGACAATTTTTCAGTTCCTAGGCAGATAAACAGACAAGGCTGAGGGATGAGGGGGTTCTGGCGGTGGCGGGGCCTGGTGCGCACTCCCTGACCTCCTGCTCTTGGCCTGGAGGCCCGGCACGGATCAATCCTATCCTTCCAGCTGCTTCGCCGGCCTGGAGGCATTTGTCTCCCAGCCAGGTTGCTCCCCTGACCCTGGGTTATCCATCTGCCTGTGCAGGCCCCTCAGCCACTTGGAGCAAGCTCTTGGCCATATGGGTGCTGCAGGGTGAGGAATCAGGGCCTGGTGGCTCAGAGTGCTGGAGTTGGCAGGGTCAGCGTGGTCAGGTAAGCGACACTGTGTGTCAAAGACTTTTCCACCCATGTGACTGAGAGATTTGGAAGAAAACTGGGAAGACTTCAGGTGCTACCCAGAGGCGAGAGAGACAACCAGGAGGCATCCTGAGCATTGTAAGAGGACAAGACTGTGAGGAAGACGGGCAACAAGAGGCAACTGAGCTTGTCCAGTTACTCGGAGAACACTGAACCTGCAACTCCATTAGCAAAGGCCTGGAAATGCTGCTGTTGTCGGTGTTGTCAGGTGCCAATGAGTCAATTTTCAACTCATGGGGGCCCCATGTTACAGACTAGAACTGCCCCATAGGATTTTCTAGGCTGTAATCTTTATGGGAGCAAATTGCCAGGACTTTTCTCCTGCGGAGATGCTAAGCAGAGATGCCGACCTTTCAGTTAGCTGTTAACTATGGCACCACCAGGGCAGTTACATGCTAGGAAATGAGGGGGGCCCAGCAGAATCATGAATCTCTACCTATTTCTCCCAAAGACAAATTACCCCCTGCATTGGAAAGTCTCTGAGAAGGGGTCTTTCTTTTGTGTTACAAGGCTACGTTTTTATTCTCAAATAGATGATCCCTAAACTGCCTTCTAAGGAGCCCTGGTGACACAGTGGTTAAGAGCTTGGCTGCTAATCAAAAGGTTGGTGGTTCAAACCCACCAGCTGCTCTGCAGGAGAAGGACATGGCAGTCTGCTCCTATAAAGATTATAGCCTTGGAAACACAATGAGCAGTTCTACTCTGTCCTATAAGGTTGTTATGAGTCGGAATCATCTCCACAGCAATTGGTAAAACTGCCTTCTAACAAGGGTATGTGTGGTAAACTGTAGGGCTCTTGTTTTGCTGAGTATACCCCATACACATGGGGTTGCCATGAGTCAGAATCAACTCAATGGCACAAGACAACAACAACAATATACAGTTGTTCGGGACAGTAGATTACCAAATTGATTGGGACAGTATGGAAAGACTGAGACTGGCATCAAAGATCAGACTTCTTGCCCTCCCCATTCAGTTCTTGATCCCCCTTTAAAAAAAAAAATGTTGATTTGAAGGAGTGACATCAGCAAGATTGTGAAGTAGACAGCCCCAAGCTTCCCTCCCCCCACAGAAACATTGAAAAACAAACAGAACTATCAGAATAAACTTTATCAGAGCTCTAGGAAACAAAGGTTTCAGGAACCAAGTGAATGCTGAATCAAGAAAAAGGCAATTTAAAAATGGTAGGAGAATGTGATGGTTAAGATTATGTATCAACTTGGTTAGGCCATGATTCTTGGTGGTTTGGCAGATGTTATGTAATTGTCCTCCATTTTGTGATCTGATGTGAGCAGCCAATCAGTTGAAAGGGGAGTTTTCTTGGGGGTGTGGCCTGCATCCAATATATACAGATGTTCTGACAAAACTTGCCCTCTCTCAATCCTGCATCTGATTTGTCATCCTCTGACCTTCCGTTCTTGGAATGTGAGCCAGCAGCCTGCCATTTGATCTGCAGATTTTGGGATTCACCATCTCCTGCAGCCCCATGAGCCCGCAGCCTGCCGTCTGACCTGCTGATTTTGGGTTCGTCAGCCCCTACAACCATGTGAGTTAGAAAGAGCCTCCAGTCTGACACCTGACCCATGGATTTGGGACTTACCAGCCTCCACAACTGCATTAGCCATTTCCTTGAAATAAACCTTTCTATATATATATACACTTACATATGTGTGTGTATATATATATATATATTCAATTCACTGGTTTTGCTTCTCTGGAGAACCCAGCCTAAGACAGAGAACTCTGTGGCTTCTTTACTTTCCTGAATCCCCAATCCCTCCCTAGCTCAGTGGTTGGCTTGAATACCCTGGTCCCAGGTTTTAGAGGAAGTAGACCAGATCTTATTCGTAATTACTGACTTTGTCTATTCTAACCTGCCTGCTGGTTACCTGCAGGACTGACACAAGGCACTTATATTTTGAGTGATCAAACCACAGCCACCTGGGGCAAAATAATGTGATTGAGACATATAATAGATCACCTAAGACCTGGAAGGGCAAGCCAAGGAGAGAGTTTCTTTGGGAAATTAGGGCATCGAAAGCATCTATGTAAATGAGGGTGTCTTAGGCTGAGTTCTCTAGAGAAGCAAAACTAGTAAAGTGTATAAGTATATGTATAGAGAGAAATTTATATCAAGGCAATGGCTTATATGGTTGTACAGGCTTGAATGTCCCAAGTCCATGGGTCAGGATAGAGGCTTCTCCTTATCACGTAGCTGCAGGGGCAGGCAAATCCAAGATCGGCAGGTCAGAGAGCAGGGATCTTGCTCACAGGCTGTGAAGATCAACAAATCCCAAGACTGGCAAGCAAGATCACAGTAAGCTGCTAGCTCAAACCCCAAGAACTGGAGATCAGATGAACAGGAGCCAGCTACAGGATCCAGCGTGAGCAAAAGCCCATGAGCCTTGCCAGAATGTCCACTTATATTCAATGCAGGCCACACACCCAAGGAAACTCCCTTTCAAATGACTGGCTACTCACAGCAGATCCTATCATGGAGATGATCACAACATCATACAACTGCCAAACCACTGAGAATCATGGCCCAGCCAAGCTGACATACAACCTCAACCATCACAGAGGGAATTTAGAAAGCCACATGCATACCCAGGGCAAGACAGATGCTCAGAAGACACCTGAAGAAACACTAAGCTTTCACCTCAGGTAGATCTCTAGGCTCAGTGTTCCAGCACACAGCCAAATTACAAAGACTAGGAGGGTGGTTTTTTATTGTTATTCTTGTTATTTTGTTTGTTTTTATTTTTTGTGTTGTACTTAGTTTTTAGTCTAGAAGACAGTGCGATGACATAATTAAAGTGTTGAAAGATAAAAAAAATCAACCAAGAATTCTATATCCGTTAAAATTTCCTTCAAAAATGAGGGAGAAATTAAGGTATTCCCAGATAAACAAAAGCTGAGAGAGTTTGTTACCTCTAGAGCTGTCCCACAAGAAATGCTAAATGGTGTACTTTGGGTTGAAAAACAAAAGTTGATTCTTTAAAAAGATCAATACAATTGACAGATCTTTAGCTAGACTGTCAAAGCGGGGCGGGGGGCGCAGGGAGAAGACACAAATAACTAAAATCAGAAATGAAAACAGGAACATTACAGGATTATATAAAGTCCTAAAATAAAAAGGATTATAAGAGAATACTTTGAACAATTGTATGTCAAGAAATTAGGTAATCTAGATGAAATGGACAAATTCCTAAAAACACAAAAATTACGTAAACTGACTCAAGAAGAAATATAAAATCTCAACAGTATAACAAGTAAACAGATAACAAGTAAAGAGACTGGATCAGTAAATAAAAAACCTCTCAACAAAGAAAAATACAGGACCAGATGGATTCATTGGTGAGTTCTAGGAAACATTTAAAGAAGAATTAATGCCATTCCTTCTTAAACTCTTTCAAAAATTAGAAGAGAAGGGAGCACTTCCTAACTCATTCTATGAGGCCAGCATTACCCTGATACTAAAGCCAAATAAAGACATTACAAGAAAAGAAAATTACAGATTAATATCCCTTATGAATACTGATGCAAAAATGCTCGACAAAATACTAGAAAATTGAATCAACAGTATATTAAAAGGATTATATATCATGACCAACTGGGATTTATCCCAAGAATGTAGTGTGGTTCAACATAAGAAAATCAATTAATGTAATACACCACATTAATAGAATGAAAGTAGAAAAAACTACATGATCATCTTAACTGATGCAAAAAAGGCATTTGATAAAATCCAATGCCTTTTAATGATAAAAATACCCAGAAGATTAGAGACAGGAAATTCCTCAACATGATAACGGGAATTTATGAAAAACCCACAGCTAACATCATACTCAATAATGAAAGACTGAAAGCTTTCTCCCTATTTTCAGTAACAAGACAAAGATGCCCATTTCAGCACTGCTATTCAACATTGTACTAGAAGTTCTATCCAGAGCAATTAGGCAAGAATAAGAAATAAAATATATCCTAACTGAAATGAAGAAGTCAAACTATCTCTATCCACAAATGACATGCCCCACATATGGAAAATCCTAAAGAATCCACAAAGAAGCTACTAGAGCTAATAAACAAATTCAGCAAAGGTGCAGGGTACAGTATCAACATGTAAAAACCAGTTGTGTTCCCATACATCATTAATGAACAATTTGCAAAGAAATTAAGAAAACAATTCCATTCACAATAACATCTAAAAGAATAAAATACCTAGGAATAAATTTAACGAAGGAGATGAAAGGCTTGTACAATGAAAACTACAAAACATTGCTGAAAGAATTGAGAGAAGACCTAAGTAAATGGAAAGTCACCCCATATTCATAGATTGGAAGACTTAACGTTGTTAAGATGCCAATATTACCCAAAATGATCTACAGATTCAGCATAACCCTTATGAAAATTCCAACAGCCTGTTTTGCAGAAATAAAAAATTTAATCTTCAAATTCATATGGAATTGCACGGGACCCCAAATAGCCAAAACAATCTTGAAGAAGAAGAACAAAGTTGGAAGACTCATCCTTCCCAATTTCAAAACTTACAACAAAGCTACAGTAATCAAAAGAGTGTGGTACTGGCATAAGGATAGACATAGACCAATGGAATAGAATTGAGAGTTTGAAAATAAACTCATACATCTATGGCCAATTGATTTTCACCAAGGAGGCCAAGTCCACTCAATGGAGAAAAAATTGTGTTGGGAAAATTGGATTTCCACGTGCAAAAGAGTGAATTTGGAACCCTACCTCACACCATGTACAAAAATTAACTCAAAATGAACCAGCGATCTAAATATAAGAGCTAAAACCATAATACTTTTAGAAGAAAAAAAGAAAAGGTTGCCATTGAGTCAATTCCAACTCATGGTGACCCTATGTGTGTCAGAGGAGAACTGTGTACTATATGTTTTTCAGTGGCTGATTTTTGGAAGTAGATCACCAGGCTTTTCTTCTGAGGCACCTCTGGGTGTACTTGAAACTCCACCCTTTCAGTTAGCAGCAAGCAGGTTAACCAGGTTAACCAGTCACCCAGGGACTCCCTTAGAAGAAAGTATGGGGTAAATCTTCATGAGTTTAGATTTGGCAATGAATTCTTAGGTACAACACCAAAATCACAAGAAATAAAAGAAAAAGTAGATAAATTGGTCTTCATCAAAATTAGAAACTTTTATGTATCAAAGGACATTATCAAGAAAGTGAAATGATAACCTTTGAAAGGAGCAAAAATACTTGGTAACAATATATCTGATAAGGGTTTAATATCCAGAATATATAAAAACTCCTACATACCAACAAGAAAAAGACAACCCAATTAAAAAAATGGGATCTTTCTCTAAAGATGATACACATATGGCCAATAAACACATGAAAAGATGCTCAACATCATTAGTCATTAGGGAAATGCAAATCAAAACCACAGTGAGATACCACTTCACACCCATGAGGATGGCTATAATAATAATAAACAGAGAATAACAAGAGTTGACAGTTGTGTAAAAATTGAAAACCTCATGCATTGCTGGTGGGACTGTGAAATGGTACAGCCACTGCAGAAAATGGTTTGGTGGCTCCTCAAAAAGTTAAACACAGAATTTACCATATGACTCAGCAATTTCACTCCTGCGTATACACACAAAAGTATTGAAAGAAGGTATTCAAATACTTGTACACCAGTGTTCATAGCAGCATCATTCACAATAGCCAAAACGTGGAAACAACCCAAGTGTCCATCAGTAGATGAATGAATAAACAAGATTTAGTATATCCATACACTGGAATGGAAACCCTGTTGGCTTAGTGGTTAAGAGCTACATCTGCTAAGCAAAAGGCCAGCAGTTCGAATCCATCAGGTGCTCCTTGGAAATTCTATGGGGCAGTTCTACTGTGTCCTATAGAGTCACTATGAGTCGGAATTGACTTGATGGCAATGGGTTTTTTTGTTTTATACACTGGAATATTATTCAGCCATAAAGAGAAATGAAGTTCTGATACATGGCCGCAGCATGGGTGAACACTGAAAAAATCATGCTGAGTGAAAGAAGCCAGACACAAAGGGACAAATACTGTATGATTCCACTTCCATGAACTATCTAGAATAGACAAATGCAGAGATAGAACGTAGATTAGAGGTTACCAGCGGATGGGGGAGAGCAGATGGACAGAGATTGCTAAAGGGGTACCAAGTTTCTGTTTGGGGTAATAAAGTTTTGGAAATAGATAGTGGTGACCGTTGTCCAACATTGTGAATGTAATTAATGCCCCTGAATTGTACACTTACAAATTGTTAAAATGAAAAATTTTATGCTGCATAGATTTTACCACAATAAAAGTTTTTTTTTTTTTAATGTCTATTTGAATGAGTGTCAAATTATTGGCATGGCCAGGTGGGCTCCTCACATTTCCATTTGGCTCTGCCTGCCACTTCTCCCAGCAATACCAGCTTGTCATTACCTGAGAGTATCATGTGGTCTCAAACACCTGTGCCCTAGTAAATGCTCTCTCCTGTCTCTGAAATGTGCCTTCTCCTTCTTCCTCTATTCTGTGCTACTGGTGAACTCCATGGGCATCTTCGGGAAGCCTCCACAAACAGCCCTCCCCTCATCCCTGCTCCCCGCAGCAGGCTGCCAGGACTAATTCTGTGCTCTCATAGCATCTTCTGCGTACCTCTAATGCAGCACACTTTATATTTGTCAAAGCATACATTTAACAACATGACTCTCGCACAACTACGTTGTGTGAGTCAAAGATTTATTTAGCCCATTATTGAGGGAACCGCAGGATAATAAAAGCTGGTTCAAAGAAGAATACAAGAGTCAAAGTATGTATATTCAATGAAAGACAGAATGCTAAAATAAGATTGCAAAATTAGAAATGAAACTGGTTAACGTTCTAACAGTGATGCAACTGTGATCTCTGAGCTTGCAGCTATCAATCTTCTACAAGTTAACATCTAACTTTACAGAGTTTGGGCCAAATCAATAAATAGTAAGTCTAGCACCATTATATTTCTAAAAACAGATGACCCTTGTTGTTGTTAGCTGCTATGGAGTCAGCCCCCAAATCATGGTGACCCCCTGAACAACAGGATTGGACCGTTGTGATCCATAGGGTTTTCATAGGCTGATTTCCAGAAGTAGATCGCCAGGTCTTTCTTCCTAGTCCATCTTAGTCTGGAAACTCCACTGAAACCTGTCCAGCATCACAGCAACACACAAGCCTCCACTGACAGATGGGTTGTAATTGTGCATGAGGTGCATTCACCAGGAATTGAACCAGAGTCTCTTGCATGGAAGGTGAGAATTCTACCACTGAATCACCAATGTCTCAGGTGATCCTTAAGTAGGCTTATTAAACAAAGGGTTGGGAAACTATGGCCATGGGCTGAATTTAACCCACCACCTCTTTTTGTAAATAAAGTTTTATTGGAACACAGCCTCCTTCGTGGTTTGTGCATTGCCTGTGGGCTTCTCCTGCCCGTACAACTGAGTTGCATATTTGCAACAGAGACTATGTGACCCATAAGGCCTAAAATCTTTACTCTCTGGCCCTTTACAGAAAACTTTTGCTGACCCCTGTTCTAGTATGATACCAAAAGGGCATACAGTCATCCTTCACCTCATTTCCACCTTTTGGATCATTTTTTTTCCATGCTGTATTAGATATTTTTGTCCACAGAGCTGACTCTGCACATGTCTGAGTGCTCCCTGAGGAGGTTCAGAGTGCTGCCCACCATTCTGTCTCCAGCACACAGCAACCCTGTCGGACAGAGTAGAACTGCTCCAAAGGGTTTTCAAGGCTGTAAATCCTTATGGAAGCAGGCTGCCACATCTTTCTCCCGCAGAACAGCTAGTGAGTTCAAACCGCTGACCTTTTGATTAGCAGCAGGCTTAACCACTGCCCCACCAGGGCTCCCTGGCACCTCCCCCAGGGCCCAGCAAACCTGGTACTCAATGTTGTGTGTTTAACACACAATGAAAATACAAATGAACATGTGAACAATTTTATAATCAGTATTGAAAATGGGGAGTCCCTGGGTGGTGCAAAAGATTTGTGCTCGACAGCTAACATACAGGTTGACAGTTCAAATCCACCAGTGGTGTTGTGGAAAAAAAAGGCCTGGCAATCTGTTTCTGTTAAGATTTGTTGTTGTTGTTAAGTGCCATCAAGTCGATTCTGACTCATAGCGTCCCCATGTGAAGGAGCAGAACTGCCCCATAGGGTTTCCTAGGCTGTAATCCTTATGGGAGCAGATTGCCAGGTCTTTCTCCTGAGGAGCTGCTAGGTGGGTTTGAACTGCGAACCTTTCAGTTAGCACCTGAGTGCTTAGCCATTGTGCTACCAGAGCTTCTTTTTCATTAAGAGTACAGTCAAGAAAACCCAATGGAGCAGTTCTACTCTGTAATACATGGGGTGGCCATGCTTTGGAACTGACTTGACGGCAACTAACTATAAAGACAACATTGAAAATGGGTGATTTTTCACTGAGTTCCAAGAAGCTAATTATTACAAACAAATGAAATAACTTTACTTATAGACCTCTGGGGGAAAAGCTCAGATTTGTATTAAAAAAGGTTTACATTTTGATCTTCAGAGACCAGGATTCTCTTTTCCAATGAGCAGAAGTTCTTTAATACCAGCTGAGCTCTTCCGGATCTCTGGTTAGATCTCAAGACCATCGCAGAAAAGCGCTCTAGAAGGAACCAGCTGTTCACTAATGAAACGCTGGACACAGAGTGAGGCAGAACTCTTTAAAGACAACAAATCAAAGCTCTGTAGGGAAGCTGAAATGTTAAAGGCTTCTATCCCCCTCCCCGCCCTCTTTTAAAGCTAACAAACAGCACTTGATGATACTTATAAAAGCAGAAATAGCACACACTGGAAATGCCACTCCGCAGTGGGTAGGTCATTAGGACCCATTAAGGAGCATGCTGTCCATCCGCGAAAGCAACAGGAGCTGTGGTACTAGTGATGGGGGAATCTGATGGTCGCCTGTTCCATGTATAGCCTGTGTATGGTACCAGCTGGCCGGGAGGCTGGGCCCATTTAGACACATGGCCTTATGCAATCACTAGGTCCCGGACCCCACCACCCCTGCCGTGAGGATTTTCTGCGTTGGGAAAGCTGTTCGGCGGGGCCTCTGAAAAGTCAGGAGGAGATCCCACCGGCCTGTAGAACCTCACGGGCTCCCACCAGGAGACCCTGATTGTGGCTGAGATGAGCTCAGCACCCTGAGGCCAGGGTCCAATGGCTACTAGGAGGACAACCATTGACCCTATCCAGGAGGTAATTGTGCAGATGGAGAGAAGCACACACAAGTGTGCTGGGGTAGGAGGGGGAGGTGGAGAAGGCACAGGGAACGGCTCTTCTTAATCCAGAGCAAAGGAGGAGAAAAAAAGACACTTCAAGAACTCAGTCCATGGATGCCTGCCAGCCCAAGTGCACCCTGCTCAGCAGAAACTCTGGTGTCAGCAGGAAGACCTGCAGGCCAAGCATCTTCCACAGACGTCTTGCCCTCTTGTTCCCCTGAGCCCATCGAGTGCCGCTTCCTCCAAGTGAGGCCGGCTGCAGGGCTAGAGGAACAGGGACAGATGGGACTGCACAGGGCTGCCGGCAAAGCTCTGGAATCAGGAAAGGAATCCAGGCCCCAGTGAGGCCCCAAGGCCCATCCCGGAACAGACCTGGAAAGTCTGCAAACCTCATGAGCTGTTCTGGGACTCTACTTAGACTTGATTGATCTTAGCTGGAGGGGAGGTTACTTGTGTTGAAACAACCCCAAATTAGATCCTCCCAGCCCTTCTTCCCTCCTGTTTACTGCCTTTCTGGTTTAACTATTTAAAGTTCTTTCTATCTGCAGAAGCAAGAGGATTATGAAATTGTGTGGATTTTCTAACACGTTTCTTCACCTCAAAACTCTGCTCTCAGACTCCTGTGACCCTGTATTTTCTTGGTCTTTCTCTGGCCTCCCCACCTGTTCCTTCTCTGGTTCTTCCTTTACCCCTAAAAAACCAACTGCCCGTCTGGTCGACTCCGACTCACGGCAACTCCATGTGTGTCAGAGCAGAATTGCGCTCCATAGGGTTTTCAGTGGCTGGTTTTTCAGAAGTAGATACCAGGCCTTTCTCCTGAGGTGACTCTTGGTGGACTTGAGCCTCTAGTCTTTTGGATAGCAGTTGAGCATGTTAACTGTTTGTATCTCCTAGGGACTCCCTTTGCCCCTGCTGTTGTTGTTAGGTGCCGTCAAGTTGATTCTGACTCATAGAGACCCCATGTGACAGAGTAGAACTGCCTTCAGAGGGTTTTCTAGGCTGTGCTCTTTACTGGAACAGATCGCCGAGTCTTCCTCCCGAAGAGACACTGGGTGGATTCTAATTACAGGCTTACCTCGGACACATTTCTGTTCCAGACCACAGCAACAAAGTGAGTCACACAAATTTTTTTGGTTTCCCAGTGCACATAAAAGTTATGTTTACATTATACTGTAGTCTATTAAGTGTGCAATAGCTTTATGTCTAAAAATATATACATACACCTTAATTTTAAAATATTACTAAAAAATGCTAACCATCATCTAAGCATTCAGCAAGTCATAATCTTTTTCCTGCTGGAGGGTCTTGCCTCCATGTTTATGGCTGCTGACTGATCAGGGTGGTGGCTGCTGAAGGTTGAGGTGACTGTGGTAGTTACTTAAAATAAGACAACAATGAAGTTTGTTGCACTGATTGACTCTTCCTTTCATGAAAAATTTCTTTGTAACATGCAATGCTATTTGATAGCATTTCACCCATCGTAGAAGTTCTTTCAAAATTGGAGTTGATCCTCTCAAACCCTGCCACTGCTTTATCAACTAAGTTTATGTAATGTTCTAAATCCTTTGTTGGCATTTCAACAGTGTTCACAGCATCTTCACCAGGAGTAGATTCCATCTCAATAAACCACTTTCTTTGCTCATCCATAAGAAGCAATTCCTCATCCGTTAAAGTTTTATCATGAAATTGCAGCAATTCAGTCACATATTCAGGCTACGCTTCTAGTTTTCTTGCTATTTCCACATCTGCAGTTACTTCCTCCATTGAAGTCTTGAATCCCTCAAAGTCATCCATGAGGGTTGGTATCAACTTCTTCCGAACTCCTGTTAATGTTGATATTTTGACTTCCTCCCATCAATCATGAATGTTCTTAATGGCATCTAGAATGGTGAATCCTTTCCCGAAGGTTTCCAATTTACTTTGCTCAGATCCAACAGAGGACTCCCTATCTATGGCAGCTATAGCCTTACGAAATGTATTTCTTAAATAATAAGACTTGAAAATCGAAACTACTCCTTGATCCATGGGCTGCGGAATGGATGTTGTGTTAGCAGGCATGCATACTACATTAATCTTCTTGTACATCTCCATCAGAGCTCTAGGGTGACCAGGTACATTGTGAATGAGCAGTAATAATTCGAAAGAAATCTTTTTTTCTGAGCAGTAGGTCTCAGAAGTGGGCTTAAAATATTCAATAAACTATGTTGTAAACAGATGTGCTGTCATCCGGGCTTTGTTGTTCCATTTATAGAGCACAGGCAGAGTAGATTTAGGATAATTCTTAAGGGCCCTAGGATTTCCGGAATGGTAAATAAGCATTGGCTTCAACTTAAAGTCACCAGCTGCATTAGCCCCTAACAAGAGAGTCAGCCTGTCCTTTGAAGCTTTGAAGCCAGGCATTGACTTCTCCTCTTTAGCTATAAAAGTCCTAGATGGCCTCTTATTCCAGTATAAGGCTGTTTCATCTACACTGAAAATCTGTTGTTTAGTGTAGACACCTTCATCAATTATCTTAGCTAGATCTTCTGGATAACTTGCTGCAGCTTCTACATCAGCACTTGCTGCTTCACCTTGCACTTTTATGTTATAGAGATGGCTTCTTTCCTTAAACCTCATGAACCACCCTGTGCTAGCTTCATCCTTTTCTTCTGCACTCTCCTCACCTCTCTCAGCCTTCATAGAATTGGAGAGAGTTAGGGCCTTGCTCTGGATTAGGCTTTGGCTTAAGGGAATGTTGTGGCTGGTTTGATCTTCTATCAAAACCACTAAAACATTCTCCAAATTGGCAATAAGGCTGTTTCGCTTTCTTATCATTCGTGTGTTCACAGGAGTAGCACTTTTAATTTCTTTCAAGAACTTTTCCTTTGTGTTCACAACTTGGCTAACTGTTTGGCACAAGAGGCCTAGCTTTTGACCCATCTTGGCTTTCAACATCTCTTCCTCACTAAGGTTAATCATTTCTAGCTTTTGATTTAAAGTGAGAGATATGCGACTCTTCCTTTCACTTGAACACTTAGAAGACACTGTAGGGTTATTACTTGGCCCAACTTCAATACTGTTGTGTCTCAGGGAATAGGGAGACCCAAGGAGAGGGAGAGAGATGGGGGGACGGCTGGTCATGGAGCAGTTAGAACACCTACAACATTTATTGATTAAGTTTGCCATCTTATATGGGCATGGTTTGTAGTGCTCCAAAATAATTGCAATAGTAACATCAAAGATCACTGATCACAGGTCGCCATAACAGTTATAAAAATAATGAAAAAAGTTTCAAATATTGTGAGAATTACCAAAATGTGACACAGTGACACAAAGTGAGCACATGCTCTTAGAAAAAAGGCACCAATAGACTTGCTTAATGTAGGGCTGCCACAAACCTTCAATTTGTAAAAGACGCAGTATCTGCAAAGCACAGTAAAGAGAAGCACAGTAAAACAAGTTATGCCTGTACTGAACTTTGGGTTAGCAACCGAATACTTAATCATTATAACACCTGGGCTCCTTGCTCTCCTTTGCCCCAACCAAAAAACCAAACACGTTGCTGTTTAGTCGATTCCAACCTATAGAAACCCTATAGGACAGAGTAGAACTGCCCCATAGGGTTTCCTAGGCTGTAGTCTTTATGGGAGCAGACTGCCACATCTTTCTCCTGCAGAACAGGTTGTGGTTTTGAACCATAAACCTTTCGGTTAGCAGCCGAGCACTTTAACAACAGTGCCACCAGGGCTCCTTCCTTTGCCCCTAGGGACCCCAAAATACAACCTTTCCCCAGTCATCCTCCTTTTTCCTCTCCCTCGCTGAGGGCCTCCTCCCTCATGCCCTTAGCATCCCTTCCTCCAGGATGTCCCTTGGCTTGCCGTCTGTAGCCGTCCTTCCTGCTGACCACTAGATCTATGGTTCTAAGTGCTGGACACCTCCATGCTGGTCCCTCAGATTCAACAGAACTTGTGATCTCCCTCCCAGGATGCCCTCCCCCGTGGAATTCTGTGTCCCAGTAGTGACCCTGCCCAACCCCGTCATTGAAAAGGTACAGCCCTGTCCCCTGCCTCTTCCTGTCTCCTCACCACATAACACATCTGTCCAGCCCTGTCTGGATGACTCCACAGTTGCTCTCACATTTGCCGCATTTCAATGACAGGACCCTAGTTTAGAAGTACGTGACCTCTTGCTTGGACTATTTAATACTGTAGCTCAGTGAACTAAAAAAGAATGCAATCATTTGCAAATACCTCTCTACCTCACAACAACAAAAGGACCAGGGACACCCTCGCTGCATGGCCTCCAGGATCTGAGCACAGGCCTCTGACAGAGGGGAGTCGGTGTCTCTTCTCTAATGAGCAGGGTGAAAACCTCAGGTCTAATGGTGCCCCCAGGAGGCACTGGGTGGTGCAAACAGTGAATGTGCTTGACTGCTAACCCAAAGGTTGGAAGTTTGAATCTACCCAGAGGTGCCTCTAAAGAAAGCCCTGGCAATCAACTTCTGAAAGATCAGCCATTGAGAACCCTATGGAGTCCAGTTCTACTCTGAAACACACAGGGTCGCCATGAGTCAGTTGACTCGAAGCAACTGGTTACTGGTACCCCCAGCATTTTTATCTGTGCGTAGGACTCCCTCCCATTCATCATTCACCTCACACAGTGTAGCCTGATCAAGGTTCCTGAAGTATGGCTCTTCTCATACCCAGGCATCTGTTTTCAATGAGAGGTTAGGAGAAGATGAGCTGTAAGGTCCCTGCCATTCAAACAGCCCCACTGAATGGCTGTCCACGGTTCACAGTCCAGCCTCGCTATCCCGGCATTTCTACCATCTGCTCCTGTCCATGCTTATCTCTCCTGTGTCCTAAGTTCTGGCCAATAGATTTACATTGTCCGAATGTGCCCCTAGAAATAGGCTTCTCCCCACCCCACCTTGACACAGGCCTAAACCCTGTGCGTTCCTCAGAGATCAAGGGGTCAATGGCTACTCAGGGCAGTCACAGACTTCGTCTAGATGGAGGGAAGGCACACACAACTGCTGCTGTTTCAGGGTTCCATAAAGCCCCTTGCTGCCATGGAAAGACTTTTCCTGGGGCCACCTCTGATCCCGGGGTGCCCCTGCACTGGAAGTCCCTGGGGTCACAGGGAAGGTTGTACAGGACTCCAGAGGGCCGCTGTGCCATGGGGAGCCTGGCCTCACCGCTGTTCCTGAGCAGAGGGGCGTGGAGGGCAGAGGATGGCCCCCTTCCTTCTGTCTCCCCTGAGCAGCCCCCGTGTCAAGTGGAGCACAGCTCCCCAAGCCCTCTCCTCTCCTGACTCAGACTCGAGTTTCCCTCTTTCAGCTCTGTTGTTTCACATCCATCTGTCACTGGTGTTGAGGATACATTTATCTGTCCTGCTGCTCCTGTTAGAACATTGGATCTCAAGGACACATAGCTCTGTCAGCGTCTCGCTGTGACCCACGGCAGGGTCACAGACGCTCACTCTTCTAAATCCCAGGGCTCCAGGAGGCCTCCTGCTTGGTCATGAAGAGTGGAGGCTGTGTGGAAGGTGTTGGCTCTGTTGTTGTTTTGGGTGCCTTTAAGTCAATTCCAACGCATGGTGACCCCATGTGACAGAGTACCCCATGTCACAGAGTAGGGTTTTCGTGGAAAAGAGCCTTGGTGGTGCAACTGTTAAGTGCTCAGCTGCTAACTGAAAGGTTAGCAGTTTGAATCTACCAGCAGCTCTGCAGGAGAAAAGACCTGGTGATCTGCTCCTGTAAAGATTACAGCTAAGAAAACCCTATGGTGCTGTTCTACTCTGTCCTCTAGGGTCACTATCACTGAGTCAGAAACAACTTGGTGGCACATTAACAACAACAACATTTACAGAAGCAGATCACCAGGTCCTTTCTCCTGTGGAGCTGTTGGTTGGGTTTGAACCGCCAACCTTTTGGTTAGCAGCCCAGCTCTTAACCATCTGTGCCCCCAGGGTCCTGCTGACTCTGCAGCCTCCTGTGTTTAGGGAGGACGGGCCAGCCGTTCATCTTGTGCAATTCTGAGCACCCTGATTTGTCATCCATAAAACGAGGATAACAGTGAGACCTCAGGGTGGTCGTGAGATGAGGGAAGTTGATTCCGACCCATACCCATTGCTGTCAAATCGATTCCAGCTCATAGCGACCCCATGCGACAGAGCAGAACTGCCCCGTAGGGTTTCCTAGGCTATAATCTTCACAGGAGCATATCACCAAGGGCCACTGCAGCCTGGCACATAGCACCCTGCTCACGACTGTCACTGCATTTCTCATGAACATTTTTAGACAGAAGCAATCTGGCCTTTTCTCATGGTATTCAAGGCCCTCCACACAGCTCCACTGCTCTTTCCAGTGCCTTTCCCCATGCTTCCTGCTTGCACACCCTACTGTCTAGCCACTCCTCACCCCCCTCACCTGCCCCACTTGTGCTATGCAATGGCCCAACTCTGCTTGGAATTCCCTCCTCCCTCCAGAAAACCATTCACCTTTCAAGGTCCAAATTAAATTTCACCTCCTCCAGGGAGCCTTCCTTGATTACCCTCATCAGCCATTCACTGGCATTTTGTCCTCTGTTAGCAACAATATATTATAATAATTCCCACAAGTCTCATTTGTATCAATAATTAGTTTACATCTCAGCTTCCTCTCCTATCCCCTCTACCCACTGTGAATTTCATGAGGCAGGAACCAGACTCTGACTCATGATGACCCCATGTGTGTCAAAGTAGAACTGTGCTCCATAAGATTTTCAACGGCTGATTTTTCGGGGAGTAGATTGCCAGGCCTTTCTTCTGAGGTGCCTCTGGGTAGACGTGAACCACCAACTTTTTGGTTAGCAGCTGAGTGCATTAACTGTTTGCACCACCCAGAGACTAACAGAATAAAAGAAGTGCTCAATAAGGGTTTAACTGTTACACTGAACGATTAGGACTTACAGGCTGTACGTTGTTGTTGTTGGGAGCCATCAAGTCGATTCCAACCCATAGCTGCTGCTGTCAAATCGATGCCAATTCATAGCGACCCCATGTGACACAGTAGAACTGCCCCATTTCCTAGGCTGTAATCTTCACAGGAGCAGATCACCAGGTCTTTTTCCATGGATCTGCTGGTGGGTTCAAACTGTAGACCTTCAGGTTAGCAGCTGAGCTCACAACTGTTTTGCCTCAGGACTCCTTTAAAGGATGTATAGGATGTAATAATAAAAAGGAGTTTCTTCCAAACAATCAGCCACTGAAAACCCTATGGAGCATAGTTCTACTCTGACACCCATGCGGTCGCCATGAGTTGGAGTCGACTCTACAACAGCTGTTTTTTTCCTTTTTTTGAGGTAAGGAGTAAAAGATTTTCATCTTTGTAGTCTAGTATCTAACATAATATCTGACACAATAAAGCCTATAAAATAGTAGGTGTTTAAAAAATGTTTGCAGGATGAATGAAACAAATATAAAACCTAATGGCCAGAAAAATTAAACATATAGGCAAATCTAAAAAAAAATCCAACAAGAGAATTAGGGTAAAAGAACTAGAGCCCAGAAGCAGTCTTCAAAAAAAAAAAAAAGGACAATATTACTCTCGTAAGATTTAATTTGGTTTGACAGCTGTGATTTATATATACATTGACCTCTATTTCTTGCAAATGACATTTGTAGTAAAACGCTTCCCTTGGTCCTACTTGAGCTGTCACTTGTGCTGCAGTATTTTCTTCTCATGTGGTAGTTTTAAAAGTCCTGTAATAGGGCCTGAAAGGATCTGATAGACTAATGAACAAAAAGGCCACTTCAAACCATTCATCTTCCACAGATTTCCTACGCTCGTCGAGAAATAAGAGAGAAAAGTCATTGTTAACGGTGCTATTATGGACAATCAAGCAAACAATAAACACTGTGAAATATCTGAGTATGTATTTCATTCTCACCTATCACCATAGTACCTAAATGCTTAGGCAAGGACATTACACCAGAGCAAAAGATGAAGCCTGTCTCGGCAAATTTACCCAGATGACCGCATTACTATTGACGGGGCCATTAGAGCTGATGACAGCTCTCCTACGCCTGTGTGACAGACTATTCAGAAATAATGTCACTCTCTTTCTTCCTATTAGGAAAAGAAATGCAACTATAAAGCCAAGGCTTATTACAATTGAGATGCTGACAGATACTTATCAAAAGGGCCACAAACAGCCCTAACATTCATGCATAATGAGGAAAGAAGAGATGTAATTAGTGATTAGAAGTTTCCAACCCCAGATCCTGAAGTGATGAGATAAAAAACGTTTGGCCTATGAACACTGCAGGAGACCAGGACACACTAGGATTTCTTTCCACTACCAGAGATTACAGGTAGCCAACTGGGCAGCTAATAAAAGCTTTTTTTTTTTTTTTTTAAAGGAGTTCCTGGGTGGTACAAATGGTTATCTCTCTTGGCTGCTAACTAAAAGGTTCAAGTCCACCCAGAGGTGCCTCAGAAGAAAGGCCTAGTGATCTACTTCCAAAATCAGCCACTGAAAACCCTAAGCAGCGTAGTTCTACTCTGGCACACGTGGGGTCACTGTGAGTCAGAGTCAACTCCATGGCCATTGGTTGCTGGCTCTGCTTTTAAAGGATGGGGACTCTGCCTTCAGTATTGTCTTAGTTATCTAGTGCTGCTATAACAGAAATGTCACAAGTGGGTAGCTTTAACAAACAGAAATTTATTTTCTCACAGTTTAGGAGGCTAAAAGTCCAAATTCAGGGCACCAGCTCTAGCGGCAGTCTTTCTCTCTGTCAGCTCTGAGGGAAGGTCCTTGTCTCTTTCCAGCTTCTGTTCCTCAGTTCCTTGGCAAGCTCCACCTGGAGTGTGTCTTCCCCTCCTTTTGGGCTTCCTTCTCTGTGCCTATTCTGCTCTTCCTATATCTCAAAGGCTTAAGACACACCCTACACTGATAGAGTCTCATTAACATAACAAAGAAAAGCCTATTCTCAAATGGGATTACATCCACAGGTATAGAGGTTTAGGATTTACAACACATATTTGCGGGGGACACAAGTCAATCCATAACAAGTGTGCGTGTGTGCAGTTATTTCTGTCCCCAGTTGTGTAATGATCTATTCACCCATCTAACACGCATTTCCAGAGCTCCTTCCTTCTACATACCAGGCACTGTTCTAGGCGCCAGGATGAGAGCCATGAATAGGACAGACAAGGTACCTCCTCTCACTGAGCTTCCATTCTTGGGAGGACAAAGACTGTAACCAAGTAAACAAATACGTAAAGAAGAAACTTTCTGAGGCAAAACTGGGCAATGTGATAGAGAGACCCTTAGCTCAACTGGAGTTATCTGCCTCCCAAGCCAGGTGAATCATTTATTTAGAGCCGAATTCCCAAACTGTCCGGCTTTATCTGTGCTTGCTGGGGGTGAGCTGGGTCAGGAACAGGCAAAGCACTCCACAGAGACGCAAGCCAGGTGCAACCCTGAGCCCAGTGTGCTGGCGGAGAATGCACCTTTGTCATTCCTGAAGTTAATTTCTACTGGGAAGAGGAGATGGGTGTAGCTGGATTTGACAGTTTTTAAGCTGTGGGATTTTATGGTTCCATTTGAGTGAATTCTAAATACCATCAGCTGGATACTCAGCTAATGGTCTGGTAATCAAGCCCGGGCTAGCTTCTAGCCGAGGAAGCATTGGGCCTCCTCTTGCATTACAAACCCTCATCCAAATTTACAGCAACATGTTATGACAGTCATTTGTTTCATATATATACTTCCTATCTTTGAAATGAAGGTCTTCATGATTGAACCTCCTCTGTTGCCATGCCCTTTGGATTCTCCCTCTGAGGTAGAGACATATGCCGTGAGGCACTAGCAGCTTGTCTCTTCCATGAGTCTCTCTTTCCTACTCCTTAGAGGCAGGAGACACCACCCATCTGTCAGTTTGTCATACTGTGTTGGCTTGCATGATGCTGTGATGCTGGAAGCTATGCTATCAGCAGGGTCACTCCTGCTGGTCAGGTTTCAAAGGAGCTTCCAGACTAAGATAGACTAGGAAGAAAGGCCTGGTGGTCTACTTCTAAAAATCAGCCCATGAAAACCCTGTGGATCACAGAATATTGTCTGAGACTTTGCCTAGTTTACTTTTCATGTGTTATCAGGAGGGATCAGAACACTGGAGAAGGACATCATGTGTGGTAAAGCGGAGGGCCTGCGAAGGTAAGGGAAGCCCTTGGTGAGACGGCACAGCAGCCACAAATATACCAACAATCATGAAGATGGCATAAGACTGGGCAACGTTTCTTTCTGTTGTACCTGGGGTCACCATGAGTCAAAGCCAATTTGACAGCAACCAACACCCATAATAGAGGTAGGGGCTATTTTTGTCTAGTCTCTGCGGCCCCAAGTTCAGCACAGGGCTGAAGCCCAGCAGCCAAGGTATTGCCTGAAGGAGTGGAACAGCAGCAATGTCAACCGACACAAGCAGAAGGGAGCTGCCAGTCTGGAATATTCTAGGGCAATACTTTTGGCTTTAAGCTCCTGATAGCTTTAGCAAAAAAAAAAAAAAGAAAGAAAGAAAGAAAACATCTCAGGTTGCAAGGATTTCAGCTCTGACAAGAGAAAGGAGATGTACTCATAGGCCAAGACAACGTTTTCCCTAGCACTCAGCCCTCGGAGAAATGTATTGCAGGAGGCCTTGGATCAAGGGCACGTTAGGGAAACAGAAAGCCCCATACATCCTACAAGATGTCCTCACTGGTCAGCACATCAGCACAGAGAAAAATGAAACAAAGCCCACGGTCCCCCATTCATCAGCCAAGACCTGTCCCTTGGCAGAAAGTGCATTTGGGAGATGGAAGATGCTGGTCGCGCTCCCAACATCTCTGAGGAATGTGTCATTGCAAGTGATGTGGCTGAGGACACTTCCAGGTGACCTTGGGCATCTTTAAGCGTCTTACCTGCGGGCTCCTGGGATCCTGCAGGCTCTGTTTCCAGTACTCTTTACTTACAGAGAGACCCGCACTAAACAGACTCCTGCTTTATTTTATTAGCCCATAACACTCTCTAAAATAGTTCCTTTTAAGAAAATGGCTACTATTATGCACAAATAAGCACTAAGTGGGCTTCTTTTCCCCCCTCTCTTTCTATTTTTGGAATGGAAACGGTTTCATCTGTACTCAAAGTATCACCACTAGCATCTTCATTACAGAAACCCCTGCTCAAAGCAGCCTTTTCAGAAGACTCGATGCTATTTTGGCTATTAGAGCACAGGAAATGACTGTGAGCTGCAGGGGTTTGCGGAGGCGCCACGCAGGCAAACACAAGTGGCAAATGAAAACATAGCACATTTGCATTCTCGCCTTTTATGGTGCACTGTAAAAATGTGGGGAGAGAGGTTTTGATCACTCCACAGTCAAAGGTTACTAATTAAGCAAAGCATTACTGAACCAGAAATACCTATAAAAGCTACCTTTCTCCTTTTTTTTTTAAACCACATCTGAGCAGCAGCCTGTTACGGGGCCTCCCATTGGTTCCTCCAATGAATAGCGTCTTCCATTCCATAATTCACTAAAGATAACTAAGCCATAAAACCTTCTCGGTGCACTTAGACAAATGGTCAGAGTTTAAAGGATACTTTTCCACAGAGAAGTTACGATTGAAGACTGAATTGGAAGGAAGCAAAGTAGATGCTCCACTGCCATGCAGGAGTTCTTTAAATGCCCAGACTCAGGCCTGGAAGGTCACCCACCCCCCAACCCCCAACCCCCACCGCATTCTCTGCTTGGGCTAGCTTTCCTTGGACCTCCAGGTGTGGTGCTGATGGCATCTTCTTCTGGAACCCTCCACAACAACCTGTGTGAATTCAGTCACTCTTCCTGGGTGTTCCCCTGGCACCCTGGCCAAGCCTCTACTATACCAGCTCCCTGGTATTAATGTGAACAATTGTCAAATGGGTCCCTGGGTAACACAAAAGGTTTGTGATTGTCTTAGTCATCTAGTGCTGCTCTAACAAAAATACCATGAGTGGAA
The DNA here is from genome assembly GCF_000243295.1 of Trichechus manatus latirostris. NCBI lineage: Eukaryota > Metazoa > Chordata > Mammalia > Sirenia > Trichechidae > Trichechus > Trichechus manatus. Next base: position 865,178 of record NW_004444087.1, read on the forward strand.
GATTTTAACAAAGAGAAATTTATTCTCTTCACAGTCCAGTAGGCTACAAGTCCAAATTCAGGGCATCACCTCCAGGAAAAGGCTCTCTCTCTCTCTCTGTTGACTCTGGAGGAAGGTCCTTGTCATCAGTCTTTCCTTGGTCTGGGAGCATCTCAGCACAGAAACCTCAGGTCCAAAGGACGGGCTCTGCTCCCGGCACTGCTTTCTGGTGGTATGAGGTTCCCATGTGTCTCTGCTCACTTCTCTCTTTTATATCTCAAAAGAGACTGCATTAAGACACTATCTAATCTTGTCAACCTCATCAGTGTAACCTCATCACAGTGATAGAATTTACAACACATGAGGAGATCACATATAATCTCATCATAGTGATAGAGTTTACAATACACAAGGAAATCACATCAGATTACACAATCATACAACACTGGGAATCATGACCCAGACAAGCTGACAGATATTTTTGGGGGACACAACTCAACCCATGACAGTGATCGACTGCTAACCTTAAAGTTGGTGGTTCAAACCCATCCAGTGGTGCCATGGAAGAAAGGCCTGGTGACCTGGTTCTGTAAAGATTATAGCCAAAAAAACCCTATGGAGCTCAATTCTACTCTGTAACACAAGAGGTCCTCATGAGTCAGAATCAACTCTATGGCAATGGGTTTGGGGTTTTTTGTTTATTTGTTAATTGTCAAATAGTTGACTTATCAGTTAAGATTGTGAGCACCTGCATCTGATTCCTCTTTGCATTCCAGCTCAGGGCCAGGAATATAGTAGGCAACAACAATTACTTCTCAAACAGTAGAGTGGGTGACTAACTACTGGAGTCTCCCCACAGCCTAGAAAGCCTAGATTTGTCTGGATTCCTATTCAACGGAAATTAGGTGTAGAATGTTCCAGAAGCCTTTACCTACAACAGTTACAGTCTCATAAGCTGGACTTTATGGTACCTCTGGACCTGCCTGGACAAGGGATCTCACCTAGATGTTCTCAGAAAAGCAGCTGGGATGAGGTAAACTGAGGCACCTTCCAAGGGTAACATAACTGGAGAGAGCTAAGGCAGAAGAATCTCTGAGGACAGAGCCATGAGCTGCCCTGAGGGTGTGGGAAGTTTTTCAGAGGAGCTTTAATGTGTGGAGTGTTTCAGGTCCTAGAGGAAGCAATGGCCTGTACAGCTTAGGTAAGTATAACAAAATGTCCTAATTCTCTTAACAACCCTGCAAGACAGGTATTATTATTCATGCTTTACGGCTAAAGCACTGTAAAGAGCCTGAGCCCAGTGGCCTGCCCAAACCACACAGCTGGCAGTGGCAGAGGTGGAACTCACGCCCAGTCTCTGCAATCTCAAAACTGGGGCTGCTTGTTTTCACACTGTGAAGGTTTTGTTCTGCACACTGCATGTCCCAGGGGCTCGTACTCAGTGCCCTTCCTGAGGGACAGGCCAAAGGTGATCCTCAGAAAGTGATGGAGGCGGAAGGTAGACTCAGAGAAGGGAGAAGGGCAGGGTGGAGTTCCCAGAAAGTCCACGGCCGGGGTCCTGGTGGCACATATCTGTTCTCCTGGATGGGGCAGTGTGGGTATTGGGAGAATGGAGCTGCCTGGAGCTGGCAGAAAGCTGAGCACTTGTCCCCTGCTGCACTGGACCAGCAGTGAGGTGTCCTGGGAGGCACTAAAGAAACTCCTCTTCACTCATTTTTAAAGGCCGTCACCTGCCTTTCAGGCATATTACCTGGTTCCTGCTGTAATGTGCTTTAACAGATGTTAAGAATTGAATTGTGTCTCCCAAAAAGATATGTTGAAGTCCTAACCTCTATACCTGTGAATGTGACCCTATTTGGAAATAACGTTTCTCTTTTGTCATGTTAATGAGGTCATGCCAGAGTAGGATGGGTCCTAAGCCTAATCCCTTCTGAGTGGTGTCATAAAAAGAGCAGAAGAGACACAGAGACACACACACAGGGGGAAAAGGCCAAGTGAGGATCTGTCTACAAGCCAAAAATGCCGAGAAACACCCAGGGCTGCCACAAGCTAAAAGAGACAAAGAAAGATCTTCTCCCAGAGGCTTCAGAGAAAGCATGGACCTGCTGACATCCTGCATTTGGACTTTAAACCTCCAAAACTGTGAGGCAATAAATTTCTGTTCTTTTAGAGCCACCTACTTGTGGTATTTTTGTTACAGCAGCCCTAGGGAACGAAGACAACAGGTGAGTAGGAACAAGTCTCAAATAAAAGTAGGACTTGTTTGGCCAATAAATGGATATTGATGCTAACTTTTGACAGGGCAGCTCATGAGATTTTCTTGGATAACTTAGTATTTGATAGAAAACCAGCCAACTCGCTCAATCAAAGAAAATGTATGACTACAACATAAAACCAGAGTAGCAGTCTGTTGATGGATTTAATGCAGCAGTTTGAAGAGAACACCATCTCTTTCGTGTGGTGCAAGGAGCTGTTAGAGAAGGGTCACGTCACAGCTAGAGCACGTGCTCAGCTCTGCATTGGAACCGGATCAGGGCTCTTGAAGCAATGAGTTATGAATGACATGCTCTACAACCTGTCTTCTATAAAGAAGATAGGAGAGAGCAATATGCAAGAACGTAATGACTGAGAGTTTTCCAGAAAACATAAATTCTCTAACAAATCCTGAATAGAATTTAAAAAGAACTTTATACCTGACGTTTTATTGTAAAACTCCAGAACATAAAAGGCCAAGAGATCTTACAACACTAGATTATCTACAAGGAAATAACAACTCATCAGAAAGCAAGGTTCTCAAAAACAACTATAGAAACTGGACAAAAACGGGATATTGCCTTCAAACTTTTAAGAGATAATGACTATAATCATTGCTTTTGTTGTGTGCCATTGAGTCAGTTCTGACTCATAGTGACCCCATGCAACAGAGTAGAACTGTCCCATAGGGTTCTTGGCTGTAATCTTTATGGAAGCATATTACCAGGTCTTTCTTCTGTGGAGCTGCTGTGTCGGTTTGAACTGCCAACCTTTCAGTTAGCAGCCAAGAGCTTAACCATTGTGCCTCCAGGGCTCCTTAAATGACTATAATTAGAATGCTAAATTATTATTCAAATTATGGCATTGAAGTAAAGATATTTCTAAGTCCTCCTGACCCCCACCATTGGAGAATTTACCATTCACAACCCTTCACTAGGAGAACAACTCACAGATGCACTTAAAGGGAGAAGAAACTGAGCCAGAGGGAAAATGCAGGAAGGAAGACTGAGCAGAGAAAATGCAGAAATCTAGGCAAAAGATGCTTACTTGCTATGACAAAAGACGCTTATAACAATCACTGCCTCTGGGAACATCTGAAAACAAGGTGGAAGGAAAACACTGGATGTAATGACAAGTATGATTTGATTGGAATTATAGAATTTTAAAATCCTTGCACAATTGGGAAGAAGATATAGTGGTTAGCTTTAGACTTTGTTAGCTTAAGTTTGCATGTTAGAATTTTGAGGGCAGCCGTCTTCTTTCCCTCCTGAAGCAGGGTGAGAACGCAGCCCGGTGGGTCAGGGCCTGTGCACAGAAGGTTCCCACACAGGGCAGCAGCCCACTTGGGTCAAGAAACTGGCCACAGACAGGGGAATTGAGCCAATCAGTAAATATGTTGAGGATGTTGGGTGCCAGCTTTCTAATGGTCAGAAAAGGGTGAGTATAAGAGTCGAAAGAGGGAACAGCTTGAATAAATTCGATTGTATTGAAGTGCATTTGATGGTGGGAACTGATGCTTTTCAGTATGTGCAGATATAGAAACAAATACAGGTGTAGATATGTGTGCATATGAGTGTGTCTATTTTCTAGCTCTGTCCACTGAGAAAGGAGCCCTGGTGGTACAGTGGTTAAAGCACTCGACTGTTAACTGAAAGGCTGGCAGTTCGAACCTAGCAGCCATTCTGCAGGAGAAAGATGTGGCAGTCTGCTTCCATAGAGATAATAGCCTTGGAAACTATGAGGCAGTTCTACCCTGTCCTATAGGGTCACTATAAGTCAGAATCGACTTGATGGCAATGGGTTTTTTATGGGTTCACTGAGAAAGCCTGGAAGTGGGACACCTCAGGAGTAACAAGCACACCTAATACCCAGATTTTTGTTTCTAAATACCACTCACCACTGAAAGAAACCAAGGCTCCCTGGAGAAATGGGGAAAAAAGAAAAAATAAGATGAGCCAAGAACATCTTGTTGTGTCAGAAGGTAATTAAATGCTCATAGAATGACGGAGAAATGTCCAAGTAATGCAGAAGCCAGCTGGGAGGGCCTTCCACTGGCCAAATGTGGGAAAGCTGGAGCATTAGAAAACACAACGATATCAATGGATTATAATCTGTTAAATAAAATAGGAATCTATGAGTCCACACTGTATAAATGAACTAATGAGAGAACTTTCTCTTACAGTAAAATGTGAATTGATACATATAGAAGAAATGATTAGATAATTAAAAAAATCACTCTTTGATGCTATCATTGTACTAATTAATGCAAGAAATAGCAACAGATGATAAAACTTGTAGATGACAGCGGAAAGGGGAATTAGTTTTTACACAATCTCAAAGTATCTCCCCACAAAATACTTATTAATTGTAAGGGGGAGTAACTTTACAGTAGAGAAACCTGGCAAATACTACCTTAATCAAGTGAGCAAAATTAACTCCACCCATAATGGTACACATCAAAATCATATGAACACACTGGGATGTAATGGGAAGAACCCAGGATTCTTTCTCTGATATTCTGACCCAAAATGCACAATCTGAGTGTCATAGATTGAACTGTGTCCCCGAAAAATATGTGTATCAATTTGGCTAGGCCATGATTCCCAATATTGTATGATTGTCCACCATTTTGTCATCTGATGTGACTTTCCTATGTCTTGTAAATTCTAATCTCTGCCTGTGGTTAATGAGGCAAGATTAGATTATGTTAAGGAGGATTAGGGTGGGGTGTAACAACCTTGCTCAGGTCTCATTCCTGATCCAATGTAAGGGCAATTTCCCTGGGGTGTGGCCTGCACCACCTTTTATCTTACAAGAGGTAAAAGGAGAGGAAAGCAGAGAGGGCGACTTCACACCACCAAGAAAGCAGCACCAAGAGCAGAGTGGGTCCTTTGGACCTGAGTTTCCTGCACAGAGAAGCTCCTAGACCAAGGGAAGGTTGATAACAAGGACCTTCCTCCAGAGCCGACAGAGAGAAAAAGCCTTCCCTTGGAGCTAATGCCCTGAATTTGGACTTGTAGCTTACTAGACTGTGAGAGAATACATTTCTCTTTGTTAAAGCCATCCACTTGTGGTATTTCTGTTACAGTAGCACTAGATAACTAAGACACTGAGTCTAATCCTTGAAGAAACTTCTGATAAACCCAAATTGAGGGGTAATCTAAGAAATGGCTGGACAGTAATCTTCAAAAGTCAAGGGGCAAGGGAAGAATTAATCCACACTGAAGGAGACAAGGGAGATGAGACAACTGGGGGCCCCGGGTGGCCCTCCACTGGGTCCTTTTGCTTCTGAGGACATTTTGGGACAATCGACAAAATGTAGATGGGGTCTCTGGGTGAAGGGGAGTTCTTTAGTACTCTTGCAACTTTTCTATAGTTTTGAAATGCTTTCAAAATGAAAGTTAAAATTCTGGGAAGATGGAGACATAGACAAACCATTGTTCCGACCCTCTCCCACAAATATAACAAGGAAATGGTGCTCGGCTTTGAGGGACTCTGAATCAGGGAGCAGAGAAAAGTAGCAGGGAACTGCACACAGGCAAGAATCAATGAATTAATGAATCACATATGGTAGGAAAAATCACTTCTCCCATTGTCCCTGCCCCTCCACCCAAGGGGCACCAAGGCATGTGGGCTGCTGGCAGCTGTGACCTGGGGAAGTGGTCCTAGAAAAGGCACCTGCTTCCCTAACCACCACAGCCCCTGCCTGTATAAAGAGACAGGCCCCAAGCTTCTGCTCTAAAATCAACAAGGCAGACCTCCCCAGGGGTCCATTTGGAGTGTGCCAGCACCTTCCCCACCCACACACTGTTGGCTGCAAGCCCATTGTGAATGCTACAGAAGGCCCGTGCAGTGGAGTCTGCTCCCACAGTCAGTATGCTACCCCTACCTCTCACATACCCCATAGCTCTGACCTCTAAATCAACACGATGAACTTAGCTTGGGGTCAGTTAGGGTTAGTCTGACCCCACTTCCAATTGGCGCTGAGGACTGCTGACTGAGGATGCTGTGTGGTAGAAAGCAGGAGCCTTGAGAAGAGGCTGCACTCACAGCCAACAATATACCACAGAGACTCTGATAGCACCAAGGCAGACCTCCATGGGGATCTGATTAGAGTGTGACACCTCCTCCCCAACCTGGTACTTGACGGTTACTAGACTGTTGCAAACTGCTACAGAGGGCCCTGATAGTGAAGTCTGCTCTGATAGTCAGCACTCAACCTACCTCGCTGTGAACCACATAACTCAGGCCTCTGAAACCAACAGGACAGATCCCCCTAGGGATCAGTTTAAGTCCGTCTGCTCCCTCATCCAGTCAGTACTGAGGATTGCTGCCTGAGGCTGTTGTGTGCTAGGAAGTAGACATCTGCCAACATACTACAGGGCAGGCTCTGACAGCAACAAGGCAGGTTTCCCTGCGGTCTGTTTGGAGTATGACAATCTCTCCCCTAACTTGTAACTGTCAGCTGCTGGACTGATACAAACTCCTATAGAAGTTTCCCTACGGTGGAGTCAGGAGGTGAGTCACCTAAGTAGAGACTGCTCTCCCAACCACCACAGGGCCACTGGGGCTCTGAATCCAACAACACAAATCTCTCAGAGGTCCTTCTGGGGAGTGCCAACCCCTCCTCCTAAACAGAGGAAAGTCTGCCTGTGCTTTTCCTGAATGCCAGCTCAGATATAAGCAGCCCCCTCAGAACAGGGAAGGAGGGAAGGAAGCCTTAGGAAAAACTAGAGGGCAACACCCAGCCCTGAAGGGGACTCACTGGGTGGGGGTTTTCTGACTAAAAACGTGGCTGCAAAAACAGAGAAGGGAACAGAATAATAACCAGAGAGAGAGAGGACTACACCCCCTGGTGGACAGATTGATTATTACATGATATCTCACCTGAGTGGTGGTGCCCGCTGGTGGACAGACTGACCACAGGGTGTTGTCTGGTGAGTTTGGGAGAAATTGAAAGTTGAAAACCAGTATCTGGAACTTTCAAATACTAATTAAACCAGGGAAGGAGAAGGAGCTATCACAGAGAAGGAGGGGAAACAGCAAGCAAAGTTTGAAAGCCCTGCCCATCTAAGAGTTTTTGTAGAAAGTAGTGTAGGCAAAAACAACAAATACTGGAGAAAACAGAAAGTTAACACCCTCAAAAATTCCAATGCCCAAACAACAACAACAAAAAATCACAAAACACACAAACAACAGAGAAACAATGGCCCATCCAAATTAACATGACAAAGGAAGTGAAAATGCATCTAGGGATGACCAGATAATGAAAAAAATGGAAGACTATAATACATCAACATTAAACATAACTAAAGAACTAAGGGAAAACACAGACAAAGAGCCAAAAGAAATAAGAGGAACAATGCAAGAAGAAAATGAGGATCTAAAAAAAGGAAACACTGCAACTGAAAATGAGAAACACAAGAGAAGGACATACCAACATACTTAATCAGGGAGAAAAAAAGAGTCGGTGAATTAGAAGATAAGACAGTTAAAATTACAGATGCTGAAGAGCAACAAGAAAGGAGGCTCAAGAAGGCTGAGCACAATTATGGGACAACAAGAGACCTAATATACGCATCATGGGAATTCCAGAAGACAGAAAGGGAAAGAAAGAATATTTGAAGAAATAATGACAGAAAATTTCCCCAATCTAACAAAGGACATGAATCTGTACATCCAAGAATCTCAAAGAACCCCAAGCAGGATAAACTAACAAGATAGTTAGGTTCTCAAAAAGTAAAGCTAAAGAGAGAATCCTGAAAGCAGTGAGAGAGAAGCAAACAAAGGATCCCCAACAAGATTACGTGCCAATTTTTCCTCAGAAACATTGGAGGCCAAAAGGCAATGGAATGATATATTTAAAATACTGAAAGAAAGAAAAAAAAAAACCTGTCAGCCAAGAATACTATACCCAGCAAAACTATCCTTTAAGAATGAGGGTAAAATTGAAGCATTCCCAGACAAACAGCTCATACGCACCAGACTGGCCCTACAAAATATATGAATAGGAGTTCTGTACATGGAAGGGAAAAAACACTAGAAAATAATTCAAAGCCATACATAAAAAGAAAGATCCCTAATAAAGGAAAATGCATGCATGAGTATATGGGTTAGTAATAAGATATTCCTAGCTTGATAATTTTAAATGTTTTGTCTTTCATGTTTTTTGATAACAAATATATAAAAAGTAAGGATAAAATTATGTTACTGTGCACATGAAAAATAAAGATGAAATTACTGATAACAAAAGGGTGGAGGAACAGTATAGATATAGAATTTCTTGTATGTTACTGAAGTTAAGTTGGTACCAACTTACCCTAGAATGTTCTAAATACAGGCTGTTAAATGTAATATCCATGGTAACCACTAAGAAAATATTAAAAAAAAAAATACACAAAAGGAAAGGAGAGGGGAATCAAAAAGGCTCATACAACAAACCAACAAAACAGAAAAGCAAGCAGTAGTAAAGGAAAAAGACAAAGAGGGCTTAAGAATACAAAAAACAAATAACAAAACGGCAGAAGTAAGTCACTTCTTATCAGTAATTACAGTGAATGTAAGAGGACTAAATGCTCCAATCAAAAGGCAGAGAGTGGCAGAATGGATTTAAAAAACATGATTTATCTATATGCTGTTTATAAGAGACACACCTTAAACCCAAGGACACAAACAGGTTGAAACTGAAAGGATTGAAAACAATATTCCATGCAAATAATAACCAAAAGAAAGCTGGGGTGGCAATCTTAATATCAGACAAAGTAGACTTTAAGAAAAAATATGCTAGAAGAGATAAAAATGGATATTATATAGTGATAAAAGGGTCAATTAATCAATAATATTTAACAGTCATAAATACATATGCACCCAACATCGAGGCACCTAAATATGTAAAGCAAACACTGATAGAATTGAAGGGAGAAATAGAAAGTACTACACTAACAGTCGGAGACTTCAATACACCACTTTTAATATTGGACAGAACATCTAGAAAGAAGATTAACAAGGAAACAGAGGATTTGAATGACACTATAAACTAACTAGACATAAAACACATATATAGAACAGTCCACCCCAAAACAGCACCATATACATTCTGTTCCAGTGCACATATATCACTCTCCAGGATAGACCACATTTTAGGTCACAAAGCAAGTCTTGATAAATTTGAAAAGACTGAAATCATATAAAGTATTTTCTCTTACCACAACAGAGTAAAGCTAGAAATCAATAACAGAAAAAAAAAAAAACCTGGAAAATATACAAATATATGGAAATTAAATGATGCAGTATTAAACTACCAATGGGTCAATGAAGAAATCAAAAGAGAAATCTTGAATTTCCTAGACTCAAATGAAAATGAAAGCACAGCATACCAAAACTTATGTGATGAAGCAAAGGCAGTACTCAGATGGAAACTTAATAGCAATAAATGCCAACATGAAGAAAGAAGAAAGATCTCAAATCAGCAGCCTAACTCGACAACTCCAGGAACTAGAAAGACAGGTGCAAACTAAGCTTAAACCTACTAGAAGAAGGGAAATAATAGAGGTCAGAACAGAAATAAATAAAATTGAAAACAGAAAAATAGAGTCAATAAAACCAGAAGTTGGTTCTTCGAAAAGATCAATAAAATTGACAAACCTTTAGCTAGACTTATAAAGAAAAGATGCAAATAACCAAAATAAAAAATGAAAGAGGGGACATTACAACCAACCCAATAGAAATAAAAGGAATCATGACAGAATATTATGAACAACTGTACAGAACAAACTGGATAACCTAGAAGAAAAGGACAAATTCTTAGAAAGACACAACCTTCCCAAACTGACTCAGAGGGAAATAGAAAGTCTCAACAGACCCATAACAAGTGAAGAGATTGAATCAGTGATCAAAAACATCCCAACAAAAAAAAAGTCCTGGATCAGATGGCTTCACTGGGGAATTCTACCAAACATTAGAGAAGAATTGACACTAATACTATTCAAATTCTTCTAAAAGATAGAGAAGGAAGGAATACTCCCCAACTCATTCTACGAAGCAAACGTAACCCTGATAACAAAACCAGACAAAGACACTACAAGAAAAGAAAACTACAGGCCAATATCTCTTAGGAATATAGATGTAAAAATCCTCAACAAAATACTAACAAACAGAATCCAATAGCTTATTAGAAGAGTCATACACCATGACCAAGTGGGATTTATTCCAGGAATGCAAGGAGGCTTTAACATTAGAAAATCAGTCAACATAATACAGTACATCAATAGAACAAAAGAAAAGAACCACGTGATCATCTTTATGGATATAGAAAAAGCATTTGATAAAATCCAGCACCTTTTCTTGATGAAAATTCTAAAGAAGACTGGAATAGAAAGGAAATGCCTCAGTATGATTCAGGGCATATGTGAAAAACCAACAGACAACATTATGCTTAATGGAGAAAGACTGAGAGCTTTCCCCTTGAATTCAGGAACAAGACAAGGGTGCCCGCTCTCACCACATCTATTCAATATTTTATTAGAAGTCCTAGACAGAGCAGTAAGATAAGAAAAATAAACAGTATCCAGATTGGAAAAGAAGAAGTAAAATTATCTCTCTTGGTGGATGATATGATCTTATATATAGAAAATCCCAGAGTCCACAAGAAAACTTCTAGAGCTAATAGAGGAATTTAGTAAAGTTGCAGGGTACAAGGTCAACAAACAAAAATCATTTGAGTTTCTATACACCAGCAGTGAGAAATCTGAAGGGGAAATTAGGGAAACAATTCCACTTACAATAGCATCTAAGAGAATAAAATACCTACAAATAAATCTAACCAGAGACGTGAAGGACTTATACGATGAAAACTACAAAACACTGCTGAAACAGATTAAAGAAGACTTAAATAAATGGAAAGATGCTTCATGTTCATGGATTGGAAGACCTAATATTGTTAAAATGTCAGTACTACCCAAAGCAATCTACAGATTCAACGCAATTCCAATCAAAATCCCAATAGCCTTTATTACTGAAATAGAAAAACCAATTCTCAACTTTATGTGGAATGTCAAGAGGCCCTGAATAGCTAAAACAATGTTGAAAGAGAAAAACAAAGTAGGAAGACTCACACTTCCTAATTTTAAAACACACTATATAGCTACAGAAAGATGTGACAGTCTGCTTCCATAGAGATTTACAGCCTTGGAAACCTTCTGGGGTTGTTGTAAGTTGGGATCGACTCGAGGGCAGTAGGTTTGGTTTGTGTTTATATAGCTACAGTAATCAAAACAGCCTGGTACTAGTATAACAGTAGACACATAGACCAATGGAACAGAACCCAGGGTCCAGAAATAAACCCACACATCTATGGTCAACTGATTTTTGACAAGGGTGATAAGTCCATTCAATGGAGAAAGAAGAGTCTCTTCAATAAATGGTGCTGGGAAAATTGAATTTCCATATCCAGAAAAATGAAACAGTACCCATGCCTCACACCACACACAAAAACAAATTCAAAATGGATTAAGGACCTAAATGTGCAAACTAAAACCATAAAATTCTTAGAACTAGGAGGGGCATTGCTGTCAGGCCTAGCTGTCAACAATGGATTATCTAATATAGTAACAAAAGCACAAACAACAAAAGACAAAATAAATAATTGGGACCTTACAAAAATTAAAAACTTTTGTTCATCAAAAGACTTTACCAGGAGGACTCCAGCAACATGGCGGTCTAGGCAGAAGCACCACGCCGTCCCTCCACAACAAAGATCCGAAAAACTAAGCCAAACAGAGAATCAACAATCCTGAAACCCTAGAACATCAAAT
>NW_004444087.1:884197-889695 GCF_000243295.1 Trichechus manatus latirostris
TTTACCAAAAAAGGTAAAAAGACAAGAAAAGGCAAATGTGTGGAGACCAGAGTTTATTAGTGGTTACTATGGACAGGAGGGAGGGGGGAAAAGGGAGGCTAACGGTAATGGAAAAGTCACATTGATTAAGGGTAGGATTGCGCAGTTGATTACTGTAAATGCTGCCAATAAGTTGTACATCTGTAAAAAGTTGAATTGGCAAAAGTTGTGTGATAGATGTATTTACAATGATGACAAAAAAAGAAAAAAAAGAAGAGTAGCTGCTGAGGCTGCTCAGGTACAACCAAAAACCTCATGGGATTTGGTTCCTTGGTTTGGAGGACTAGGGTCATGGTTTCATGGGACATCCCAGTTAAATGGCCTAATAATCATTTAGTGCTTCTGTTCTACCTCTTAGTTCATTGCATAGTGCCTAGGGTCTTAAAAGCTTGCAAGCGGTCATCCATTCGTCTGGAACAACAGAGGAAGAAGGAGAGTCAGGAACAGGAGAAGGATATGGAATATGCGGCTAATTGCTTCCATGAACAACTGCCTCCTTTACAATGAGACCAGAAGAACTGGATTGCGCTAGCTACAATTGCTGAACATTTTGGTCAAAGATTATATAGAAGAATCCCGATCAAAGCGGGGGAAATGCAGAACAGAATTTCAAATTCTCATGGAATCCAAACTTTCTGGAGCCATGAAGTTTAGAACCCCTGAAACTATTGCCCTGGGATAAACTTTAAAGCTTAAACCAAAAATATCCCCTGAAGTCTTCTTAAAATCAAACAATAATTTAGCTTAACTACTAAAAAATGTTTGCCTTGAGCATTATGCTCTTTTAAGAACTATCTATATGGGATCAAATTGGCAACAGTAACTCGAAAGATTAGATAGGAACCTTAGGGGGCAGTGAATTTATGTTAATGAGGAACAACTCAGAAAAGAAGGATGAAAATGGTTGCACAATTCAAAGAATGTAATCAATGTTACTAAATTATACATGTAGAAACTGTTGAACTGATGTATGCTTTGCTGTGTATATTCTCAACAACATAATAAATAAAATTTAAAAAAAAAATGGTAAAAATAAACTTCAGGGAAATCTAAAACACCAGCAAAATTTTTTGACAAATGGCTAAAGCCAGCACTCATGGCTGTGAGCCAGCACACAAGCATGGAAGCCCTGGGAGCCAGAGGCCTAGCAAAGTTGGCACTGCATGCATACGCTCCAGTCTGTGGTCCTCCACCAGGCACTCAGGAGACGAATGGGGCAGGTGAGGGACCAAAAGAAGCTTGCTCCTAGTTCCACTGGGCCTGGACGAAGGGAAAGGTCAGTCCAAGGGAGGCACGAAACCCACCCAGATTATTGTCCTCCATGGAATCAAAGCTTTTAAACTACAGGAGAGAGCAACCAACTCTCTTGCTCCCAGGGCAAGCTGTGTTGCTGGGTGGTTTTATTGGAATAAATCTCTTTTTTTTTGGTCTAATTTCTTTTTCTTCCTCACAGCCTGAAAACGGCACAGAAACTGCATCAAGAAACCCCAATCACAACAATATAAATCTCTTAAGGGCCTGAATCACAAAGAAGTTTGTCCCTTCTCAGCAGAGTCCCACTGGAGATGAAGACTTCTCCCCCTGGGAGGGGTAGGAGGGCATCAGGGTCTAGACGCTCCAAACTCTGGACCACTGGGAACGGGTCAGCCACTGAGCAGGCCCCACCTCTGAGAGCCGGCACCAAGGGCTCCCCCAAAACAAGAGGGCATGTTGTTAATCCAACCCTGTCCCTAGGAAATCACACAAACATAGCAGTGCCCCAGCTCCCAGGCCCCACGCCCAGAGATACTGGTTTAGCTGATTTGAGGTGAGGTCTGACATTGGTATGTTTTGAAATCACCTCACTCTCTGAAGAACACTGCGCACTTTCTGAAGATGCTTGCGAGGTTACCCTCTATGCCAGAGAGATGGCTAGTCAGGGCTAAAGAACGCAGGCACAATCAAGTCTTTGTTTATGAAAACTGGTGAGGAAATAAACTACTGATCTTAAACACCAACCCAAATCCACAAAATGATAAGGCCAAATTCACTTATGAACATGGATGCAAGAAATCTTCACCCAAAACAACAAGCAACACTAAACAAAATTAAACAAAATCAACATCACGCCCACCTTGTGTTTATCTCAGGAATACTGGAATGGGTGAACATTAGAATATCAACGTAAATCATTTTACTAACAGATAAACGGAGAAAAACTACATGAACAACTCAATAGATGCAGAAAATAATCTGATAACATTAAACTTATTTATTATTTTAAAAAAGCAAAAAACAACTCCTAGCAAAATCAAGATTAGAAAGGAATTGCCTTAGCCCAATATAGGCTGGTTATTAAAAAAAAAAAAGAAGAAGAAGAAGCGTACCATAAATACTGTAAATGTCATACTTGATGATAAAACCTTGAAAGAATTTCTTTAAAGTTAGTAACAAAACAAAGATTGTCTTCTCTCCCTGCTCCAATTCCAATTCCACATTATACTAGAGGTTCCCAGTAAGATGAGAAAATGAATAAAAAGAAACAAAACAGAGACAGGATATAAAGATTTCAAAGGAAGAAACCAAACTGTCACTATGAACAGATGATGTAAATTCTTCCTAGAAAATTATAATAGAGCTAACAAGAGAATTCTCCAAGTTTCAGTATGCTAGGCTGAGTGCCAGCATGATGCCGAGGCTACAAGTATGAATCCTGGAGCCCAAAGGCCTGAGATAAAATCCTGGCTCCATGCTTAGCCAGGTGACACCGGACAAGTGACTCAACCTCTATAAGCCTCATCTGTAAAGCAGAGCAAAAGCCGCAGGCACTTCATAGAATTATTATGAAGATAAATGAGTAACTATTTGTAAAAGTACTTAGAACACAGAAGAGTTTATTAAATAAGGAAAAATAATCAAAAATCAATTGTGTTTCTATATACCAGGTACAATGTCAGAAAGTGTAATCAAAAATATACACGAGACCAGAAGAACTGAAAGGTATCCAACTACCATTACTGAACATTTTGATCTAAGAGTCTGTAGAAGAATCCTGATCAAAAGGGGGAGATCCGGGGAAATGGAACAGAATTTCAAATTCGCAATGGAATTCAGAACTTCTGGAGTCATATATGTATGTATGTATATGTATATACATATATAGTGTCTTAGTCATCTGGTGCTGCTATAACAGAAACACCACAAGTGGATGGTTTTAATGAAGAGAAGTTTATTTCCTCATAGTTAAAGTAGGCTAAAAGTCCAAATTCAGGGCATCAGCTCCAGGGGAAGGCTTTTTCCCTCTGTTGGCCTTCTTCTCTTTGGTGTTCCCCTGGACTAGGAGCTTCTCGGAGCAGGGACCCTGGTCCAAAGGACGCGCTCTGCTCCTGGCACTGCTTTCTTGATGGTATGAGGTCTCCCTGTCTCACTGCTCACTTCTGTCTTTTATATCTCAAGAGATTGCCTCAGGACACAATCCAGTCCTGTAGATCAGGTCCTGCCTTACTAACACAACTGCCACCCATCCTCCCTCATTAACATCATAGAGGCAGGTTAACAACATACAGGAAAATCACACAGTACCAGGAATCATGGCCTAGCCAAATTGATACACACATTTTTGGGGGGACATAATTCAAACCATGACATATATGTATATATACATACACACGTGTGTGTCTGTATGTTGTCGTTAGGTGCCATCGAGTGGGTTCTGACTCATAGTGACCCTACAACAGAAAGAAATGCTGCCCAGTTCTGCACCATCCTCACAATCTTGCTGCGTCTGAGCCCGTTGTTGCAGCCCTTCATTGACAGTCTTCCTCTTTTTCACTGACTTTCTATTTTACCAAGCATGATGTCTTTCTCCAGGGACTGGTCCCTCCTGATAACACGTCCAAAGTACATGAAACAAAGTCTCGCCATCCTCACTTCTAAGGAGCATTCTGGTTGTACTTCTTCCAAGACAGATTTATCTGCCAGCACCATAATTCAAAGACATCAATTCTTCCTCAGTCTTCCTTATTCATCGTCCAGCTTTCACATGCATATGAGGTGATGGAAAATACCATGGCTTGGGTCAGTCACAGCTTAGTCCTCAAAGTGACATCTTTGCTTTTTAACACTTGAAAGAGGTCTTTTGCAACAGATTTGCCCAATGCAATAGGTTGACTGATTGCCTAACTGTTGCTTCCATGGGTGTTGATTGTGGATCCAAGTAAAATGAAATCCTTGACAACTTCAGTATTTTCTCCATTTATCATGATGTTGCTTATTGGTCCAGTAGTCAGGATTTTTGTTTTATGTTGAGGTGTAATCCATAGTGAAGGCTATAGTCTTTGATCTTCATCAGTAAGTGCTTCAAGTCCTCTTCACTTTTAGCATGGAAGGTTGTGTCATCTGCATATTACAGGTTGTTAATGAGTCTCTAATCCTGATGCCGCATTTTTCCTCATATACTCCAGCTTCTTGCATTATTTGTTCAGCATACAGATCGAATAGATATAGTGAAAAGACACAACCTTGATGCACACCTTTCCTGACTTTAAACCACAAAGTATCCACTTGTTCTGTTCGAATGACTGCCTCTTGGTCTATGTACAGGGTCCTCATAAGCACAATTAAGTGTTCTGAAATTCCCATTCTTCGCAATGTTATCCATACTTTGTTATGATCCACATTGTTGAATGCCTTTGCATAGGAAATAAAACACAGGTAAACACCTTTCTGGTATTCTCTGCTTTCAGCCAGGATGCTTCTGACATCAGCAATGATATCCCTCGTTCTGTGTCCTCTTTTGAATCGGGCTTGAATTTCTGGCAGTTCACTGTCAATGTGCTGCTGCAACCGATTTTGAATTATCTTCAGCAAAATTTTACTTGTGTGTGATATTAATTATATTGTTCAATAATTTCCGCATTCTATTGGATCAATAACCTTTCTTTGGAATGGGCAAAATTTGAATCTCTTCCCAGTTGGCTGGCCAGGTAGCTGTCTTCCAAATTTCTTGGCATAGATGAGTGAGCACCTTCAGCGCTGCATCCATTTGTTAAAACACCTCAACTGGTATTCTGTCCATTCCTAAAGCCTTGTTTTTCTCCAATGCCTTTAGTGCAGCTTGGAATTCTTCCTTCAATATCATTGGTTCTTGATCATATGCTACCTCCTAAAATGGCTTAACGTTGACCAATTCTTTTTGGTACAGTGACTCTGTGTATTCCTTCCATCTTCTTTTGATGCTTCCTTTGTCGTTCAATATTTTGCCCACAGAAGCCTTCAATATTGCAACTCGAGGCTTGAATCTTCTTGTTAGTTCTTTTCACTTGAGAAATGTCGACTATGTTCTTCCCTTTTGGTTTTCTAACTCCAGGTCTTTGCACATTTCATTATAATACTTTACTTTGTCTTCTCAAGCCTCCCTTGAAATCTCCTGTTAAGCTCTTTTACGTCATCGTTTCTTCCTTTCACTTTAACTACTCTAC
>NW_004444087.1:891247-928250 GCF_000243295.1 Trichechus manatus latirostris
ATATATATATATATATACATATACATATATATACACACATACATACATATATACATACATATATATGTATGTATAAATATATATATATTTGTTTATATCTTACCAAAAAAAAGGATACACCAAAAACTAATAAATATGGTTCTTCACAGGGGAGAGAGGCATCAGGATAAGAGGACAAAGATGAACATGAAACTTGTCTGAATATACCTTGTTTTATAGCTTTGTCTTTGAGATCATGTAAATCAGCTACATATTAAAAAAATGAATTTAAAATGTTGAAATTTTTTTAAAAGTAAAAAAATTTTTTAAAGCAATCCCTAAATATTGAAACAAACAAGGAAAACTGAAAGGTATAAGTCTAATTCTGTAACAAGTTGTTAACATAAGCACAAAAGAAATTATTTTATGTGACTTTAGAACTCAGTGTTTTGACTGAATACCCATTGTGTACTGTATTCTAAGAACAAATAGTTACAGAAGAAAGCTTAAATTTTATTCAGTAGTGCTATTGTTAGTAGTACTACTGAAATTACAATTTGGAAACTATACAAAAGATAAAGATAATAAGTAATTATGTTAATATTTCTAGAAAACACAATTTTAGTGTAAGACAAAGATTTAAAATATATATGCTAAGTTATGTCATCTTAAATTTGAACTGCAAATATCAGTATGAACTTATGTTTCAAAAAGCATGCATTTCTGTCACTGTAAAAGTCTAGAAGGAAGACCACCCAGTGGCAATGAGCACTCCCTCCCCACCCCCGATGCCCATATTGTGGTCCTTAACTACCATTTCACATGAAATGAGTCCCTTGTAGAAATGGCTCAATCTGGGACTGGAGCAGGACCTACAAGATGATCCTAGGACACCCTGTTGGATCAGAAAGAAGAGGCCTCCCAAGACTAATATACCAAACCAAAATGAATCCAGTTGCCGTTGAGTTGATTCCTACTCATAGCAACCCTATAGAACAGAGTAGAACTGTTCCATAGGGTTTCCAAGAAGTGAATTGTAGATTTGAACTGCCAACCTTTTGGTTACCAGCTTAACCACTGAGCCACCAGGGCTCCAAGACTAGCATGGTCATAGTCATAGCCAAAGACCAAGAACATGAAGGGTTACCACTGACCAAAGGTGGGCCAATTTTAGGTTCAAAAAGAATAATGACTGCAGGTGATTAAAACACACTGAACATACAAAATTCGATGCTTTCATAAGGATACTCAGGAAAGAAGATAGCAGGGAAAAAAAAAAAAGGAAAAGAAAGAAAAAAACAAAAACTCTTTTTAACATTGAAAATAACTAGGGGGCCAATTTCTTATTCTGAAAATTGGTAGTTAAAGGAAAAGAATTAAGTAATTATCCTGCCTTTTTATATGATTATTGTCATGTATTGAAATGTGTCCCCCAAAATGTATGTTGGAATCCTAACCCTTATACCTGTGATGTAATCCCATTTGGGAATAGGGTTTTCTTTGTTAGGTTAATAAGGGCATATCAGTGCAGGGTGTGTCTTAAACCTAAGGACTTTTGAGATATAAAAAGAACAGATTACCTTTCGCACAGAGAAGCAAGCACAGATGAGGGGTAGGTACACAATACATGGAGATCGCCAAGAAACCAAGGAATACTGGGTCTACAGAAACTGAAAGAGGTCTTCCCCCAGAGCCCACAGAGAGAGAGCCTTCCCCTAGAGCTGGTGCCTTGAATTCAGACTTCTAGCTTCTTACACTGTGAGAAAGTAAAATTCTGTTTGTTAAAACCACCCAATTGTGTTACTTCTGTTATAGCAGCACTAAATAACTAGGAAACTAAGACAATTATATTTTTGGAAAACTAAATAGCCTTAAAAGAGCCCCGGGGGCACAGTGGTTAAGCACTCAGCTGCTAACTGAAAGGTTGACGGTTCGCACCAACCAGCTGCTTCGTGGGAGAAAGATGTGCAGTCTGCTTCCGTAAAGATTACAGCCTTGGAAACCCTATGAGGCAGTTTTACTCTGTCCTATAGGGTCACTATGAGTCAGCATTGACTTGACACCAATGGGTTTGGGTTTGGAAATAGCCTTGGTTGATGAGGGGAAGAACATCTTTTCAGAGAGCCATCTACTAAATGAGGAAAGATGGATAGAATTAGAAAATGACCATTTTGAGTATCCTAAGAAAATAACTCAGGCAAAGATCATCAGTTGATGAAACCATCATATAAAACGCTGATGGGAGAATTGATAAGGTAGGGATTAGGCTATTACCACCTGAGCCCATGGTTCAATCTTGGCATCCCTGAGCAGGGGCAACTAGACATCATGAATCTCCTGTTGTATTTGAAGTATTCCGTCCGTCCCCCTGTGAAACATTCTAACGAGCCCTGGTCAATATGAGTTGGAATCAACTTGACAGCACCCAATAACAATTCAACACGAAGTATTCTTGCTCCCCACCCCCACCCCGAAAAAAGAAAAAGAAAGGAAAGTGAATCCAATCAAGCTTTAGGAATGGATTTCCAGTTTACAGGGAACAGGGAGGGTAGTGGAACAAAGTAAATGACACCACAAGGAAGGAAATGGATACATCATAGGAAGTAAATAGATACATACATACAGTATCCACCATAGGACACTCTAAAGGATAACTGACTAGGTTTGACAATAAGGCAACGGTTTGGGGGAAAAGAGGATAGAGGAACTCCTTTAGATTAAAAGATATTTAATCCATAGTGACAGAAAGCAGATCCTTCATTGCCTGGGGATGGGGGGTGGGAGGGGTTGGTAGGGAGGAGGGGTAGGAATGGAATACAGAAGGGCACAAGGAAACATTTTAGGGTGATGGGTATGTCCATTATCTTGACTGTGGTGATGGTGTCACAGGTATACGTATATGAATATATAAGTAAAAACTTATCAGATTCTACACCTTAAACATGTACAGTTTATTATATGTCGATTATACCTTAACAAAAATGTCTAATTTTTTTTCAAGAATTAAGAGATATGACAACAAAACGCACAATGTGAACCTTACTCAGCTCCTGCTTTGATCAAAAGAATAGTTAAAGAAAATTTTTTTGAGAAAATTGGTGAAATTTGAATGTACGATGATTATTAGATGATATTAAAGGATTATTATTGATTTTACCAGGAGAGATAACGGCATTATCTTTATGTTAATATAAAGTTTTTATTGAAGTAAAGTATATAAAATATAGAAAAGTATATAAACCATAGGCATCTACACAAAATGAACACAAGTAAATAACCAGTGTCTAATCAAGAAACAGCACTCCAGAACCCTGTAGGGCTCCTTCTGGTAACCGTCTCCCCCAGTGGTAACCATAAAACCCCAAGGGGAACCACTGTTCTAACAGCAAAGATGACTTTTTCTTGTTTTGAAACTTTATGTAAATGGAATCGCACACTATACACTCAAATTTTGAGTCTGGCTTCTTTTGCTCAACATTATGCTTAGGAAATTCATTCATATTGTTGTGTATACATATATATGAGGGATGCATGCTGAAGTATGTAGGGGTGAAATGATATACAGAATGAGATATGCTTTAAAATACATCAGCAACAATAAAACCAGTTGCCACCAACTGTCTCATGGTGACCCCGTGCGTGTCAGAGTAGAACTGTGCTCAATAGGGTTTTTAAAGGCTGATCTTTTGGAAGTAGACTGCTAGGCCTTTCTTCCAAGGTGCCTCTGGGTGCATTCAAACTGCTAACCTTTTGGTTAGCAGCTGAGTGTATTAACCATTTATACCACCCAGGGACTCTGCAACAATAAAAGAAGGGGATAAATAAATGTGAAAAAATCATAATAATTGTTGAATCTGGGTAACGGGTATGTGGGAGTCCATTATGTTATTCTCTTTCCTTTTGAGTATGTTTTAAAGTTTTTATACTAAAAACATAAAGAAACCACTTGTTTGACAGAAGCATAGGGCAAATATGTTGAGAAACAGACACTGAGCTATGTGTTCACCACATCATTTCCTCTTCTTGGGCACACAAGAAAACATTCTGCAGAATCCCTTGTAGCTAATTTGGAGTCAGGTGACTAAATTCTGGAAAAAAGAATGTAGGCAGAAGTAGTATAATCCACTTCTGGGCTTGGCCCTGGAGGCACAAAATAAAGCTCCAGTATGTTTGACCACACAGAGTTTGGCACTTCTGTTACTACAGCAGAGCCTTGCCCAGCCTGACTAATATCCAACTCCAAAGCTTGCAGAGAGCACTGCAACACTGATGCTCATTGTTGTTGTTGCTGTGTGTCATTGAGTCGATTCCGACATACAGTGACCCCATGTGACAGAGAACTGCCCCATAGGGTTTTCTAGGCTGTAATCTTTACAGAAGCAGATCGCCAGGTCTTTTCTCCTGTGGAGCTGCTGGTGGGTTCGAACCACCGACCTTTTGGTTAGCAGGGAAGCACTTAACCGTTGCACCACCAGGGCTCCTTTGATGCTCATAGTGCTCAGTTATAACCTAATCTAATGACACCAAAACCAACCAAAAACCAAATTCATTGCCATCAAGTCAATTCTGACTCACAGCAACCCTATCAAATGCTCTGCATCTCTTAAAGTACTTGCTCCAGCTACTTCAGCCCCTGACAGACTTTAAGATGCTAGAGCTGGTTTTCATGAGGTGTCATGATTTTTCCTCTGTATTTTCTTCTGTTTTAAAGTTTGCTTTTGTCATTTTGGTTTTCATCCACTGGGAATTTAACGTTTACATTTGATGTGAGGTGGGAATATATTATAATCATAAGTAACCCAAAAGGTTGGCGGCTCAAACCCACCCAGCAGTTCCACAGGAGAACGACTTAGCAATCTGCTTTCATAAAGATTACAGCCTAGAAATTCCTATGCAGCAGTTCTACTCTATCACAAGGGTTCACTATGAATCACAATTGACTCTACATCACCCAACAACAACAGGGATATAACATTATTTTTTCTAAATAAGTTTAACTGTTCCAGTCCCACTTATTGACCTGTCCCATCTAGATGGCTGATGCTTGCAGAATCCTGTACTGATTCCCAGAAACATTTGTGAAATGAAACTCTTAAAGATGTGTACAGAATTTGTTCCCTAATTTATAGTCAATTTCCAAAGAGCAAATTGTCTTACAATATAGGACGAGCACAATCATGAAAATCACTGGGATTTTACTACAGACAATAACTACTTTGAGACTTTACTCGTTCTCCTAATTTGACTCTACATCTTTTTTCCTCCTGCTTTCATTAGAACATAGAACAAGGCTGACTGTGTGGCATTCACCAATGCCAGTGTGACTCTATTCAAATACAACCCTAAAACCGCTAGTGGTTTGCTACTGCACTTTGACTCAGATTTGAAAGATTGGCTGTTCAAGTCCACCCAGAGGTACCTCGGAAGAAAGACCTGGCCATCTACTTCTGAAAGATCAGCCATTGCAGATCCTAAGAGCATAGTTCTACTCTGACACACATAAGGTTGCCAGCAGGAGAAGTGGACTCAAAGTGCCTACGGTCTATTCTCTTGGGTCCTGTGTGATCTACCTGGTGCGCTCTCCAAATTCACTTCCTACCACTCCTTCTGACACTCACTTTATTCCAGCCATCCTGATCTCCCTGCTGCTCCTCAAATAGAATGTGCATGCTCCTTTCTCAGCAGCTTGAGGTATTTTTCCTCCAAGAAAGAACTTTTCTCCACTGCTATATTGTTCATGGGGAGCCCTGGTGGTGCAGTGGATAAGAGTTCGGCTGCTAACCAAAAGGTCAGCAGTAGTTTAAATCCACCCAGCAGCTCCTTGGAAACCCTGTACGGCAGTTCTACTTTGTCCGATAGGGTCGCTATAAGTCGGAATTGACAGCAATAGGTTTTTTTTTGGTTATATCCTTCATGAAGCTCTGGTGGCATGATAGTTCAGCACTCGACTACTAACCAAAAGGTTGATGTTTTGAACCTACCCAGCGGCTCTGTGGGAGAAAGACCTGATGATCTGCTCCCACAAAGGTTACAGTCAAGAAAACCCTGTGGGACAATTCTACTCTGTCACGTGGGGTTGTTTTGAATCAGAATAAACTCGATGGCACCCAACAACATATCCCTTATGGCTAAAATAGTGCCTATACGTAGAAATATTGCTCCCTAAATATTGCTCAATGAATAACATTCTATGATAGACAAGTTGTACCAAACAATTAATCTTATCACTGTATTTGGCAGCTAATCGTGATATATAATTAAAAACAAAATAAAATAAAACCTCTCAACCTACCGTGCTATGGAATGTTGGGTATTTTGTACCACAATTTGAATTTTAACTCCTGTTATTGCTTCTGTTACCATCCAGTAAGACCCTGTCTAACATCCTCTTGTTTGTTCCCATGTTGCCATGTCCTGTCTCTACCTGTATCTAGTCCCCTCCTTCAAACACTACAAAACAAAAACCAAACCAATGAGTCGACTCCAATTTGTGGTTCTTCCCATGTGTGTCAAAATAGAACTGTGCTCTATAGGATTTTCTTGGCTATAATCTTTATGGAAGCAGATCACCAGGTTTTTCTTCTGTCGTGCCACTAGCTGAGTTCACATTACCAACCTTTAGGTTAGTAGTCAAGCGCTTAACTATTTGCATCACCCAGTGACCTTTCCTCTAAACACTGCCATCCCCCAAACCACCCTAAGTTGACTCAGCTATTGATTATCATTTTGCAAAGGCATCACTCAACTGTCCCCCCAGTCCAGGTCCAAATAGAATCCTTTGGAAACTCCAACTTCCTGTTTTAATGGGACACATACCTGTCCCTCCACGATCCATCTTGAGATGGAAGTCTTCCCATCATAGCCAGGTCGGAACTGGAGAGTGGCAGAACGAGGGCTGATATTGGAAATGACCAGATTGGATGGGGCACCGGGGAGTTCTAGAGAGAAATGGGAGAGAAGAAGAGACTGAAATTCAGCCACAACTTAGGAAGCATATTGAACATGTGTAAGTCAACAGTTTCAAGATGCTTTATACTAAAAAAAAAAAAAATTATTTTCAAAACCATGCTAGAGGATAGCATAGACCGCTTTCCCAGAAACATGTTCGCAGTATGATTTATAAGGGGTCATCCCAAGCTCCTTGCCTCTGAAGGGGCATTAGAGGGCACGGTATTAATGTGACCTCCTATCATGCCCCATTCATCTCTGTACATGTTGCTGTTGTTGGGTGCAGTCTAGTCAATTCCTACTCATACTGACCCCACATGACAGAGTAGAACTGTCCCATAGGGTTTTCTAGGCTGTAATCTTTACGGGAGCAGATTGCCAGTGTTTCTCTCCCACAGAGCTGCTGGGTAGCTTTGAACCACCACCTTTTGGTTAGCAGCAAACACTTAACCACCATGCCAGCAAGACTCCTTATCTCTGTCCAAGCCAAACCCTGTTGTTCTCAAGTCAATTCTGACTCATAGTGACCCCATAGGACGAGCAGAACTGCCCCATAGGGTTTCCAAGGCTGTAATGTTTATGGAAGCAGATTAGCACATTTTTTTCCCCAGAGCGGCTGGTGGGTTTGAACCACCGACCTTTCAGTTAGCAGCCAAGCACTTAACCGCTGTGCCGCCAGGGCTCCTTAGCTCTGTAATAAGTAGTTAATTGTTGGATGCAGAAAAGAATGAATGAATGGAATTCTTCCTGGCTCCTAAAACAATACAAAAGAACGGGATCTCCACTCTCCCTTTCATAATCACCTCAGTGCCTTGAGAATGAGAATGGGGAAAGGTGGGTAGATGCAGGGACATGCCCAGGTATGGCTTCTAGTCAGCCTGACATGGGTAGCTGTTCAGGTCTTGAGCCCCTAGGCTTCCTGGGTCTCATTTCCCAGACAACCAGATTCAGGTGAAAGTGCAGAACTCTCCCCACTGGCTGTGTTCAGTTGCTCTGGCAACTAGATGGGAAGGTGGGTTCTGAAAAGGCTTTGTCATCTGAGGTTACCTGTGGATGACACCTCCTTGTGAAATAGAGATACTTGGGTAGGAAGCTCCCCGAACAGGCTAACCCACTCTGAATAGAAGCACCATGAGTTCAAAGGGAGAGCATTTACATTATTGTGTAATATCATCACTATTATTATTGTCACAGGATATAATGAAGGGAAAAATCCAAACCAAACCAAATCCATTGCCATTGAGTCGATTCTGACTCATAGCGACCCTACAGGACAGAGCAGAACTGCCCCATTGAGTTTCCAAGGAATGGCTGATGGATTTGAACTGCTGATCTTTTGGTTAGCAGCCGAGCTCTTAACTACTATGCCACCAGGTCTGTATAGTGAAGGAAAGGAACACACAATTTAAGCAACAGAAGATGCTTCCAGGTGGCATTGATCATGCAGAATGGTTTCCTACTTTGCCATTGCTTGGGGCATTTAAAAACTAGGTCTTGCACAGGGACAATGCAATCACTCTGGTGATCAATTCTGTAACAGCACAGGCAAGTTCTCTAGGAACTCAAGGGCCCTTTCCCATCTCATGAAATGAATTTGAAGTAGAAAATGTCTAAGGTGAAGGACAAGTGACTCTTTCCTTCCTCTTTTTCAGCTCTTTGGAGTCTTAACATGGCTGTCTAGTCATTAATGCATGTAGCTGTCAAGCACAGGAGACATAATGCAGTCCCCTAAAATGAGCAGCATCATGTGGTTTTGCTTCCAGCCAATGACGTAGAATGATCAGGGGTGTTGGAGTCAGTCTCCAGGTGCAGTTTACCAAGGCTGTAGTGAAGTGATGGCGATGCCTTCGCTTTCCTTCACCTGGGCTGTCAGGGTTTACTCAACATGGCGGGGCTCTCCACTCACAGTTCTAGGGGTATGTCCAGTGAGCCTGGGATGCCCAGGCATGATGGAGGTTAGCTAGCCCATTTCCCTGCCATGCTGGAAAGTGCTCGAATCATCGAGGAAAAACTCCATAGTTCACACACACAGTGCTTCCAATGCTAACCCAGTCGTCCTGTGTAAGCCATTCTTCACAAGTTAAACAATATTCCATTATCATCGTCATCATGATCATCACTATTCTTATCAAAGTATTAACCCTATTTTAAATATGTGCTTTAGGGGCTGGCTTTAACTACTTTAAATATGTGCTATTTATTAGGACTAGGAGTCCTGTTGGTACAGTGGCTAAGCACTCGTCTGCTAACCGAAAGGTACATGATTTGAATCCACCAGCGGCTCAGCGGGAGAAAGATCTGGAGCTCTGCTTCCACAAAGATTACAGGCTAGAAATCTCTATGCGACAGTTCTACTCTGTCACATGAGGCCGCTGGGAGTCAGAATCGACTCAGCACACAAGAACATTTACTGGGAACTGGCAATTTTTGTAAAATTTATGGTGAATTTTTCGGTAAGCCAAAGATTTCTTTCTCTTAAAAAAAAACTCCTAAAATTTTATTTTGCAAATGCATTAAAGGAGAAAAAAATACTGGATTGCCTTACAGCAATAGCTCTCAAAACGCAGTCTTCAGCAGGCAGCATCAGCATCCCTCCCCTAACTCGTTCCAGATGCAAATTGTGCAGCCTCAGGCCAGACCAGCTGAATTAGAACTAGGGGTGGGGCTCAGCAATCTGTTTCTAATAAGCCCTCTGTGATTGTGATGTACTCTGCTCTGTTTAAGAACACGGCCTTAGAGCGAGGGGGGTGGGGGGGTGGCAGTTGTTTATTGCTGGTGATAGAAAGATTTGATCTGGGAACACCGCGAGGCCAGCCTCCTCCTGCTGGCCCGGTAGCTAGCTGATGGCTTAATTATATACTGGGAGTTTCCGGGCAGTGCAAATGATTAAAGCACTAGGCTTGAACCAAAAGGTTGGAGGTTTGAGTGTACCCATAGGAACCTTGGAAGAAAGGCCTGGTGATCTACTTCTGAAAAAAATCAGCTACTGAAACCCCGAGGGAGCACAGTTCTATTCTGACACACACGGAGTCCCCAGGAGTCAGAGTCCACTTCATGGCAACTGGTTTAGCACGTACCATACGAGGTCCCACTGCTCAGAGCAAAGGGAGCATCCTCCTCATTCACCTCCTTCTCTGCCAGCCACACCCCACCTGGTGAAGGATTGCTGAGAAAGCTCATTTAAACTCAGACCCAAAAGAAGAGGTAAGGAATGGTGAACATGTTCATTCCTGTGGGGATTTGTAATTTTTTACTGCTTATATTTCATTTGTTTTTTTTTTTTCCTCTTCAGTTCATGTAGGCCATCCTCTCAAGAAAATAATTAAGTTTTGAAAATTGAACTGGATGGGGAGTTCTACATGGAGATAAATTCTAGCTTCAAATGGATCTTTCAGTCCGCTAAGAACAAGGCCGTCATAGAAAAGGAGCCCTGGTAGCACAGTTGTTAAGCTCTTGATGCTGAGCAAAAAGTCAGCAGTTTAAACACACCCAACTGCTCTGTGGGAGAAAGACCTGGCCGTCCACTCCCATAAAGATTACGGTCTAAAAAACCCTATGGGGCTATTCTACTCTGTCACTTGGGGTTACTTTGAGTTGAAATGGACTCCACAGCCCCCAACAACAACAACAATTTTTCTCAAAGACCAAAATAAGGCAAATTGACATGTTTTAAATGTCAAAGAGACTTACAGCTTTAATTAAGAATTGAACTGATTACACATTGCCTTTGAGTTGATTCTGAACTAGTAACCCCACATTTCCTGTACGCACATGTATTTATGAATTCCTTAGAAAAATACTCTTATTTTAATCATAATCTCTAAAATCGGAGAAAAAAAGTTGAGTAGCAAATCTTCCCAAGCTGAAACAAGTGTGCTAAGTGATTAGGGAGAAATGTTAATTTCCAAAAGGACAGGGTAACAGGTATTCGCCTGCCTACACTGAACAGCAGCTTCAGCAAGAGCAGGAACTCTCCTCACAGTCAACTTGAATCTCTCTCTCCCCATGGCTTTACCTTCTCTTCTCTCCTTCTCCTGCCTCTTTTTCTTATATCAAATGCAAATATTTATTGTTCGGTTGCATGAGTGGTTTTATGTTCCCTGTTCTTCATTTTTTTTTATTTTTTATTTTTAAACATACATTGTTATGAGACCCCAACCACTCACCCCATTCTGTGACAGCACACTTTTCCCCTCCACCCCTGATTCCCCATGAACATTCAACCAGCTTCTAACTCTCTCTGCCCTCCCCTCTCACCTCTGGACAGAAGCTGCCCCTTTGGTCTCTTATGTCTATTTGTCTAAGAGGCACATTCTTCACAAGTATCACTTTATGTCCCATAGTCCAGTCCAATACCTGTCTGAAGAGTTGGCCTCGGAAATTGTTTTAGTTCTGG
Source organism: Trichechus manatus latirostris (assembly GCF_000243295.1). Taxonomy (NCBI): domain Eukaryota; kingdom Metazoa; phylum Chordata; class Mammalia; order Sirenia; family Trichechidae; genus Trichechus; species Trichechus manatus. Next base: position 902,571 of record NW_004444087.1, read on the forward strand.
GGTGATGGAGAGACCAGGGGCTGTGCTTTCCGGGGCACCTCCAGTCAGACCATTAAGTCTGGTCTTCTTACTAGTATTTGAGTTCTGCATCCCATCATTCTACTGCTGCATCAGGGACCCTCTGTTGTGTTCCCTGTCAGGACGTTCATTGGTGGTAGCTGGGCACCATCTAGTTCTTCTGGTCTCAGGATGATGAAGTCTCTGGTTTATGTGGCCCATTCTGTCTCTTGGGCCAATACTTCCCTTGTTGTTCTTCATTTTAATATTTCCTATTTCCTATTTCTTTCTTTCCCAAAAAAAAGCCCGCATTTTACTTATGGGCAGCCCTTGATTTATGGTTTGCTGGAAAGGCAGGAAGGAGCCCTGGTGGCACAACAGTTAAACACTCGGCTGCTAAAGGAAAAGTTGGTGGTTTGAACCTACCAACCGCTCGGCAGGAGAAAGACCTGGCTATCTGGTCCTGTAAAGATCACAGCCTAGGAACCCTATGGAGCAGGTCCAGGCTGTCCTATAGGGTTTCTATGAGTCAGAATAGCAACAGGTAACAGGAAGGGAGGGAACCTCCATACTGTCCTCCTTTCCCTTCAACCCATGTCGACTCATTCACACACTAACGGAAGCAGTGTAAAACCACGGTCAAAACCCTTTGCCGTGGAGTCGATTTCAGCTCACAGCTACCCCATGTGTTACCGAGTAGAACTGTTCCATAGTGTTTTCTAGGCTGTAATCTTTACAAAAGCTGATCGCCAGGACTTTCTTCTGTGGTGCTGCTGGGTGGGTTTGAACCGCCAACCTTAAAGCTAGTAGTCAAGTGCAAACCATTTGTGCCACCCAGGGAATTTAAGCCATGATCAAAAGACCCTGAGAAACAAGGGTCAAGTTATGTCACTGTTCACTACCTCTCAAAGGTCTTGTTGTTAGGTGTCCTCAAGTCGATGCCAACTCATAGCGACCCCATGTGTGACAGAGTGGAACTGCCCCACAGAGTTTCCTAGATTGTAATCTTTATGGGAGATCACCAGGTCTTTTTCCCATGGAGTTGCTGGGTAGATTTGAACAGCCAGCCTTTTGGTTAGCAGTCAAGCTCTTAACCCTTGCACCACGAGGGTTCCTTTCGAGGTTCTTAGGAGAAAGCTAACACCTTTTTTCAAGACACACAAATGCTGGGGAACCTCGAGCGTCAGGAATCCCGCAGTGAGACGCAACAGCAGGACAACTTCCCCATGATTTTACTGACCTGGGGGGACACCAGAGGAGATGGTGGATGAGGTTGCCACTCCAGCCCCCACGGCGGTGACAGCCGCCACTTCGATGGTGTAGGTGGTGAGCGATGACAGCCCTTTGATTTTGTATTCGTGAGTTGTGCTGTTTAGAGTGCGTGCAAGGCGAGAGTCGTTTTTCCCATACACCTCCCAGGAAATCTGATAGCCTAGAAAACAAAAAGAGAAGTGTTGGCTCAAGGGCTCCTGCAAGCCCAGAGCAGAGGCTAGATGCCATGTGGTCAAGGGAGGCTGGACACCAGGATGCCATCTCTGAGAGGTGGGGCTGCACCAGGGAGCCCAGTTTGCTCTGCCAAAGGCTGATTAGAACCCATGCCCCTCCCAGAATGGCACTCCAAGTCCGGACCCTCTCTCCATGCTTCCGTGGAAATGTGCAGCATGTCTGTACTGCACCAATGCCACACCACACCACACCACACCATCACATGCCTACAGAGTGGGCTTTCCGAGGACAAAATCTTAAGGATGAGTTTTCTGAATTGGTTCTCAAGTCTGGCTAGACTTAAAGGTACTAATGACTCTATTTCCAGTAGTAAAGAGGGCACTGTTAACACATGGCATGATGTGGCAATAGAAATACACAAAATATCACCACCATTGGATCATATATTTGTGAGAGACAAGGCTCTGGGTGATTGTGTATTTAATACCTTCCAACATTTTTATCAAACTGAGAAATATAATGAAGCTGGCTGGTTGACCCCACTTTTGCTAGACAAAGTGGAGAAAGAAAGGGATGAGCTCAGGACTTCAGAGACCCAGCTCAACTGCTGCATAAAAGACCTGAAAGTTGCTATTTGTGCCCTGAAGGAAAGCCTTATTTCTTATATCAAAAGACTGATTCAAGACACACTCTACACTAATACTACCATATTAACATAACAAAGAAAACCCATTCCCAAATGGGATTATAACCACAGGTACAGGGGTTAGGATTTACAGTTATATTTGTGTGAGCTCCTCCTAGTTCCAGATCAGAGAACGATCCAATGATGACTGCCTACTATGTTCTATTTAACCTTGTCTTTTCACACTAGGGATGCGTTCCATCAATATTGCATTTCTATAAGCATATTTTCATTACACAGTGCCCTCATCAGTAGCTTGGTCTTTGGTTACAACTGATTTCTAGAAGCATTCTGCTTTGTCCTGCCAGAAATGACTGATAGAATATTTTTTCATTTTGCAAAGTGCTTTGCCTTAAAAAGTTTCTTTTTCCTTGAGTGCATAAAGTTTGGCTTCTGGCTCAGTGTCTCCTCTCTTTGAGCCTCCTGTCTTGCTAGTGAAGTTTTATTTCCCTCATGCTTTGCTTAGTCAAGACGGGCCTCTGGATCACAATTTATTCATCCTCAGATTCTGCTGTGATTTGGACTCAGAGAAAAAGACCCAACGAGCTCCTGAATCAACTCCCTTAGAGGGAAGTTTATGTAATTAGAGAACGCTAAAAAGTATCATTTAAAGCCTGCGACAGTGATAGGGCTCATGGGTCCGAAGGCAAAGAAGAAGCACTGAAAATGCTTGCTCTTCCTTCTTTTCAGTCAATAAACTCAGTGATACTGAGGAAATAGGACGTGTCTTAAACTTCTTCCTCTTCTGATGAAAATCATAAATATAGTTACAGACATGCAACTATAGGTAAGGAGGAATTTAGAGGAGAGTATCTTGGGACTTATCTCTAATATTTTGGGAAAAAAGTTAATGTCAGAACCTGCTCTCTGCTATCTCTGCAGTGCTCATACAGCCACCAGAAACTTCCATGCGCTGGCATCACTAGCTCCCATGCTTGGTGGCCCAGAAGGGAACATTAAAGGAATAAAGTGTACCAGAGGGGTGGCTGATCACCAAAGGTCTCAAGGGCACATTGGAACCGCGACAATTATGTCAGCTGTGCGCAGGCATCAATGTGTCCCTGTGGGTTACTGAACCCAGACTTCCAGTGGCTTCTCAATCCTAATCATTTTGTCTTCTGCACAGAGCTCATACAGGCAGACCACAGGGTCTGACTACTCACTGCAGCCCTTCTCCCCACTCCCACGCCTAACTCTAGATCTTAGAATCTCCCTCCTCCTCATCTGTTACTGTTGTTAGTTTCCGTGGTGTCAATTCCAACTCATAGCAACCCCATGTGACAGAGTAGAACTGCCCCATAGGGTTTGCAGGCTATAATCTTTACAGGAGCAGATTGCCAGGTCTTTTCTCCCATGGAGTAGCTGGTAGGTTCAAACAGCCAACCTTCTGATTAGCAGCGGAGTGCTTAACCATGCACTGCCAGGGCTCCTTCCCTCCTCGTCTGTCCACCCTGAGAGCTAGCCCTGCTCATTCTCAGTGCACCAGCACTAAAACCATGATGCTCTCCATCAGTTCCTCCTTTCTGGCTAACTCAGAATGTTGAAAATACAGGCAGTCCTTGGCTTACGAACAAGTGCCATTCCTAAGTCTGTCTATAAATCGAATTTGTACATAAATTGGAACAGTTTGGTATGGTTCGTATCTTATGTCAGTTAGTCAACTGTTTACCTTAGTATATAATATATAGTGTACCTTTTTATGCATAAAAAAATAAACACTTCCAGATACGCTAAAACATCTTTAACATAATAGTAAAATAATAACAATAATGTTTTGATGCATGTCGCAAAGTAGAGCCTGTTTGTTATTATGAACCATTGTATTTACCTTGAATTTTTACTATAGTAGACTTTAGACGGGGTGGTTTATAACTACGAATGGTATGTAAGTCTGATGTTCATAACCAGGGACTGCCTATAATTGTACAATTTAAAAAAAAATCTTCAGGGTGATGAGTATGAGTAACATGAAATACACAGACAGTACTTCCAATGTTCCTGGTATTGTTCGCATATTAATTCTTTTCATGCTCACAACACACCTTTGAAGCTGGAACCATGGCTGTTCCCATTTTAAAGAGGAGAAAACCAAGGCCCAGAAAGGTTCAGGAACTGGCCACAGGCCACGGGCTAGAAATTGGAAAAGGCAGGGTTTATCTGGGGCTGTCTTGCTCCAGAACCCCGCCCTCAAACCCTAGTTATCCTGCTTCCGAAGACCTCCTTCTATGCCACCTTTTTCAGGAGGTCTCTTGATGTGCATGAATAAACTTGACCTGGCAGGTTATATCTGGTTAAATCTCTAAAAAACTCAGTATGCATGATGTCAAGGTCTACTCTGAATGTACATGAAGAGTAAACCAGCTGCTATCAAGTCGATTCCAACTCATGGCAACCCCATGTGTGCAGAGTAGAACTGTGCTCCATAGGGTTTCCATGGCTGTGAACTTTTGGAAGTAGATTGCCGGGCCTTTCTTCTGAGGAACCTCTGAATGGACTTGAACCGCCAACCTTTTGATTAGTAGTCAAGTGCTTAGGCTTTGTTTAATGTTACGACCTGGTCTGTCAGACTGTTTTGTTTGTTTAGAGACCAATCACCATCTAAATGAACTATAGTACAGCATCTTGTTCATCATGTCAACCTGAAGCCAAAACTCAGCAGTTCCAGCATCTTTAGTAAGAGCAGGATTGCAAGGATTCGTTAGTATCAGCACTGATAATAAGGTGTGCTAAATTGTTATAGATATGCACAAAAAACAAGCGGTTAACAGAGGAGCCCGATCTACTCAGGCGAGGCTCAAGGAAAACATCGGAGTAGATGAGAAGAGAGAAGAGGGGAGGGGAGGGCAGGAGAGAAGAGCAGAGAAGGGAAGAAAAAGCAGGACCTAGCTCTCCGGCACACAGATGAAGGGAGGGAGCTATAGGTAATGAGGCCTCGACCACACAGCTTCTCTAGGGGTGGGCACGGAGGACTCACACCCTGGCCAATGGACATTTCATCTGGCCCAAGATGGTCAAGGGAGGAGAGTGCTGGGAGCCAGGAGCCAGGTGCCCCCTCCATCCTACCAGCTCTCCGCGGCGGCCTAAGGGAGACTAACGACCACAGGAGCTTCAGAAATAATTTTCTGTTGATCTGAAGTAAATTCTCTACCCGAGAGCAGTACATCCAATCACAAACTGTCGGTCTACATCGTGGTGCACATAAATCAGAGTTTGCGGAGGGAGAGTGGAAAACACTGGAATTTGCTGAGCTGCTGCCGCCCCTGCCTGGTGCTCCCCTCTCCTTTCAGGTCCCGAATTAAAATGAAGGTAGGCGTGGGGTGCTAACTACGGACGAGACTGACGAAGTATCAGTTCCCACAGGGTGTTTAGACCATGAAGCTGCACAGTGGAATGTGCCCACCCATTAGGCCATTATCCCAGCAGCTGCCTCTGACAGCAACACCCAGCTGCATGAACAGGTGACATCAGCATCTCCTGAAATGGGCTTTTGGAGGCTAGAGTTGTCTACAAACAGTGTTTCTTAAAATATTTTACCTTCAGTATGAAACAAACCTTCGGGGTGCTACCGACAGGCTCCCTTGGAGGCCCCAGTCTGTTTTGCGGATGCTACCCTCCAAAAGCAGAGCAGTAGGGTGAAGAAGAACATGATGGAGAGCAGGCTGCTCCTCATGATGGGGACGTGACAAAGTGCCATCGAGAAAAGACAGAGAAAGAACGGCCACAGGATCCCACATCTGGGCAGGACAGTTTTCTCTATCATGTTTCTTGGGGTGAGAACTTCAGGCATTCACCCAGGCCCTGGGTGACACAGGCCTTGTCACAGTGTGGGAAGAATGGAGAAAGCACAGACTAGACATGGTGACACAGGGCTGTGAGGCCTCCAGAGGTATATCTAGTCTGTTTCAAGCACTAATCAACCCTGTTGCCTTCTCCAATCTCAACCAAACCAACTACCATTGAGTAAACTCCAACTCATGGTAACCCCATGTGTGTCAGACTAGAACTGTGCTCCACACGGTTTTCAATGGCTGATTTTTTTGGAAGTAGATTGCCAGGCCTTTCTTCCTAGTCCAGCTTAGTCTGGAAGCCCCGCTGGAACCTGTTCAGATCACAGCAACACGCAAGCCTGCACTGACAGTTGAGTGGTGGCTGTGCATGAGGTGCATTGTCTGGGGATCGAAACTGGGAGGCAAGAATTCTTTCACTGAACCACCAATGCCCCCTTAATAGTTATAAAACCAGTTGCCACTGAATCAGAACTCAAGGCAACTTCATGTGTATCAGAACTGTGCTCCATGGGGTTTCCAGAGGCTGATTTTTTGGAAGTGGATCACTAGGTCTTTCTTCCATGACACCTCTGAGTGGATTCGAACCTCCAGTCATTAGGTTACCAGCTGATCACATTAACTGTTTGCACCCCAGGGTCTCCTGTTTCAGTCCCCTCCAAACCATAGCAGGAGGTGGCTGCTGGCCTTACTGCCCTCTGAAAAGCTGGAGCTCAAAGGCCAGGTTCCACAGTGAACTATACATTCTTGCTTGGAACTACAGGTATTAGTTTAAATAAAATACAAAAATGAGTTCATTAAGCCCCGTTAGCTGGGAGTATCGGCAACCTCCGTTCAGGTGAAATGTCTGCTCGACTTCCAACTACTGCGGACATGGATTTTTTCCTTTTCCCTTTAAAGCAAGAAAGAAGAGTGCGGTGTGTTCAGAAACGACAGGGCACAGGCTAAGTGTGTGTGTCTGGGAAATGGGGAGTCCTTCAGTGTCAAAATGTCTACCAAGGATTTCTGAAGGCAGGTGAATGCACATCGGAAACGCAGGCTGGGCCAGTGTGAATTACAGCCTGGCAGCCCACCGTCTGAAATCAATTGTAAGTATAGCTCTAATTCAGTCCACAGAATTGGTCCGCGAGGGGTCTGAGCTGGAAAGCCTCTTTCTTCCAAATGGTAGCCTCCCGCTACGCTTTCTGGTTTCTTCCTTGTGCTGGTTGGTTGGTTTTTTCCTTCCTTTGTAGGGGTAAAAGCAGTATTAAACTAAACTAGACTTCTGCTGGCTATAATGTCCCTCTGCCTCCTCCCCTCTCTTTGTTTAATTCCTTCTGCTCCAAGATACGAGGCCCTTTTTAGTTTACATATTCAGCAGTACAGTCCTCCATGGAGAAGACTTTGGAATGTACGACACAGTGAGGTTTTGCTAGTCACTCTTCCTCATTCCTTGAGCTATTGCATTATTGAAAGTGGGTATTTTAAAACATAAGCTTCTTGCGGACAGGACCAGATTTATGAATTTACTTTATTTAAAAGTTAGGGTTAAGGGGTAGTGGTGGTTCAAGCATAGAATTCTCATCTTCCATGAAGGAGGCCCAGGTTCAATCCCCGGTCAATGCACCTCATGCACAGCCACCATCCACCTATCAGTGGAGGCTTGTGTGTTGCTATGATGCTGAACAGATTTCAGCAGAGCTTCCAGACTAAGATGGACTAGGAAGAAAGGCCTGGTGATCTATTTCCAAAAATCAGCCAATAGTCTCATCTGCAATCCATCAGGAGGATGGCACAGGACCGGGTGGCGTTTTGTTCCATTGTGCATGGGTTCGTATGAGTGGTGGGCCGACTTGATGGCAGCTAGCAACAACAACATCAAAGAAGGCCAGGCAATTAAGGTCTCGAGCACACCATGCAAAAATAACATTAATCCTTTAAAATAACATATGCAGAATCAATCATTTTACAATTTAAAACATCATTTAAAAAAGTTAGGATTAGATGTGGCCTCAGATCAAAGGTGCCCTTGTGTGGCATGATCTGAGTATGCCATTCTACAAGGGTATGCTTCATACAGATGACTACAAAGCATGCTGCCCATAAGTAGGGGTAGGTTTGGACGCTCAAAGAAGAGGGTGGAACATGGTCCCCAACCCACGCTCCCAGGCGCCGAGATGCCACAGTGACTTCGTGAGGCACCACAGGGAAAACACAATGATTCTTAATGTTGTCATCTGTCTGTGGACGCCACATGAACCTCCTTCTTGAGGCGGTTCGTAACTTCAAGATCAGACTGGGCCACATTCCTTTGGAGACACTATATCTCTGCAAAGCTGAGCGTTTGGCGGCTGCTGTGATAAGAAAGCAAGTACTCCTGGAAAACCTACATGCAACAGGAAATTAAGGAGGCAGCCAATCAATCCCAAGGTTGGAGGATTTGTGCAATGCCCAACAGGTACACACATCCCATTAGGAAGTACCGACAGTTATTTAAGAATGAAACAAGACTACTCTTCCTTTCAATTAATACGTATCTTTTCAAATGGCTATTAAGTTGTCAGCACATAAATTTGTGCGGGCTTGCCTTTTGCTGTGATGCTGGAAGCTATGCTACTGGCATTTCAAGTACCAGAAAGACCACCCACCCATGGTGGACAGATTTCAGCAGAGCTTCCAGACTAAGACAGACTAGGAAGTAAGACCTGGAGATCTACTTCTGAAAATCAGACAATGAAACCTTATGGATCACAACAGAACACTGTCTGACTCAGTTTCTTTGGACAGGTTATCAGGAGGGATCAATCACCAGAGGAGGACATCACATTTGGTGAGGTGGAGGGCCAGTGAGGGTGAGAGAGACTCTTGGTGAGATGGATTAGCACAATAGTTGCATCGATGGATTGAACATGCCAGCGATCATGAGGATAACACAAGATCAGGCAATGTTTCATTCTGTTGTACATAAGGTCATCATAAGTTGGCGAAGGCTTGACATCAGCTATCTATCCTTTCTTCCTATCTATCTATCTATCTATCTACCTACCTACCTACTTATCTACCTGTGTATCATTAATAAACAGAACCGTTAGGTATTTATTTGGCTAGGGGTACATTGAAAAATTACTGAGAACAAGGAAGTTTGGGGACCTCAGGTGTGGGGGCTAGGAGCCCAGTTCAAATCCCACCATTTACGATGTAGAGGAAAGAGCCCAGGAGCACGGGTTTCTGTGGAGGCTCAGCCCCCTGCTGGCTGTGCGACCTGGGATGTTACCTCTCTCAGTCCTGGTCTCATCATCTCTGAGATGGGGCTGTCAGATGCTCCTCGCCTGGTTGTTCAGAAAACGAAACAAACCTGGATATGGGAGTGCCAAGTCTGCTGCTGGTTGTGTCCAGGACACAGCGGGTGGAGGAGGCCTCAGTCTTGTGGTAGGCAGCAGGGGCAGAACGTTCCTCTGAGTCTCCATGCAGCATATGTCCCTACAGGTGTCCTCAGGTACACCGGGTGGAATGAGTGTGCTTCAGGGAACTACACACACCAGGCACAAAGGCATGATGTTGCTGTGTGGCCTTGAGAACACAAGCCAACTATGGGACAATGTGGAACCCCCGGGTGGTGCAAACGGTTAATGCATTCAACTAGAACCTGAAAGGTTGGAGGTTCAAGTCCACCCAGAAGTGCCTTAGAGGAAAGGCCTGGCGATCTACTTCTGAAAAATCAGCCATTGAGAACCCTATGGATCACACTTCTACTCTGCACACATAGGGTCGCCGTGAGTTGGGGCTGACTTGATGACAACTGGTTTGGCTTTTTGGATGGGATAATACAGCTCAAGCTTCAGATAAACTCACTAGTGAATAAAAATAACTCATTCAGAACCCTTGGGCCTTGTCTTAGTTTCTTAGTGCTGCTGTAACAGAGGTACCACAAGTGAGTGGCTTTCAAGAACAGGAATTTATTTTCTCAAAGTTTAGGAGGCTAGAAGTCTGAATTCAGGCCACTGACTCCAGGGGAAGGCTCTCTCTCTGTTGGCTCTGGGGGAGGGTCCTTGTCTCAGCTTCACTAACTGGCTGTCCTCGGAGGTCCTGGGCTTGTAGACTGGTCGGCCTCTGTCATCTTCACATAGTTTTGGTCTTCCTTCTGTGTCTACGTTCTTCTGGGCCTAATCTGCTCCTTTTAGATCTCGAAAGTGACTGACTTAAGACATACTCTATACTATATGGACTCATTTACATAACAAAGAATATCCTATTCCAAATGGGATCATGTCCACAGGTATAAAACCAAAGCAAACCCATTGCCTTCCAGTCATTCCAACTCATAGAAAGCCTGTAAGACAGAGTAGATTGCCCCACAGGGTTTCCAAGGCTGTAATCTTTACTGGAGCAGACTGCCACATCTTTCTCCCATGGAGCAGCTGGTAGGTTTGAACCACTGGCCTTTTCAGTAAGCAGCCAAGTGCTTAACTATAGCACCACTGGGGCTCCTATCCACAGGTATAGAGGTTAGGATTTACAACACATGTTTTGGGGGGACAGATGTCAACCCAGAACGGGCCTCAACTGTGGAAGTGCCAGGTGTGAGCCCTTGGTGTGGCATGGGGTGACAGAGGTGCGGTCCCGAGCAGAGTGCTGGCACATGGTAAGTGTCTGGTATATGGTGACTCGGCAGTAAGAGTATTAAATGGCTGGCTTGAAACATCGAGTGACGATTACGAGAAGGAACAGACCGCCCATCTGTAGCCAGCCACTCTGTATACCCTGCCTCCACTGGCCCTCCCAAGTGACCCGTGAGGGGCAGGACGATGCTCACCAGTGAAGAAACTGAGGGTCTCAGGGGTAAGTTGAGACTCCCCTGGGGAGCGAGACAGTGGCATAGGGCGCCCCCCAACTTCCCGGAGGCAACAGCCTACACTGGCTTCGGCAAACCGCGATGTTTTATTTCACACTGAAATTTTCATTAAGCTTCAACCTGAAGAGTTATTCAGAAACCAGTTGCATCAGTAGAGAAGTGCAGGGGGTGTGGACCATACTGGGTGACGCCGTCAGAGGGGGGTGACACCAAAATGACTGTCTATAAAATTTTTGTGCAGCAGCAATTATATTTTTATAAACATGTCCTTGTAGGTAGTTATAACAACAAAAACATTTTTCTTGAGCCCAGCTTGTATGTATCAATATACCTATGAGACTAAAACTATGCTATTCTACTTGCTGAGCCATCTAATGCGCTCCCATCAGAGATGTCATTATTACCCAACTACAATGATGCCTTGAATCACATGGTTTTGTTTGCGCATGCCACGAGAACGCGCTGCTGTTTTCGTTGTTTTTATAGTTGATGATTATGTCAAATTTTCTGGTGTTTTAGCTACAGTATTGTGGTAATTAGTATCTGTGAACCTGTATCAGTAACTTTTTTGAGAATAAGACAGTAATTAGAAGAAAAGGAGAAAAATCAAAAAAGCTTCCACTCAGTTACTAACAATGTTGTAACTAATAATGTTGTAATTCAATGTAGAAAGATTTTACAAAACAATTTTGTGGTTAGTATTCATATAATGTAAAAAATATTATATTTAAGCAATTTACAATTACATTTATCACATATTGTTCCATGATTAAAATTGATAATAAACATTACTAAGGATTCTGTATTGTCTGGTATGGGAGGAGGTCAGGGTGGGGGTGACACCATGAGTTACTTACCACACTGGGTGACACCAACCCTAGTGATACCACTATCAGAAACCTCTTCTATAAAATTAAATCATTAAAAACCCCGCAGAAGGTGAACTGTTCCCCCAGAGATGCCTTCAGCCATAAAAGGAACTTTTTACTGTTAAAGGGAAGCTCATGCTCAGCCCTCCCACGCCTGCACAGTATCTCCTCAGAGTCTCCCTGTGTCTACATCCCTCCCATCATCTTAACTTTCTCAGCAGAAGGCTAATATTATGGGGAGGGGAAGTAGCATGGGGTCTGGGGTCAGAGAACCCTGATTTCATCCTGGCCTTGCCCATGACCAGCTGGGGGACCAGGGCCAGGATAGCAACACGTACGCATTGTGTTCATTGCCCAGTTAGCAGCAAAAAGCACGCGTTCAATACATGCCTAACCTCTCTGAGTCTTGATTTCCTCATCTGTAAAATGGTCATAATATTGATATTGACTGTACAGTGTTGCTATGAGAATTCAGTGGGATAAATGCCTGTGAAACAATACACCTGTCTTTGTTCCCTAGTGCTGCCATAACAGAAATACCACAAGTGGGTGGTTTCAAAGAACAGAAATTTACTTTCTCACAGTTCAGGAGACTAGAACTCCGAATTCAGGGCACCAGCTCTAGGGGAAGGCTCTCTCTGTCCACTCTGGGGGAAGGTCCTTGTCTCAGCTTCTCTAGCATTCTTCTCAGTGTTTCTTGGAGATCTCCACGTGGCATCTATTTTTCTACCATTTGTGCTTGCCTCTCCGTGCCTGATCTTCTCTTTTATACAGGTTGTCCCCGACTTACGATGTATTCGAGTTATGAGGAACCACACTTAAAGACCATCCTTTTTTTATGATTTGTGTATTTTTTAATGTATGTATGTATTGAAACATATCTCTAAGTTTATATGTAATGTTTCCAACCCCCAAAGACAAATAAAGATCATATTTATAAAGATACTGACAATCAAAGGCAATAAGAATGGAAAGTAAAAAAATAAAATAAAAGTGATGTATCCAACTTATGTCAGAACCAACTTGGAACAGAACTCGTTCATAAGTTGGGGACTACTTGTATCTCAAGAGTGGTTAGGTTTAAGACACACCCTACACTGATATGACCTTACTAACATAACAAGGAAAACCCTATTCCCAAATGGTATTACACCCTCAGGCACAGGAGTTAGGATTCTAATACATATTTTGGGGGGACACAATTCAATCCATAATGACACTATAAATGACTCTTCTCATTGATGAAAGAGACTTCAGGGACTCATTAGATTGTACAAGGAGAAAAACATATCCAGCCTCTGAGGCCGCAGCCCACATGGGAAATGTACCCCATTTGGGCTGGGCTCTCAGGGCACAGTCCTGGTGTGGTGACCGTGCCCTAGGTCCCAGGCCATGCAGCCAGGACAACCTTTCAACTACCTGAAGAAAGCTGCAGGCAACGTCCGCTCTGCCAGCAGCTCCTTCTGTCAGGACAAACTTATTTTTCCTCTTTCAGAAGACGGGCCACTCACCTGTAATGATGCCATTCTTCTCCAGGGGCTCCTGCCAGCTGACCTTCAGAGACGTGTCCAGAATCTCTGTGAAGCTCAGATGCCCCACAGCTCCTGGTTCTGGCAATTAAAAGCAAAGCGATCTGTGTTAATACAATAACCTGGCTCTCCTTTGATCGATCTCGTGTGTGTGTGGTGTGTGTGGTGTGTGTGGTGTGTGTGTGTGTGTGTGTGTGTGTGTGTATGTGTGTGTGTGTGTGTGTGTGTGTGTGTAAGCTTCGTGGGAGGGAAGTGGAGAGCCAGGGCCAGGGCCCACAGAAACCTGCAGGAAACCAGTGGAAATGATTTTCTGCAGTTGTCACCCCAGCTGCATGAAGAACTGAAGAGACTGCGGCGGGAGGTTTGCACACACTTATTCTCCATGGTTCTTCTTGATCTAATCTAATTAGAACAATCAGGTCGCCTGGAACCTGGGAAGCTACCACTTGCATCGAGCTCCCTGGATGCACATTTGCAGCCATTTGTCTGGCTTGTGTGGGCCATTAGGGGTTTTGAAAGCCAGAGTGGCAAGCCTGGCCCAGTGGCAGGGCCAACCACGACTGGCCATCCAGGTGACACTGGCCGGCCTGACCCAGAATTCCAGGCTCGCAATCACCTCTCACTCCAGTCTCCAGCAGGGCAGGGCCCTGGCTTGAGAAAATCCCAGCAAAAATGCATTTCTCTCTCAGGAGTGTCTTTGCCCTACAGCTCTCCTGCTACTATGGAGGGCAGAATGGTCAAACACTGGTGTCAGGGCTGGATTTGAGACCTGGCTCCATGACTTGCGAGCTGGGCAAGGATTTAAACCCTCAAGCCTTCATTTGCTCATCTGTGAAACGGGGACACTTTGCAAGGTTATGGTGAGAACCAAATTCAATGAAATACAAAAGCGGTCTGCCAGTCCCTGGCACCATGAAAATGCTCAATGAATGCGTGGTTGTTAGTTACCACGGAGTTGGCTCTGACTCATGGTGACCCCATATACGAGAGAACAAAATGTTTCCTGGTCTAGCCCATCTTCACAATTGTTGGTATGCTGGAATCCACTGTTGCAGCCACTGTGTATTTTGAGTGTCTTCCAACCTAGGGGGCTCCTCTTCCCGTACTATATCAGACAATATTCTCAATGAACATTAGCTGCTATTATTATTACTAGTCATTAGCAGCAACATCATTTCATCAGAACATTAGATGAGCTTCTTGTCACTTTGAAAGGCAGCAAAGGCCCAAGAGTCTGAAGCACAAGTGACAATTGCTCCTCAGGGTCCAGGGGTTCTACCAGCCCCTACGCTTCTCCCTCCCCTGCCTCACGGCTGTGGAATTCTAGGCCCAGGTCCAGTAAACAGGCTGCTCAAGGACACAGAGCTACGGGGGGGTGGCGGGGGGGTGCACACTCAGTCCAGCCCTATGGTCTCCCAGTCACTGCAGAGGGAGCAGGGCAAGGACCAAGTCACTGTGAGTGGACACAGGACACCAAGCAATTCTGCCCTCCTTCCCTCTCCAGCTCTCCCAGGCATGGTGTCCTTGATGGCTCTGACCATAGGTCCCATCAGGCCTGACCAGCTGCTAGGTGTGGTGATGGGAGCAGAGAAGAGAGGGGTGCTCTGGAGGGGGCTGGAGTCCTAGGACCCAGTAGTGGACAGAGGCAGGCAGGGGAGGGATGAGAAGTGGGCTCCACCATCCACAAACTCGGCACTGGGTGAGCCTGGCAAACACCTGTAGCCCCATCCTTTTAAACCACAAATGTAGCTGTTAGCTCGGATTTGCTCAGCTTTCCCTGATGCCACCTTGCAGACATGGCTCCCCATGTTCTCTCAGTAAGGAGCCCTAGTGGCAGAACGGTTAAGTGCTCAGCTGCTAAACAAAAGGTCGGCATTTCAAACCCACCCAGTGGCTCCTCGAGAGAAAAGACTTGGTGATTTGCTCCTGTAAAGATGAAAAACCTAGGGGGCAGTTCTACTCTGTCATATAAGGTCACTGTAAGTTGGAATAGGCTCAGTGACTCTCAACAGCAACAACAAGGGCAAAGGGAGTCCCTGGGTGGTATAAATGGTTAACGTGCTCAGCTAACCAAAAGGTTAGAAGTTCAAGTCCATCCAGAGGCACCTCGGAAGAAAGGCCTGGTGATCTACTTCTGAAAAATCAGTTATTGAAAACCCTATGAGTCTAGTTCTACTCTGACACACACAGGGGTTCACCATGAGTCAGAATCGACTCAATGGCACCTAACAACACCACCACCCCTCTCGGTACCCACTCCAGGAGAAATGTAAGGGGAACAGCCAGGGAGGAATGAAGCATGGGATGGCATGGAGGACTGAAGAAAGGGAGGTTTGAAGGCTGAACAGGAGGCCGAGGAGGAAGAGAAGATGAAGGGAGAAGGGGCAAGCACTTGATTCATTCCACACGCATCTGTAAGTGTGTCCCCTGCACCAGGCCAGAGGACACTGGATTCTACTGAAAGTCCGTGCCATGGGACACCTTGGGGACATGCTTAGAAATGCCACACTGTGACCCTTTTAACAATAAACAATGCAACGCCTCAGCTGAGAAAGGAGCATGCAATCAAGGTCCTTGCAAGGTTCTTTCAGGACTCCCACAGTGCAGCCCACTCTTCCGAGTTCCTGTTCCGGTGTAGCACAGATGGCAGATGTTCAAGGTGGATTCGATATCTTGTTACTCAATTGGTGTTTGGCTTCGGCCTCTGAACACGACTTGTAATTTAGAGAAAATGGTAACAGCCTCGGAAAATACACCCATCTGGGCTAAACTTTCAAAAGACTTTTTATGGATGAACTCAAACACACTGATAAATTCTACTTTTCCAGTATGGAAGACGATAAAATAGAACGGCTGTCAAGACCATCTCGTCCTCCCCCAATTCTGAGCTTGCAGAAAGACATTCTGACGGATTTTTGAGCTGCCTTGTTCTTTTCTCGATCGATGAAATAGCAAGAAAGCTTTTTGCTCCTTTTATATGCTCAGTGTTTCTGCTTCCTGGATCCCTGCCCAAATAGGCTGTCCTCTAACTCTGCTGGAACCAGCTGGCAATGCCTAGGATTAAAATTTATATTCTGTTTCCTCTTTGCTTCCCCCTCTCCCCCACCCCAACCAAGTTCTTGTTTCATTGGAGTTCTGGAAAAGAAAGCTTGCTGGATACAGAAATAACTACAGCACCAGCACCTAGAAGCAACGGAAGCTACATCTACAGCCCTCAAGAGTCCAGAGTTTTCTTCTGAAAGGCTATGCCCCAGCGTAGACTTCAACCTTACCTTCAGCCTTTCAGTGCAATATTCCACATGTAGAAGGATACTGTGCCCTTCTACATCAGTTAAATAGGTGCTCTGCTTATGAAAAGATGGTGGTACTGTTAGGAAATTCTAAAAAGATGACATCACTTCTAGTTTTCTTAATTCCCAAGAAAGGACCCTTTTCATTCTCTAACGGTGTGTCTAACTGCATTTAATTTTCTTTTTCTGGCTACAGAGCTTTATAGATACATGTTTCCTCATAGTTTTTGTTTGTTTGCTTCTTTGTTTAACTGGCAGGAACAGGGCTTTTTGGTAAAGAACTAAGCCAATAGTCTTTTCTCGTTTATTTGAATATGTTCTCTTCGTTTGCCTTTTTTTTTTTTCTTTTGGTTTGTTTTTGTTTTAATAAATGCCCTTTGAAAAGTAAAATCTGATATCTAGTCAGACCCAGCTTGATTTGATCTAAGCCACACCTTTGCCTCTTCTTTAAATAAAGTACAAGAAAATATCCTAATTAATAAAGACCTATAGGGTCGCTGTAAGTCAGAATTGACTTGACAGTAACAAGTTTGGTTTGGTTTTTATAAAGGGTACATAGTTCCCTGAATGGTGCAAATGGTTTGTGCTTGACTACTAACCTAAAGGTTGGCAGTCTGAACCCACCCTGAGGCATCATGGAAGAAAGACCTGGCAATCTGCTTCAGTAAAGATTACCAACAAGAAAACCCCATGAACAGTTCTACTCTGTTACACACAGGGCCACCATGAGTCAAAATCGACTCAAAGGCAACTATCAACAACAATTACTAAGTCAAATGCGATCCTTTAAAAAAACTTATTATTATTTACATAGTATTAATGGGCCTTCTAGAAACCCTGCTGGCATAGTAGTTAAGTGTTACAGCTGCTAACCAAAAGGTCAGTGGTTGTAATCCACCAGGCGCTCCTTGGAAACTCTATGGGGCAGTTCTACTCTGTCCTATAGGGTCACTCGCAGTCGGAATCGACTCGACGGCAATGGGTTTTTTAATGGGCCTTCAAGGAGCCCTGGTGGCGCAGTGGTTAAGTGCTTGGCTGCTAACTGAAAAGTCAGCAGTTTGAACCCACCAGCTTCTCTGCAGGAGAAAGATGTGACAACCCGCTTCCGTAAAGGTTACAACCTTGGAACCCTATGGGGCAGTTCTACTCCATCCTATAGGGTCAATATAAGTTGGAATCAACTCAACGGCAATGGGTTTTGGTAAAAAGGGGATGCTTGGTAGATGCTCCCAGAATTCGCTGCCATCCCCCAACCACTCCTCTCCCACCTCATCTACAAAGGTAAATGTTTTAGGTTGTGTGTTCCTACCAGGTGAGTGGAGGATGCACCCTTTGTCTAAGCAAGACCCCTTTCCCTCTTCCCAAGGGCCAGTGTGGGCCCTCTGCTGGCCTCACTTCACTCTTATCCCAAAGTTGAAGCCCCTAAACCAGGTTACTGTGCGTGGCTGTGCTGAGCCCAGCAGCCTTCTCCCTCCTCTAAATCCTCCAGTTCAATTTGCCCATCTGATCCCCAGTACCCATTGACCTACTGCCGTCAAGAGAATTCTGACTCATGGCAACCCTATATGACAGAGTAGAACTGTCCCACAGGGTTTCCAAGGCTGTAATCTTTACAGAAGGAGATCACCAGGTCTTTCTCTTACAGAGTGTGGTTGGTGAGTTCGAACTGCTGACCTTTCAGTTAGCAGCCGAGCACTTAACCACTGCACCACCAGGGTTTCTTATACTTGATCCCCTAAGTGACTTTATCTATTTGTCTTTAAGATAAATGACTTTAAGCTCTATGGACCTTAGACCTCAGGGATTCTGAGGTTGACATGATTTCAAATATTCCTATCTGTGGTTAGATCACATATTCAATTATATCCCCTAACCTTTTTTTTTTTTTTTAATAAGATCACAGTCACTAATTGCTAGGGCTTTCACATTTAATTCGTCTGTCTCTCTCCTGCCCACTGGCCATGTCCAGTTAGATGGCCCACAGGCACCTCACACTCAATGTGAAGTCTTACCTAGCTCTCGCAAGTCTTTTCTACCTCTCTTACTGGGCTACCACAGCCACTTCTTAGACCTCCTTCATCGATGGCACTGACTTTAGTCATGTCTATGTCCTATCTAACTAGACTATGAACGCTAAAGGCAGAGGGGTTGTGCTTATTTGTCTTTGCAAGGCCTTCCAAACCCAGCTGGCTACCTCCCACCTAATAGGCATTCTACAAACACTTGTTGCATGTGAGTATGTGTGCATGTTTGTTACGGACAGCATGAAAGGTTAGGAGGTCAAAGCAGTGAGTTTATAGGGAAAGGAAATAGGAGCTAACTGGGCAACTCAATGGTGCAGCGGGCTCCAGGAGTTGTCTACTTTGGGTAAGGGAGAACTGAGCATATTCATGGGCTGAGAGGAAGAAGCCAAGGGTACAGATATTGAAGGAGAGGGTTGGTATGGAAAGGGACAGAGGAAGTAGAAGGGAACAGGATGACCAAGGGCCCTTGGAAAAGATCAGAGTCTTTGTCTGAGAGAGGAGTGAAAAGGAAGAAGGGGAGAGGACAGAGGGAAATGCTAAGATGGAAGGGAAAGAGAGAGGCTCATCTTGGATGGCCTTGACCTCTCTAAATGGCATCTGCTGCTGAGAGTCCAGTCAAGCCCTGGTGGTACAATGGTTAAGCATTCAGCTACTAACAAAAAGGTTGGCAGTTCGAACCCACTCAGCGGCTCCGCAGGAGGAAGACATGGTGATCCACCTCCATAAAGATTACAGCCAAGAAAACCTTATGGGGCAGTTCTACTCTTGTCACATGGGGTCACCATGAGTCAAAATAAACTCAGCAGCACCTAACAGCTAACAACAATTACACCACACAGAGATAACTACCAAAATTGTGACATATTCCCTCCAACATATTTTCTCAGCTCATACAGTTTTATGAAAATAGATATTATAAAGTTTAGATCTTGTATAATTTTGTATCCTATTAATTTCACCTGACATTATATCATGACCATTTTCCCTCAAAAATTTTGATCCTCAAAATTAGTTTTTAATAGCCACAAAATATTTCATATTGTCAATCCATAATTTTTTCAACACTCCCCCTTTGGAACATTTGACTAATTTTCTTTTTTAATTACTAATAACTGAGTGAACCTCCTTATATACAAAACTTTGTGCACATCTGTGATTATTTTCTCAGGATAATTTCATTAGATAATGTTTTCCATATGAGTCAGCTGACCTGAGAGTAGAGAAGGAGCTGGTTTGAATTGACCAGATGGAGACAGTGGGAGGTCAAGGGTCTCAGAAGTGTTCCAGTGAAATATTGCTGGGGAGGGTCGGGGGAGGGTTGCAAGACAAGAGAATCCAGAAGGGTCGTGGAAAGAGGGATTAAGGAAGGAGGAATGGAGTAGAAATTGAAATCTGGGTGAAGAGCAAGTACAGCAAGAATATATGACTGTCTTTAAACCAAACAATATTTTAGCTTATTTAGTAAAGAATGTCCACATTGAACATCACGTTCTTTTGAAGAACTACCTATATAGGATCAAATTGACAACAGCAGCTCGAAAGATTAGATAGGAAGCTCAGTGGGCAGTGAGTTCATGTTAATGGGGGAGGAACAATTCACAAAAAGAGGATGAGAATGGTTGCACAACTGGAAGAATATAATCAATGTCACTAAATTGTACATGTGGAAATGGTTGAATTGGTGCATGTTTTGCTGTGTATACTTTCAACAATAAAAAAAAAAAGAACATATGATTGACAACAAACCTGAGACTGAAATATCCATCTCCTGTCCCCAGAGCTGCTTCTTCTAGCCAAGGCCTCCTGTCATATCCCAAGTATCACCCTCTGCCAGGCATTACTCCTACTATTCAATGATCTATCTGCCTGGGGCAAGCAGACTGTGAGCACTCTGAGAATATGGACCTTTCTAACGGTCCATCTCTGCCTGGCCCAATGCTGGCCATCTCAGGGGTCCATACCTCTCTGTGACTGGCTTATGGCCAATGGGCTGATAATGAGAGAAAGGACAAGTGTATACTCACTATCCTCATGAGTCCAGATGAGCTGAGGCGTACTTGGAGGACCATCCCCTGGGGTGGTGAAACACAGAACAGACGTGAAGTACGCGGTAAACTTCTTCAGGTTGGTGATGTACCCGTGGTGGACGCCATGGAAATCTGGAGCAATGGTGACCACAGTGAGAGCCTCAGGGATGTCCACCGGCCAGGCTAGAAGCTGAGATGGAACAGGGTGAAAAAGAGAACATTTTAAGTGCTTCAAATTTTTTTAAAATAATTTATTTATTTTTTGTTGTTGTTGAAAATATGCCCAGCAGAATATATATCAATATAACAATTTCTACATGTACAATTCAGTTACAATGATTACATTCTATGAGTTGTGCAACCGTTCTCACCCTCCTTTTCTGAGTTCTTCCTTCCCCATTAACATAAATTCACTGCCTCCTAAGTTTCCTACCTACTCTTTTGAGTTGCTGTGGTCAATTTGATCCCATAAAGATAGATCTTAAAAGAGCACAATGCTCATGGCAGACATTCTTTCTATTAATTGCATTTCTTCACTCTCAACTGTCTATCAGAATTTTATTTTGAAATGTATACATCCTCAAAACACTCAAAATCATAGTTAAGAAAGTTCTGAAATCCTGCAGCTCAAAATCTCACTAAAATGTTGAGTTTGAGAAATATCTCATAGATTATGATCTATAAAAATGTATTTTATACATGTATATATAAATATCTACTTTAACTCATGTTGGGATAATGGACACCCCGTAAAACCTTTACCTTCTCTTCACTTAAGCATGTTTCAGAATATATACATTTTTTAACAGTAAGGAATAAATATGGTACCATCTGTTATTCAATGGAACCAGTGTGATGAAACATAAATACAAATATTTTTCCCGTATAGGCATGTATTCTGATTCAAGAAGAAGAACCTAATTCAATAGGAACAGCCTGAATTATTTATAACTTATACCACACTTGTGTCCTCAAAAGGATTTAGGAGATTGGCTATCATTTTTAAGAAATAAAACATATCTACATATTCTAAGGAAAGCCATTTTAATGTTCTGGCAACATTATGTATGTGTGACTAAATTCCTTTGACACCAAATACCACCAGGATTAATTAAGTCTGAAAGTTGACATGCTGCAGGACAAAATCTTGTTAATATAGATCAAACCAATAACTAAGCCATCAAATGAGCACTCCACTCCTGCCAATGAGAGTTGACAGCAGAGTCAAGAAGGCAAAACCATCTTGATGGATCAATATAATTTTCTTTCAAAAAACGCTTCTGACTTTAGCTACCTCTGGGGAAAAAGAAAAGGCAGGGCAAATTTCTAGATTCTTCTTCCTTTCTAGTGAAAAACAAGTGTTTTAGTAAGTTGAATCCAAATGGAGAAAAATGAATCTGTGTGTCTAAGGAAATAATACCCTCTGGATCTGAAACTTTGTGTAAGGAAACTGGATGGCATTCATTCTCCGTAAAGATCTTCCCAGAATTTACCTGCCATAAGGAAGATCTGTAAATATGCTATAGGTAAAATTCAGGTAGGCTCTGAAATGTAACCAGAAAAACTTGAGCTCAGAGGTAAGATAAAGTATACTTTTGGAAACTCCATCCAACTACATCTGCGAAGGTAATATATTCTGGTAACTAGTGACGAAAGGATGTTAGATGGTGGGAATTTGTCTGTGTCTCTAATTCAGTCCAGGAAGGCACTCTGAGGAGTCCCTGGGTGGTACAAATAGTTAACATGCTTGGCTGCTAACCAAAAGGTTGGAGGTTTGAGTTCACCTAGAGGCACCTTGCAAGAAAGGCCTGGCAATCTACTTCCAAAACATCAGCCATTGGAAACCCTATGGAGCACAGTCCTACTCTGACACACATGGGGTCACCATGAGTCAGAGTCGACTCAATGGCAACTGGTTTTTCTGAATCAGCTGGTTCAGTTCTTCAATCAGAAATCTCCATAAAGTAGGGAGGGGAAAGAAATAAATACCCCTACTTAACCACTTAACCCTACTTGATGGAAATATTACTGGAGTAGATCCAGTCCCCGTGGCTCTAAGCCTGAGTTCTTCTGAGAAGGCTCCCTCCAGGAAGCAGTGGTTTGTACAAATGCTGATTCCAATCAACTAAGCTATGTCTCCCACTGGTTACTTTGAAATGAATGGTCTTTCTCCTAGGAAATTGTTCTCTTCTGTATGAACCATCCTCTTGATAACTAATAATTTGTGTTTCTGAGCCCGTAGAGCTGATGACAAGACCTTGAGTAAATAGTGACCCTGAGGAGGTCAAGACGCTCTACAATAGGCATACTCCCCATTTGCATCACAAGATCCATGATATACCCAGACAGTCACCCTAAGAGGCTGTAGACCAAGACCAACTACCTTGTATCCCTGGTTGATGCCGTTGATAAACTGCTGAGGTGGAGGGTTCCATAAGAACTGCACAGTCGTGGAGTTCACCGCTTCTGTCTGCACCTTCTGGGGGGGTGCGGTGGGCACTGTTCCAAGGGAATCATCACGGAAGACAGCAAACAAATGGCAGGAGGCACAGTAGGGAGGAGAGAGGAAAAAGAAATCCTTAGCTGCCACTCACGATTCACAGGCAATTACAGCATTGGGAGCAAGTGTGATGAATGTTTTTGGAAGCCAATAGTGGTATTACAAAGAAAGAGAATTGGGCTATTTCTCATTTTCTGTTGGAGAATTCTTTAATGTGTGGGTAGAAAAGAGGCCTGGATCATCTTCTCCTTCCACAGGTGAGCATTTTCTATGGATCGGAGATGGAAAACAAGTAAAAGCTTTCTCTGATTTCTTTTTTCAATTACCCACTATTTGAAATCAAGGCAAAGTTTCACCTAGAACCCCCCATTACATACCATTATGTTTCAAGCTAAATTATCCATTACAAGGAAAAAAAAAACTATCTCCCCCTTCCATATGTATTATTGACCATAGTCATGTTGTTTATCTGTTTGAAGATGAAATTTCTACTTGTCTGTCACTAGGGGCAAACATTTTTGAATTTTCTAATGGTTATGCATTTCGTCCACCACCCTGTCAGTTTGTCGTACCGTGGTGGCTTACATGTTGCTGTGATGCTGGAAGCTATGCCACCAGTATTTAAAATACCAGCAAGGTCACCCATTTTGGATGGGTTTCAGTGGCACTTCCAGACTAAGACACACTAGGAAGAAAGGCCTGGTGATTGACTTCCAAAAATCAGTCACTGAACATCCTATGGATCACAACAGAACAGGTTGTGATTTGCTTGCTTTGAACATGTCATCAGGAGGGATCAATTGTTGGAGAAGGACATCATGTTTGGTGAAATAGAGGGTGAGGGAGGCCCTTGGTAAGATGGGTTGGCATAATGGTCACAATGATGGACTCGAACATGCTGGTAATTGTGAGGATGACGTAGGACCAGGCAGCGTTTTGTTCTGTTGTACATAAAGTCACCAATGAGTCAGCATCAGCTTTATCTATCTAGCTAGCTAGCTAGCAAGCTATTTATCTATCTATCTAGCTAGCTAGCAAGCTATTTATCTATCTATCTAAGTTCAATTATATACCTGAAAAACATCCTACCTTCAAGGAATTCACATTGTAGGGGAGATGCTCATGGAATTTTAAGCAGGTAAGTTAATCTACAGAGCAGTAAACACACAGGGTAGAGCTACTGACTCAGCCATAGGAAGGTATGGAAGGCTTCCGATCAGGAGACATTTGGACAAGGTCTGGAAGAAAGGGTAGACCTTTGAAGGGGGAAAGGACTTGAGAAAGGCATTTTCAGCTGGGAAAATAGAATAAGCAAAGCCATCGGATTATGAAAGCCTGGCAAATGGAGAGAAAATGGTGAGCATGCCTAGACACAGGGTGTATGGAGGAAGAGGGCTGACTAAGGAGGTGAATAGGACACATTGGGGATGGCCCACTATGACAAACACAGTGGTTGAAACTAGACATGGTAGGCAATTGGGACCCAGAAGTTTTTTGAAAAAGGCAGTGATGTGACTTGGGTAGTTTTTAAGGGTGATAACTCCAGTGGCATGTGAAGAGGGGACTAGCGCAATGGTTGTACCTCAAACTCTCTGTAAGGTAAAAAGAAAGGTCATGGCTGGCTCTCTAGGAGCTTGCTTCAATAGCGAGATGCAGAAGCCCAAAGGATTCTTCGGCTCAGGGTTGAGAAATTTAAAGACGGGGGTCTACCAGCACGGAACCCTGGTTCTCATCCTCAAAAGTCCATCTCACTAGCAGAGTTAAAATAAAAACTTAAAACTCATCTAAGCTCTTCAAGCCTACCCTTCATATTATGCTCTCTTTACCCATCTGCTGTTGACTATGGCTGTGATGCCCTTTAGTTCCTCTCTCCATAGGTCACCTGCCTTACTTCCCACTTCCCACCTGTCTTGGTTATCTAGTGCTGCTATAACAGAAATATCACAAGTGGATGGCTTCAACAAACAGAATTTTATTCTCTCACAGCGTAGGAGGCTAGAAGTCTAAATTCAGGGTGTCAGCTCCAGGGGAGGGCTTTCTTTGTTGGCTCTGGAGGAAGGTCTTTGTCATCAATCTTCCCCTGGACTAGAAGCTTCTCCATGCAGGAACCCCAGGTCTAAAGAACGCACTCCGCTCCTGGTGTTGCTTTCTTGGTGGTATGAAGTCCCCCACTCTCTGCTCTCTTCCCTTTCCTTTTATCTCTTGTAAGATAAAAGGTGATACAGGCCACACCCCAGGGAAACTCTGTTTACATTGGATCAGGAATGTGACCTGAGTAAAGGTGTTACATCCCACCCTAATCCTCTTTAACATAATCTAATCTTACCTCATTAACCACAGGCAGAGATTAGGATTTAAAGCACAGAGGAAAATTACATCAATCACAAAATGGAGGACAACCACACAATACTGGGAATCATGGCCTAACCAAGTTGACACATATTTTTTGGGGACATGATTCAATCCATGACACCACCTGTCTCAATCATCTAGTGCTGCTCCAACAGAAATACCACAAGTGGATGGCTTTACAGAGAGAAATTTATTCTCTCACAGTCCAGTAGGCTACAAGTCCAAATTCAGGGCATCAGCTCCAGGGGAACGCGTTCTCTGTTGGCTCTGGAGGAAGGTCTGTGTCATCAATCTTCCTTTGGTCTGGGAGCTTCTCTGCACAGGAACCTCAGGTCCAAAGGACAC
>NW_004444087.1:928350-942330 GCF_000243295.1 Trichechus manatus latirostris
TAGAGTTTACAACACATAAGGAAATCACATCAGATAACACAATCATACAATACTAGGAATCATGACCTAGCCAAGTTGCTACACACATTTTTTGGGGGACACAATTCAATCCATGACACCACCCATCCAGAATTTGTGGATTAAAAATGGCCACAGGGCTTGCCCTATTGGCTAGGATATAGAAAGTTGAAAAGAATATCATATCCACTGAAGAAAAAGCTGAATAAACTATCAAATCATAACTTTTCCTGAGCCCATCAAAGATCACAGAAGTCAGAGGAAAAACAAGTAGCCTGAAATCTAACAATAGACAGGCCCCACCAAGGAGGAAGGATATGAGTACATGAGACAATGGACAACCATACAACTGAGTAAAAAGAATTCAGCTAAAATTCTTAATGAATTGCTAAGGGTTGAGAGTGGAATAGTATGCAACCATAGAATGTTTGGTAGCTGCAGACACAGCAGGCTATGTTGTGCAAATTTTCACTAAAAAACAAACAAAAGAACAAGAAAACAAAGACTCAAATTATCATTAAAAAAAAAAATACATACAGAGGAATAAGTATGAGAATTACAGTATACTTCTCATCAGAAATTAGGCAAGCCAGAAAGTAAAAGAGTAACATTTAGAGTGCTGATAGAAAAATCTATCATCCCAGAATTCAATATCGGTGAAAATATCTTTTAAGTATGAAAGCCAAGTAAAGATATTTCAGACAAACAGAAGCTGAGAGAATTCATTATAAGGTTCTTACATTATATGTCTAGTGTATTTTAAGGTAAATTATAATTAATTAATGATGCATATTTTAAACTCCAGAGTAATACTAAGCAAATTTGAAAAGGAGCTATAAATAATAAGGCAAAGTGGAAAAAATAATGAAATCATAAGAATACTCAATTAATCCAAAAGCAGGAAGGCAAAAAAGAAGAAGAAAAAAAAAGGAAAAAGAAGAGAGGGTATAAATAGAAAACAACAAGATGGCAACAAGATGGTAGATTTTAATCCCATTGTACCAACAGTTACATTAAATGTAAATGGTCTAAACATATTAATAAAAGACAGAGATTGTCAGTTGGATGAAAAGCAAGGTCCAACTATTTGGTGCCTAAAAGAATCCTACTTAAAATATGAAAACATGAAAAACTTAGAAGTAAAAGAATGGAAAACATATACCATACAAACACTAATCAAATACAACCCAGGCAGCTTCTACTAAACTAGCAACTCCTACTTCTTATCTTTTGTGCCCTTCTTTCTGGGGTCCCTGAGCTGTCATGTAAGAAGTCTAATGACCCTGGACCGTCATGCTGTAGAGGCCATGTGCAGGCGTGCCATTGACAGTCTAGGTAAGTCCAGCCTTACAGTCTCCATGCCAAGGCACCAATGTGTGAGTGAAATCATCATCACTCCCCTATCACCAGTTCAGCCCATCTGCCACCTGCATGAGTGATAGCATGTGCCACAAGGAACTACCCACCCAAGCCCTGCTCAGATTCCTGACCCACAAAATCATAGGTATATGGAAAGTATGAAATAATAAAATGGTTGTTGTTTTAAACCTCTAAGTTTTGGGGTAGTTTGTTATGCAGTGATAGATAACCAGAACATTCTCCACCAAAAGAAAGAAAGAAAAAAGGTGGGAAATGGAAGAAAGGAAGAAAAGGGAGTGGAAAGAAAATCAATATCAGGAGTTGGGAAAAGACTAAAAATATCTTAATTTTTTTCTCTTAGAACCCACACTATCCGGGACTGAGGAATGCATCTTATTCTTTGCAAACTTAGTTCTGAGGTTCTGTAAGCCCCATTTACTGACCTTGGAATTCCATATTTCCCATCCAATGTTGTTAAATTTTCTAAAACAAGACCACACACATCATATACTAAAAAAAAAGTCATTTTGCGTATTTTGAATTAGCAATAATTTCCTCAATGCCCATTGCTCCCTCAAAGACTTTGCACTATCTCCCTTTCCTGCAGTTTTAAGGGGACATCTGTACCCTTGCTTTGCTTTGTGGCAACATGATATTCATGTTGAGAGTGTGCTCTTTCCTGGTTCTAGTCCTTCTACTGTGGTCTCAGAGAAACAGCAGCAATGTATGAAAGATTCTGGCCGACTTGTACTCATCTCAGTTGACAAAGCTAAGAAGGCAATCCCCCCACCCTTCTCATTATAAGAGATAACACACTTTTGCACTGTCATCTGACCCCTTTGCAAACACTCTTCATCCCAAAAGTCACAAAAGGAAGGCACCAAGTCCCCAGAGCCTCTCTCTCACCAACCCTGGCCTGTATTCAAAAACCACCAATTCTTCTCAGCCCTCTTCTATCCTAGTCTCTCACATCCTCTTCTTCGTAATTACTGTCATCAGAAGTGACTCACAATCTGTGGACAATGAGATTAAAAATTCTCTCTGGTGAGAAAAAGACCTACAGCCAGTAAATCCTTCCTGACAGTGTTTCAAAAAAAAAAAAAAAGAATGGTTATAGGTGGGGAGATCTTAATTGTTGAGGGTAACATCTCCCAGTCCCTTCTGAAAGAAAATGCAGGGGCTTAGTCTCTAAGATACAATTATTGTGCAGAGAAGGGAAGGCCCAAATGTGTTCAGTGTGGGTTTCTGCAGTATTCACACAGGTTCTGAGTTGGAGCTGTGGCTGCCTGCTGCCTCAGAATATGGCCCCCGGGGATCTTTTTCTCCCCAGATAATTAGCATATAAGTGTTATCCTTTCCTGCCCCAAACTGCAGGTCTTGAAGCAGTCTGCTAAAGTGACAGGTGCTATGCTCTTTTCTGGTTTCCATTGCTCAAAAAAATCCATGTTTACTAGCAAATTCCACCAGGACGACCCAAGTAGTCATCAGTCTTAAATTTGACACAGCTGAGACCCATCCAACACTGTCTCCCTTCTCACAGCAAACAGCAAGGAGCACTTTCAGGAAGCACCAGAACCCATGGGACATACAGAACATGGTTAGCTGAGAAAAGAAAATCCAGGAAAGCAGGGCATTGTTGGTTATGGGGATGTTTGCAATCAGGATAAAGCGATGGCTGTATCTTTCATCTGAAGAGGGGGCTTCTTGGAGGGGCAGGACCAGGCAGAAAGCCTCCATCCATGTGCCTTGGTGGGTTTCATATAAGCCAGGAAATACTGACGTTGGTCAATTTTTCATAGTAGTGAACCCTTCAGTGGTAGTGAACCCTTAAGTGGCTGGAGACCTGGGTTTGATTTCCAGCAAATGCACCTCATGCACGGCCACCACCAGTCTGTCAGTGGAGGCTTGTGTGTTGCTGTAATACTGAACAGGTTTCAGCGGAGCTTCCAGACTAAGAAGGACTAGGAAGAAAGGCCTGGCAATCTACTTCTGAAAATCAGCCAATAAAAACCCTAAGAACACAATGGTCCAATCCCCACCAGATCATTAGGATGGTGCAGGACCAGGCACTACTTCATTCCACTGTGCATGGGGTTGTCATGAGTCAGAGCTGACTTGACAGCAGCTGACAACAACAACAAATCATTGTTTTCAATCACTCAGAAACCTGTAACTGTTGAAATGAGATTTACAGATCATACATATGGACCCTTCTGTAAATATTCTAAGTCCAGTAATTATTATGCACTTGATGTGTACTATCTGCGCAGGGAGAAACTGCCCTTCCCCATGCTCCCTCTGACCCATCCCATCCGCTGAGTCTGACTTTATTACAAGTTACTTATCACCACTGAATTTTTCTGTTCAATGTGTAGGTGTAAAGTACTTGATTTTCCTTTCAATTAATTTGCTAGCATTTTCACACTCATTTTCAACTAGTCATATACAGAAGTTATATATGATTATGGTTATGATTATTATTTGGTATTACGTGTTCCCCTTGCTTGCTGAAAATGAAGGGGACTTGAAGCACTTACTGATGAGGATCAAAGCTTACAGCTTTCAGTATGGATTACCCCTCAACATAAAGAAAACAAAAATCCTCGAAACTGGACCAATAATCAGCATCATGATAAATGGAGAAAATACTGAAGTTGTCAAGGATTTCATTTCACTTGGACCCACAATCAACGCCCATGGAAGTGGCAGTCAAAAAACCAAACGATGCATTGCATTGGGCAAATCTGCTGCAAAAGACCTCTTTAAAGTGTTAAAAAGCAAAGACGTCACTTTGAGGATTAAGATGCACTTGACCAAAGCCATGGTATTTTCAATTGCCTCATATGCATGCGAAAAATGGACAATGAGAAAGGAAGACCAAAGAAGAATTGATGCCTTTGAATTACGGTATTGGGGAAGAACTGAATGTACCACAGACTGCCAAAAGAATGAACAAATCTGTTTTTGGAAGTACAGCCTGAATGCTCCTTAGAAGTGAGGATGGCAAGACTTCGTCTCATGTAATTTGGACATGTTATCAGCAGGGACCAGTCTTGGGATCAGGCTTGGTACAGGGTCAGTGAAAAAGAGGAAGACCCTCACTGAGATGGATTGACACAGTGGCTGCAACAATGGGCTCCAACATAGCAACAATTGTGAGGATGGTACAGAACTGGGCAGTGTTTAGTTCTGTTGTACATAGGCTCACTATGAATAGAAACTCACTCAAAGGCATCTTAGACAACAACAACAATGGGTGTTTCCCAATAAAATGTAAGCGATTTTTAAACTTCTTTTTGCCTCCCTCCCTTCCTTCCTGGCTACTGATGTAAATTCAGCAAGATTTGATTCTTGGTGGAATTTCAAAATGAATCATGAATATTTTGGATCAGAAATTATATCATTAATATTTATATGTCATGAGTTTTTCAGAATTTTAATTAATTGAAAAAACCTGAATGTGTCAGTATTGCCTATTTTGCTTACTGCATGCTTCATTTTTTTAAATTTTTTGACCTGATTTATTTATAAACATTCCTAATAATGTATATAACCAAATTTTTTGAAAAGTCCATTTCTGAAGCCATCAGGGCCTGTTGGTGTTGCGTGCTGTCCGGTTGATGCCGACTCACAACAAGCGTATAGGACAGAGCAGAACTGCCCCATGGGGTTTCCAAGGCTGTAATCTCTACAGGAGCACATCTTTCTTTGGATGAGTGGTTGGTGGGTTCGAATTGTAGCCCTTTTGGTTAGCAGCCAAGCACTTAACCACTGCACACCAGAGCTCCTTAAAATAGCTAAATGAGATGAAAGTAAAAAACAAGAAAAACCCAAACCCACTGCCATTGAGTGGATTCTGACTCATAGGGACCCTGTAGGACAGAGCAGAAACACCCCTTAGGGTTTCCAAGGCTGCAATCTTTATGTAAGCTGACTGCCACATCTTCTCGAGGAGCAGCTGGTGGGTTCGAACTGCTGACATTTCAGTTAGTAGCCAAGTACTTAACCACTGAATCACCAGGGCTCCTTCATTAAGGCCTACAGTGCACTTTATGGACTTTCTATTTAAATAAATAAATGTTTATTAAAATTCTTTATGTCACTATTATTAATACTATTATATATTTATACATAATGAACAACTTTTGGATTAAAGGGAAGTCATCAGGTAAACCGAGTCAGAGCAGTAAAAGAAGGTTCTACTCAGGGAGTATGATGAGGGTGGTCTCAAATTCAAGTTCGTGTGTTCCCATAGTCTTTCTCTTCTTCAGCCTAAGTGTCTTATTTGATGGAAGAGGAATCAGCTGAAGCAACGATGCCAGGCGAATTATGCCGGCACCTTTTCCTGAAGCATCCATCTTACACAGAAAAAGACTGGAACTTGTAAACTTGTCTGTAAGTGCAAAATAAGAAATAGAACTATCTGTGGGTTTGGTTACAACTGTATCAGGTGGAGTACAGGAAACCAGTCACAATGCCCTGTGTTTAATTGCTAACACCAAAACCAAAATTTCTCCTGCAATTGCTGAATCTCTCATTTTTGCCAGGCTGCACAGAAACCATCAGCAATTTGTTCGGGACCAATGAAGCAATGGGATAGTTGCCACTTTTGAGAAAGACTGTTAGAGGATGCACAGATGGCCTGCCAAGTGATGCAGAGAAAAACTCAGTCCAGAAGATGATGAAATCGAAGTGTTTTCATTGCAGATTGATGAGTACTGGTGTTAGCAACTGCACTTGGTAAATAGCATCAGTTTGAATTCCCCAGAAGAAGCACTTATTTATGTTGCAGGCATATTCCTGTTTTACATTGGTTTCTTGGAAGCAGACTGTGCAGACGGAGGGTTGCAGGCACAAGCTTTACTGAGTTCAGCAGACACACCTGTAAGGACATGAGGAGGCCAGGATGGGGCAGAAGGAGAAGCTGCCCTGCAACGTGGCTGCAACTGAGGCCCCAGCTGGTCCTACAGGGCACTCTGGAACAGTGCTGTTCCTTCAAGTTGTCCCAAATGGAAGCATGTCCCAAATGGAGGTATGTCCCAAACGGAGGACACCCTTGGGGGTGATGTCCCCTTGGCTGTGGGGGGTTTCCCGTGAAGGTCACAGCTGTGGTCCTTCAGCAAGTGGTGTTCCACTATGGGGGATGGGTGCATGGCCCTGAAAAACTGATCAGGTTGGGGAGCAAGAGGATTCACTACATTTGATACAATCCACTGGGAATGAAAGGGTCAAAGCCAAATGAATACTTTGGAATAAATAGGCCATTGTGTTATTAGCTGTCATCAAGTGGTCTCTGACCCATGCACAATGGGATCGGATCGTTGTGATCCATAGGGTTTTCAGGGGCTGATTTTCAGAAGTAGATCACTAGACCTTTCTTGCTAGTCTGTCTTAGTCTGGAAGCTCTGCTGAAATCTATTCAGCAACACAGCAACATGCAAGCCTCCACCAAGAGACGGGTGGTGGCTGCACATGAGGTGCACTGGCTGGGAATCAAACCTGGGTCTTCTGCATGGGAGGCACGAATTCTACTACTGAGCCACCACTGTCCTCAAATAATCTATTAAGAGAACAAATTTATAAGTTCTGTATACCAGTGCTGACAGGAAGGTATAAAGGTTTTATGGCAAGAGTTTAATCTGAAAAGCCAGAGATTCAAGGAATACATTGTTTTATTCAGAGACGGTCTCATGTATAAAAGGGTGGCCTATAGATCTGAATTCCTCATTAAATGATGTTTATCAAAATGGTAACTCTAATAAAATTCAAGACAGTACAGTCCCACCTGTTTTTGGCTTTCTGTTAGAAATGGAATCAGAATTCTGCTTTTGACTGTTTTCAAATTGAAGTGTATTTGCTATCCAAAGGAAGAGTTTTGCAAGAGTTTGTGAGCTGAACAAAAAATTATTATTATCATTATTGTTGTTATTTTTGGCAAATGATTCTTACTCTGAAGATGTGCGGAAGGGTGGTTATCAGCGTCAAATGTGGCTTACTTAACTGACGTCTTTGAGCACCTGAATGAACGCACAGGTAAGTACAAGGACCTGCAAAACGATATCAACATGTATGTGGAAAATGCACAGATCCAAAGCAAAAATTCAACTTTGTTATGGAGCTAAAAGTTGTTCACCAGTAATAGGTAATCAATTTTCTAATTCTAAAGGAATCAGTATTCGAACCTTAAAGAAGAGTTGTTTAGACTTCTAGAGCAACCTCTGTGTAGGCTTATAGAAATGTCCATTAACTTGAAATACTTGATATGAAAAACATTTGGCAGAAATCCATTATATTTGGTATGGAATCCAAATGTTTTATTGGGTTGGATTCCATTCACATCATCACAAAAAACATTCAAAATTATATTTGTCAAAGAAATAAAAGAAAGAGCTGTTAACCTAAAGAAACATTGTGCCCTTAAAGTATAATGTAAAGAGATTGAATTATCTGTATTCTGGTTAATAGCAAGAAAGAAGTTTCCCTCAACTGGAAAAAAAAAAAAAAAACAATAAAGAATCTTCTGGCATTTGTGACCACATACTTGTGCAAACACTTTTTTGTCAATGGTAACTTTCAAATATTTGGAGAGGTTATCGTTAAAAGCCTTGATGGAATCTGAATGGAGCCATTTCAAGCATAAAACCAGTTATTAAAAAAGTTATGTTCACTGATGCAAGCTCAAGTGTCTCACTAAAATTCTTGAAAAGATTTTTTACTTAGAAGTTTTATAAAAATTCAGTATTTAATAGTTTCCCTAGCATCCTCCAAAGATGATCATGGATTGAAACATACTTGAAGTGTTTTAATACATTGAGGTTATTATTATTATGATTCTCAAATTTTCTTATCTTTAACTAGTTGGCACCTCTTCAAATGGCACCTGAGTCTTTTTGACAAGCCCTCGTTAGTCTTTGATAGCTTCTTTGCTTTTTGGAATGACAAGATATACCTGCTCCAGGGCTGCAATCATCCATTTATCCTAGATGGCTTATTCAAAAAAAAAAAAGATAAAATCTTCATACCCCCAATTCAAATTTAGGGTTTCTCCTTGACTGAAAATCTCAGTTCTCAATGACATCAACATATTTACTTTATCCCACAATACTCATAAAATTGTCTTACAGAAACAAAACTATCATTACCACCAACACTATGATTGCTGAAAACAGTTTAAGACCTTTTTTTGGTGGGGGTGGGTGGGTGGGGGGAGTTCTTTTTGTCCTTAGAGTTTATTCTACTGGAATGTACAAATTACTGTTTTAAAATCACTTGAAATAGTTACTTTCCGTATGGTTCTGCCACCAACTCAGTAGATGGTTGTGTTCATTTGCTTCATTTTGCCTTCGGTTTTTAAGAATTTATTTTTTAAATGTTTTAAATTTAATTTAGCTTTATGAATACGTAAAATATATTTACAAGATTCCAAAGTTAGTTCTACAAACAAAGTATATTCTGGGAAGTCTACTTTCTATTTCTGTACCTCCCTTTCCCAATAGGTATAGTTATAAGAATATTCTGCATTCTTCCTTGCAGCTACATATACTCCATTGGGTGGAAGCACCGGGTTACTCAACCCGTCTTTAACTGATGGACATGTTGGCAGATTTCAGTGTTTTGCTATCACCTGCTTCTCAGTGGAGGCTTGCATACTGCTGTGATGCTGAACAGGTTTCAGTGGAGCTTCCAGACTAAGATGGACTAGGAAGAAAGGCCTGGTGAATCTACTTCTAAAAATCAGTCAAAGAAAACCTTACGGATCACAATGGTCCAATCCACAACTAATCAAGGGAATGGGGCAAGACCAGGCAGCATTTTGTTCCACTGTGCATATGGTCACCGTGAGTTGGGGCCAACTCGATAGCAACAAACAACAACAACAACATCTATGGAATAGATTCTAGATGTAGAATTGGTGTGTCAAAAAACAAAAATACCAAACCCATTGCTGTCGATTCGACTCCAGCTCATAGTGATCCTATAGGTCAGAAGAGAACTTCCCCATAGGGTTTCCAAGGCTGTAATCTTTATGGAAGCAGACTGCCACATTTTTCTCCCACGGAGCCACTGGTGGGTTTGAACCAC
The DNA here is from genome assembly GCF_000243295.1 of Trichechus manatus latirostris. Classification (NCBI taxonomy): domain Eukaryota; kingdom Metazoa; phylum Chordata; class Mammalia; order Sirenia; family Trichechidae; genus Trichechus; species Trichechus manatus. Next base: position 937,810 of record NW_004444087.1, read on the forward strand.
CAACCTTCTGGTTAGCAACCAAGTGCTTAACTATTTTACCACCAAGGCTCCTCTTGGTGTGTCAAAGGATTATGTTAACTTGGCTAGCTATCGCCAAATCCCCCTCCGTTAGTGGTTGTATCATTATCTGATTGTTTTAAATGAAAAATAATTAGAAATGTTTTAAAATGCTAAAGATATTTTCATTTTGAAATATTTCAGATTTATAGAGGATTTGAAATAGTATAAAGATTTAAAAAAAAAAAAACACATTTGAGAGTGAGCTACCAACAGGAACCCCATTATCCCAAATACTATGTATGTAATTCCTACAAACAAGGACATTTGCCTACCAAACTACATTATAGTCCTCAAAACCAGGAAGTTAACATTTATACATTACTGCCATCAAATCTACAGTTTCTCCTATTTTCCCATTAATGTTTTTTGTAGCAATAAGATCCAATCCAGATCATATGTTGCATTTAGTTATCATGTCTCATTAGTCTTCTCCAATCTCGGATAGCTCCTCAGTTCTTCCTTGGCTTCATGACCTTGACATTTGAGAACATTATAGACCAATTTATTTTATAGTATTCCCCTCATTTTGAGTTTGTCTGATGTTTCTTCTTGATTAGATTCAGGCTAAGCAGCTTAGTCAGGGATGTCACCAAGGTGATGCTCTTCTCATCATCTTTGCATTCTATCTAGTGGTACAAGATTTTTATTTGTCCCACCACTTCTGATGTTAATTTTAATCACTAGTTGCCAGGTTTCTCTACAGTAAAGTCATTCTTTTTTCCTTTGCAATTAATATGCATTTTGTGAGGAGGTACTGTGTGGGACTACATAATATCATTTGCCTGATCAAACTTTCTCCCACTAATGTTAGCTTGCATTGATGTTTGATTGAATTAATTAGAGGTTGTATCATGTTGCCTTCCCACTGGCAATGAATGAAACTACCTGTTTCCCCAGAGCCTTATCATAAAGTGTATTGTCAAATTTTTGAATTTTTGCCAAACTGATAGATGAGAAATAATGTCTCTAGTGGTGGTAGTTTTACTTTGTATGTCTCTTATTATGAACAACGATGAGCATCTTTTCATGTGGTTAGGGGCCATTTGCACATCTTCTGTTAGCTCTCTTTTCATATTTCTTGTCCATTTTTCTTTCATTTGTTGGACTTTTTCTTCTCTATTTTAGAAGCTCTTAATATAGAGACAGAGCCCTGGTGGTGCAGTGTTCAAGCGTTCAGCTGCTAACCAAAAGGTCAGCAGTTTGAATCCACCAGCGTCTCCTTGGAAACCCTATGGAGTAGTTCTACTCTGTCCTATAGGGGCGCTATGAGTCAGAATCGACTCAATGGCAGTGAGTTTGCTTTGGTTTTTTTTAACATAGAGATAGTAACCATTTGGGATAAAAGTTACAAATATTTCCCACAATTTGCCATTTGTCTTCTCTTCCTTCACTCATTATATTTTTTTGCATACAGTATATATATATAACTGGTTGTCATCAAGTTGATTCTGAGTCATAATGACCCTATAGGACAGAGTAGAACTGCCCCATAGGGTTTCCAAGGAGGAGCTGGTGGATTCAAACTGTCAATCTTTTGGTTAGCAGCCTGAGCTCTTTACCACTGCACTACCAGGGCTCCATATATATATGTATATATGTGTGTGTGTGTGTGTATATATATATATATACACACATATATGTATATATATGCATACATGTATATATGTATATATTTGTGTATATATATACACACACACATATACATATATACACATTATATATATATATATACACATTATATATATACACATTTTATATATATATATATATTTACTTTAGGTAATCTTATCTTCTAATTTATTGCTTCTAGATTTTGAGTGACGGAAAAGTTTTCCCTACTTCCAGATTACAGAGAATTCACTAATGTTTTCTTCTAGTACTTGCATGCTTTCATTTTTTTAATATTGAAATCTTTGATCCACCTGGAATTTATCCTTGTATGGTATGAGAAATGGATCCAGTTTTATGTTTTTCCATATATGTATCTACTTATTTAAATAGCGCTTATCAAAAAATCCATCTTTATTCACTGATTGGAGCTACCACATTTATCATATGAGAAATTTCCATATGTAAGTGGGTCCATTTTCTGTTTTATTCTGATTCATTGGTCTATCTATTAATAAAGCAATTCCACACTGTTTTAACTGTAGAGCTTTATCATATGTTTTAATATCTAAAGGACAAGTCCTCCCTCACTGTTTGTCAGGGTCTTCCTGCCTATTTTTGCTTCTTTGCTCTTACTCAAAAGAACTCTAACTTTTCTAGCTCCAGACTCTCCTCCCCCCAAAAATTGATAGTATTTTTATATGACGTTTCTAAATTAACACAGGGAACATTGATATCATTGTGAAGTTGCATCTCCTTATTAAAGAACATGGTATGTCTATTCATTTGTTCAAGTTTTACTTTTATGAATTTCAGGAATGTTTATAATTTCCTTCATAGGTTTTGACTATTTTTTATAGTTTAAGCCCTGGTTTCCTTTTGTTTCTTTTTTAATTCTATTCCATTCTATTTTTTTCTATTCTATTCTATTTCTTTCTATTCTGTTCTATGTGATTCTGCTATTATAAATGGGGTCTTATCTCTGATTATAACTTCTAGCTGTGTTTTATTTGCATTTATAAAATGCCTTAGCTTTTATATACTGATTTTATAATTTGCCAGTTTGCTAAACCGTCTTATGTTTATGGTAGCTGTTTCATTGATTCTTTTGGATTTTCCAGATATCAAGTCTTATCTGCAAATAGATAAACCAGAGATAGTTTAATCACTTTCTTTTCAGGCAGGCCTTATGCTTCTGATTGCTATCTCTTGACTACTACTTTGGCTAATACCCACACTGCAATGTTAAAGACAAGAGGAGATTATGGGCGGCTGTATGGTTTCTCCTCTAGCAGGAAAGTCTGTAGTGTTTCCCTTTTTAATAAATGGAGAAAACTGATTTTTGGGTTCAGGTACATACACAATTTATCATGTTGAGGAAATATGCATAAATTCGTATTTTATGTTTCTTGTATGGAGGCGTATTGGATATTGGCAAATGTCAAATCTGCATTCTTGTGGTAAACCCCATTTACACATGAGCTATTATTTTTTTTATGTGCTTTTGAATTATGTTTAATAATTTTTAGCATTTTCACATCAATATTCATAAAGTAAGGTTAGCCTGTAACTTTCTTCTTTGATGCAATCTTTACATTCTTTGGATTTGTTTGAGGGTCTTTTTTTTTTTTTTTTGTGGCCTAGTATTTGATAAAATTTCATAAATGTTCCCTGTGACTTTGTAAAGAAGGCCCATTCTCTATCCCCAAGGTTCAGAGTTGGGCATGTATCTATGATCCTCACTTGTAGATTATGCTGTTTAGGTATCTGCACTTTTACTGGTTTTACTTTGTGTCTTCCTCACCTGTCTTGTATCAGGAGAGGTGTGTTAGAGACTCCTTTCATTAGTGCTTTTCTTTTTTCTGTGCATCTCCTATAGTTTCTGCTTTGAGAAAGTTGTGCTCCTAGGTGCGTAAGTGATGATTATGATTTCTCCATTGTAAATTGTAGCTCGTAGTGCTAGATTTTGCTTTGTTAGCTAATTTTGAAAACATTTTTACTTTTATATGTGAATTAAGTTTATTACATTTATTGATATAATTAAGTTTGGCTTCAGTTCTTTCATATTGTGTATATACATACATATATGTGTGTATTATAATTTTATATATATGCATACATGCACACACATACATATATGTATATATATATATGCTTATGGATATATATATATAAGGAGCCCTGGTGGTGCAGTGGTTAAAGCACTCAGCTGTTAGCCAAAAGGTCAGCGGTTCGAACCCACCAGCCACTCCCTCGGAGAAAGATGCGGTGATCTGCTCATGTAAATATTACAGCCTTGGAAACCCTATAGGGCAGTTCTACTCTGTCTTATAGGGTAGCTATGAGTTGGAATTGACTCAACGGCAATGGGCATGGACATATATACACACTTCACTATGTAGTCTATTTGCTCTCAGTTTTGATATAGTTTTGGTAATTAGGAAAGTTTGTATTTTTATTTTAATGTTTATATATTATGTTATTATTAATCAACACATTATATTAAAATTAATACAATCTATTAGTAATATACTAATAATTAGTAATATATATACTTATATATACTATATAATATATACTAATATAATATACAATTAGTATATATTATACTGCAAGTATAATGTATAACATATTAATACATCATATATGTGTGTATACATATACATATATATTACATAAACACAAAGACAGATCTATTTTGATAGCAATTATGTATGCTTGTGTGTGTATATATACATAATATATATTATTATGTATATAAATACATTATGGGTGTGTCTATATATATACACCCATACATTTTATATATATATATGTGTGTGTGTGTGTGTGTGTGTATACATATATATATGT
>NW_004444087.1:942430-969461 GCF_000243295.1 Trichechus manatus latirostris
TATATATATATATATAAAATCACATATAGGAGCCCTGATAGTACAATGGTTAAGCGCTCGGCAGTTTGAACCCACCAGCTGCTCTGTGGAAGTAAAGACTTGGAGATCTGCTCCTATAAAGGTTACAGCCTTGGAAACTTTACGGGACAGTTCTACTCTGTCCTATAGGGTCGTTATGAGTAGGAATTGACAGCATACAACAACAACATTATTATGTGTGTGTGTGTATAAACATACATACTAATATGTTTATATAGACCCTCAGTCTTCTCTTTTCCTGAGTACAATCTATTAATTGCCTACTATAAGCAATACTGTAATTAGCTAGCAAACTTTCCTTTTCCTTTCCTCCCTAGAAACACACGATATAAAACTACAAATTGATGATGATACAGTAAAACTTCCTAGCTCAATTTATAAACGTTATTATAATTTACTGGAAGATTTCTTAACTTAGCTTCAGATTTTTATTTACATACAGAGAAGCCAATTTTATCCCAATAATTGTATGTATATGTATTCATGCATGTGTGTGTGTGTACAAGTATAGGTGTCTACTGCTATGAAGCCAGGTCCTATCTTTGCATTTCTGTAATCAGTTTAGGTTTAAGATCCCTCCTTTAAGGAGCTCAGAGTCTAGTTGGGGAAGCAGACATTTATGATTCTATATAATAAGTGCTACAATGAAGGTCAGCACTGATTTTCTTAAAGAAGGCCCCAGGGAGAATATAGTTCTTGAGCGAAAAGTTTAAGTATAAGCAGGAGTTGACAGCTAAAAATGCAGTAGGAAGGAGATGACAAGCTGAGTACATGCTAAGAAAGGAAGCAACATCAAATACATATACTTGACTCAAGATCATGCTTTTGTTTTATGAAATCATGATAACCAGTTTCAGTAAAGCATGCTTCTACGAAGTCTCATAGAGCTGAAGGAAGTACAAAAGGCCCTATTGCTAGAATTTTGCACAGTGGAGAGAGAAGTTGCAGGGCCCTCAGAGGCCATCTGGCTCAGCATCTTACCCACACAGGTGATCTGTACACGGCACCCAGTCAGGTGGCCACTCTGCTCCCGCTGGAATAACTTCTTGAACACACATTCCTTGGGTGAAATCAACTCGCTCCTCTGTCATCCAATGTAAAGGGGATTTTCCTTACGCTGAACTCAAGCCTTTCCTTCTGCACTTCTCCCCGTTGATCCTAGTTTTGTATCTTGGGTTAACTGTTCCTTTTACATATAGCTGTTAGGCTATCTGAAAATCAACACAATACCCTGCTAGGTTATACTACTACAGGCCAAATAAACATCCTGCCTTCCTTCTCTGTTTCTCATACTGCAGGATTTACAGAGCCATGCCCATTCTGGTTGTCTTCTTCTAAAGAACTTCAATTTTCTAATTATTCTTCATGGTAAGACCCCCATAGCTGGCCTCACCCCAAGTGGCATCTAGCCAGAAGAGGATTCCTTGGCATTAAGTTCTGCCTTGATTTGGAAACTTGATGCCTACAGAGGGAGGTGAAGATTACGGTCATAGCACTCTTTGGGTCTGTGCTCAACTAAAACCACCAAGTCTTTTGATGGTAACTGTTGGCAAACCATGTCTTCTCATCCTGTTGTCACATAACTGGTTGTCTGTATTTAAACATAGTGTTCTGTCTTATCCCTTTTACATTTTAACTTGCTGATTTCAGCCATCAGGCTATCAAAGCCATTTATTTTTTATTTCTGAACCTGGTATGGAATATATTAATTCTCCCTCCCAGCTGTGACATCTGCCCATTTGATAGATATACCATCTGCAGTCCTTCCCAGTCACTGGCCAGAAGTGTTGACCAAGAAAAGCCTGGAAGAATGCTGGAATTTTCCAACTGGAGTCATCCTGTTCAGTCAAGTAAATTGTAGATTTTGGTCGGTCTGTCAGTTTGTCATGCAGAATACTGCCTGATAGAGTGCTGGAAGAGGAATCCCTAGCTTGAAAGGCACTCAAAATACACAGTGGCTGCAACAATGGACTTGAGCATACCAATGATCATGAAGATAGTGTGGGACCAGTCAACGTTACATTCTGTTGTACATGGGATCGCCATGAGTTGGAGCCAGCTCAATGGCAGTTAGATATCCATCCATCCATCCATCCCTCCTCCCTCCGTCCCTCCCTTCCTCCCTCCCTCCATCCATCCATCCACCATATCTATTACAAATAAACCATGACCCTCAGTGTCTTAATGCAATAGTTTCATCTCTCACTACCCTCAAGTGCAACGCCAGTTTTCCTGGGTGGTGGGCAGTCTTGCATGTGGTCACTCAGGGACCCCCCTGCTGGCTTCAACTTCCTCTGGCTGGATTTCGGATGCTTTGCCTAGAAGAGTCCCATCACTTCTGCTGGCATCCCACTGATGAGAGCACCTGTTGCTTCACCAAACGCAGGGGGTTTAGGAATGCAGCTGCTTCCCAGTAATGTCTCCACACTGCACAGGAGGGCATGGATCTTTATGTCTTTGCCACTATTGTGTATCCTATTTTTATTATTCTAAAAGTATATGACTTCAAATATTAGGGACTGAAGTGCCTATCTAGAATGTAATGGAGATTCATGGGTCTCTATTTCTCCAAGTAATCTCAGAGAATTAAATGTACATTCCTCTCAAATAGGGGAGAAGTAAGCTCATTATTTGGAAGAATTACCGGCTACCCCATTATGGGCTCGATGTATATATTACCATTTGTGTGTCGGTGTTATTCCAAATTTCAAATCATTACAGGCTGTGGCTGAACTTTCGTGTTCTTATAGTTCTTGCAGTCTGCACACACCTGAATGTTCTCACTGCATTAAACATTCCTAACACAGTATTAGGACAGCAAATCTTTTACAAATTAGCCTGAGTATCTTTTTTTATGGCCTACATAAGAAAACATCTTAACGCTTACAAATTCTGCATGTTCCTTTCTGGACTTCTTTTTTTTTTTTTTCCAGTTCGTTATTTGCCAGGCATGGAGCAGAAGCACTTAGTGCCAGGTTTTAGGGTAGAGAGATACAACCTATGGGGCAAAGCAAGCAGCACTTGGGTGGGCTCTCTGCCTATTGTACTCTCCTTAGCCCATCAGTGGTTCAGTGGTAGAATTCTCGCCTTCCATGTGGGAGACCCAGGTTCAATTCCCAGCCAATACACCTCATGCACAGCTACCACCCATCTGTCAGTGGAGGCTTGTGTGTTGCTATGATGCTGAACCAGTTTCAGTAGAGCTTCCAGACTAAGATGGACTAGGAAGAAAGGCCTGAGTGTTTACTTAAGAACATCGGCAAATGAAAACCCTATGGATCTCAACGGTCCAATCCGTAACCAATCATTGGGATGGCGAAGGACCAGGCAGTGTTTCCTTCCATTGTGCATGGGGTCACCATGAATTGGGGGCCAACTTGGCAGGAGCTAACAACAATTAGATCTGTATCCAGTTAGGGACAAGATGACAGAAGAGAAGTATTTATATTCACACAATACAAGTCTCACTCTAGAAACGTCTTCACTTGTGCCAAAACCTGAGCTTCCAAAACAAAGGACCAAGGCTGGCAAAGGGTAGATGCTCAGTCTGGCTTGCTTTGAGTTCAGCAGCATTTTGACTCTGCTGAGTTGGTGTCTCCTCTTCCTCATCTAAACCCACCCCCTTGTCATGTACTAAATCTTCATATTTTCTCAATGTATATGAAAACAGCATATTCATGGTCTCTTTCCTTTTCTTTTATCACAACTAGCTGTTCCTGCTAGCTTAAGGACTAACTTTCATTTCCACACACACATGCATTCGTTGTCACAATTAAGAAGTAGTATCACTGCTGTGGGTGTCTCTGGACATTGCAAACAGTTAAGCAAAAGGTCGGCAGTTGGGATCCATGCAGAAACACCTTGGAAGAAAGCCCTAGCGATCTACTTCTGAAAGATCACAGCCATTGAAAACCGAATGGAGCACAGTTCTACTCTGACACACATGGGGTCATCAGGAGTTGGAATCGACTCAGCAGCAGCTGGTTTGGTTATCACTGCTTTGAGTTTTCCACGATGCTAAGTAGAATATCATCTGATCATGCCAGGTGAGATTTTTATGTAAATAATTTCCCAACTTGCCTTCCTGGGCTGTGGTCTGTGATTCAACATTTCCAGCAGAGTAGGAGGAGAAAAGATTCAGAGTTCAGGCAAACCCAAGTTCAGTGTGAGAAACCACCAGGAATGTCTGCTTTTGGAGTTATGATGCCAAAAAGATACTAACAGCCCACTCTACTCATTACAGTACTCAAAGATGCGCTTCTTAAGAGTTTTAGACATAAGAAGGAGAGGCAGGAGAGAAGGCAGGGCATTACACCAAATAAAGAGATTAGATATGCGCAGCACTGGAAATTGGAATAGAAGCAATATGCATTCTCTCTTTAATCTTCCGTTTGTTTATATTTGACTTACTTATGTATCAGGCATTGTGCTTGGAGAGACATAATCAGACACACACCCTGCCCTCAGAGTCTCCAGTCTAGAGGTGGGGACAGTCTTTAAATCACACAATGATGGGATGGGCACCATCATTTAAGGCTGGTTTCATTTTCCCACGTGTCTTCTCAGACACAGGTTCTGGACCCCATCACACCTGCCCTCAGGCCTGTAGTCCCTGGTCAGAATTCCACTCCGAATCCTACTCTATCTTTAATACTTGGCTCTAGTGGCATCTCCTTTGTGAATCCTACAGCCCAGATGGTAGTCTTTTCTGAAACCGATGTAAGATTAGTTGAACCAAACAAACACCCTATAACTGCTCTAATTCAGTGTTTCTCTAACTGCAAGTCACAAATGCCTTCGCAGATCAGGAAATCAAGGTATTGGTCACAACTGGCATTTTTTAAAGAATGAAAGAATAAAACAGAATAGAATAGAATAGAAAATATCAAAGAACATCATACACTATAAAAGTAACTACAGGCAGTCCCCAATTACAACAGGCTTTCATTCTGATGACTCCGTCGTAAATTGTTTCTGACATAAGTCAAATACCTCTTTGTTTTCTTTTTTTTTTTTAGTTTTCATTTTTCTTGTCTTTTATTATCAGTATCTTTATAAATTCTATCTTTATTTATCTTTGAGGATTGGAAATATTACATATAAACATCTGCAAGTGAACAACTGAGAATGATAACATCAGCAAGTTACACACTGCAACATTGTTTAAGTATCACATCAGGCAGTCTCTGGGTTACGAACATCCCATTTATGTACAACCCGTAGTTACCAGCCAACCTCATAACGTCTATTATTTTAAAAATTTGAGATACATACAATGGTTCATAATAACAAACAGGTGCTACTTTGCAACACCCATCAAAACGTTATTACTATTATTACTGAATTAATATGTTAAGGATGTTTTAGTGTATCTAGAAGTGTTTCTTTAATTTTTTTATATATAGAAAGGCACACTATATGCTAAGTACCTAAGTGTTCCAGTTTATGTACAAATTTGACTTAAAGACAGATTTAGGAACAGAACTCGTTCGTAATCCAGGGACTGCCTATATTACTAATGATAAGATATACCAAAAAAAAGAAAAAAAGAAACAACAACAAAAAAAACAAATGGTCATAAGTGTGGTTTATCATAACTCGAACATGTCATAAGTCAGAGACTACCTGTACTTTCCATGAACTTTTTGTTTCAATTATGTGTGTGTGTGTGTGCACGCACATGTGTGAGCACTGGGTTGCAATGTAAAATAGAATTTTTATTGTGGATTGCAGTGAAAAAAATTCAAAAGCCATTGCAAACCCACCTGCCATGTAAGCAAACAGGTGAAAACTGACCTCATTCTTTTCTATTCCATGTACAAACTGCACTGAAAATCTGGAAATATTTTTTATCTGCATTTGATACATATAAAATGAAAACAGAAAAAAACCCAGCAAATTCTAGTGATGGCAGATACAGCAGAAAGGGCATGGACTTTGGAAGCTGGCAGATCTAGGCTTAAATTTCAGCATTTTCTACTATGTGGTCTGGGGAAAGTCAGTTACCTCTCTGAGCTCCTGTTTTCTCCTCTGTAAAGTGGGGACAGTAATTCCTGTCCGAAGAGCCGTGGTGGGGCAATCGTTAAGCACTTGGTTGTTAATCAAAAGGTTGGCAGTTCGAACCCACATAGCGGCTCCATGGAATAAAAGAACTGGTGATCTGCTCCTGTAAAGATTACAGCCTAGAAAACCCTACGAGGCAGTTCTACTCCAACACATGAGGTTGCTGTGAGTTGGAATGGACTCCACAGCACACACCACCACCACCTGTCCTACACAACTGATGGGAGGATGAATGAAATCCTATGAGTCTAAGTGCTTAGCCAACAGCCAGGTATACAATGGCTTCCCCCTAAATGATAGTTTCCTTTCCTGAAAGTTCTAAAAGACCAAATTAAGCCCATACCTAATGGAACATCTCATATCTATTTTGTTCAGCTCTTACTTAATGTTTTAGGCAATGCTGGGAGAATTTGGAACGTTATCCTGTTCTGTAGGTACAGCCTCAGGTCTAGAAAGTCTTAAGGATTGAGAAACAAATCTTTTGTGCAATGTCATTTATGCCACATTGAGAATTTCCCAAGAGGAGATAAGAATGGAGCTTGCGAACAGAGTGCTCATTTATAATCCTTACTTTAGAAAACCTTTCAAAGCCCAAGTGAACACTTAGGAGATTTTACTAATGTTTTAAGAATGGGGATAACCAAATTTTTTTTTCTTTTCTTTTCTTTTTAAATATGAAATATTTCTTTTTCATTAGAAGGTAATGTTCTGAAACCAGAATAAATCATTATAGCACAAAAATACCTGTTACAAGAAGAAAAATGATAAAGAATTATAACTAGAAAAAAAATAAAAACGTTGGTATGCACAAAATGATGATTTATAGTATAATTTGTCTTTGGACCTTTTATAGAAAAATCAACATCTGCATCTTAATGGATGCATCTAAGAGATGGATAAAAGCTTATTAATCTACACTGGTTTATTTTAGGATATCTCCCTAATCCGCTGCATTTTTCTGTCCTAACAGTGTATACGATTCCACACTCCGGTTCATCTGAAAATTTCAAGCGTCTTTTCATGGTCATTTGAACATTTTTTAACAAAAACTGAGTTTGTGACCCAAACACTGCATCAGCATCGAATCTGAACCACTGATTGCTTCAAACGACTACAGAGCTTCTCCTCCCAAACTAAATGATTAGAAAGTTGCTGAAGTAGACATTGGCAGTAAGAAAAATGCTTCTAATTACACTGGCATTTTAGTTATGCAGACCTTATACTATATGCTTTTTTTTCACTTGAAACCAAAAGTATATTGATTTCAGGAGGCACTGTGAAAGAAATTCTTAAGTAAATTGCAGCTATTTTCCATCTCATTGTGGGCCATCCTAATAGAAATATGAAGAGTGGGTTCCAAGTATGCTGGAATGTTAGGCCACAGCTATGGTGACAGAGCCAACCTTTCCTCTCACCCCTTGAAAAGTTCACTTGGCTGAAACTGTATTAGAGCATTCTGCTCGATTTGTAAGTTAATATGTCGCATTTTAAAATGCCTTTAGCAGAAAAGGTCACGGAGGCACTGGTAATAAAATCTATCAAACAGGATTGGTGGACAAGATAATGGGGGATGGGGGATGAAGGGGGAATATGAAAAGTCAGGGAAGTTGGAAAGTTTATATTAACTAATCCCCGCGTGTCTAAGGTGTTAGTCCATGCTGAGAATTTCTAAAGAACCAGGGTGGACAAACCATACATTTTTAATATATCTCAATAATAAATGAGATTGAAAAGAAAAATAGGATGTGTGACAGGTGAATTATTATTGTTGGGTGCTATTGAGTCAATTTTTGATTCATAGTGACCCCAATGTGACAGCTTAGAACTGTCCCATAGGATCTTCTTGGCTGTAATCTTTAAGCCTTTCTCCTGTGGAGCCACTGGGTGAGTTTGAACTGCTGACCTTTCGGTTAGCAGCTGAGCACTTAACCATTGCGCCACCAGGGCTCCAGACAGGTGAACAGTGGGTTCAAATTACTTCAGGGATCAATGTCATGCCGTGTTGAACTCAAGGTAAGAATAACTTGCTTATCTCAATTAAGGAGCTTCCTTAAAGGAAATACATTTGAAACCAAAAACTTATGCTCCAGGAGAAGGAGCCACTACCTCCCCATGGGACAGTCAGTTTTGCTGTGTCTCTGTTTCTGATGCTGGCGCCAAGGAGAGCAGCTTGCGTGTCCTTCCTCTCCTCACCTCGGGCAAACACTGGATCATTTATAAGTTCTCACGAGCACCATCGTCTCACAAGTTACACACCCACCTCATGGCAGTGAGAGCCACACCATAGCTCCCCAGCATTCCGGTACCTTCTCAAGAGGAACTAAATCCAAAAAGCCTTATTACAGTCAAGATAAATCACATCTCCTTCCCCTGATGGATCAAGCTTGCCACTCGGCTGCAGGGGAGAAGGAAAAATCAGGCTGTTGGACAGAAGCTTTATTCTTCCTGCAGCTGAGTATTTCTCGCTGGTGCTGTGATCTGATAGATTGCAGAATTATGTTTATATACATTCCGATAATTCTCCAAATTGAGCTGACAAATTATTAATTTCACGAGTTATTCTTTTTCCCTTTAATATACAGCCATCTTTATTATTCCCTTTTCATCTTCAAGAACCTAATCAGTCCTTCCGGCATTCTCAACAATCATCACTAATAGCTGTGGGATACCACAAGTAACTGAGAGGGGTTTTCGCCGCACACCACCGCCCTCAGCTACTGCCCAGACCATCCCTGCAGAGCTTAGGGCCTGAGCTGAGAGGCCCCCAAGGGGTCCTGGGGGAAACTTTGGCGCTGAGAGAGCTATGGGTTTTCAGTTTCAGCTATCATATTTTTCACAAATAGTGTGCCCATGTAAATGATGCGCCCACACATTTAATGCATGGAAATTAGCATAGTGCAGTTACAAAAATAACTTGTAAGGGAGGGGGCTGCATAGTTGGCAAAAAACATATAAACATATCAGGCATACATTTTTTGTATAAAATATGCTAATTCCAAAATGGATGATTATGAAGTATCACGAGACACCTGTAGAAAAGAGGCAATGAGGCAGATTGTTACATGACTTTATAACCAGAAACTGTATATAAATTTCTATGTAAAAACTGTGGGGCTGACTCCTCAGCAGGAGACACCTCAGAAGGTTAGACAGAGCTAGCTAGCTGCTCATCCAATGCCAACTTCCCTTTCTTCCTTAATAATGGGTGGCTACAGGCCCAACGGGAAGAGCACATTTCCCCACCTCGCATGCACAGAGATAGTCCATGAATTGTAAGCAGAAGCTAGGAGCAGATGGGACTTCTAGGAAAGTTCTTTGAAGGTGGGCTGTTGTGAGTTGAATTGTGTCCCCCAAATAGATATGTTGAAGTCCTAACCCCCTGTACCTGTGAACATGAACTTGTTCGGAAATAGAGTCTTTGCAGATGTTATCAGTTAATATGAGGTCATACTGGAGTAGGGAGGGTCCTAATCCCATCTGAGTGGTGTCCTTATAAAAGGCAAAAAGAGACACAGAGGGACACAGAGGGAAGATGGCTATGTGACGACAGAGTTATGCTGTGTCCATAAGGCAAACAACATCTGGGACCACCAGAAGTTGGAAGAGACAAGGAAGTATCTTCCCCTAGAGTCTTTGGAGAAAGCACAGCCCTGCCGACACCTTGAATTTGGACTTCTGGCCTCGAGAATTATGAGAGAATAAACTTCTGTTCTTATAAGCTACCCAGTTAGGGGTACTTTGTTATGGTGGCCCTACAGAAGAAATACATGAGTGTACTCGCATACTTTGCCATGAGGTACCTCTCCGTGCCCTCCTCCTTCTTGTCTTCTTGAATATAGATTGTGATAGTTGGCATTGCAGTGGCCATTTTGCGACCATGAGGCAAATGCTAAGGATGGCAAGGCAAAAAGATGGAAGGATCCTGATTTGCTGATGGCCATGGAGCAGCAGCTACAACCTGCAGTGCCTATTGCAGCACTTTTTTGACATGAGAAAAACAAAAACAAGCCTCCACTTTGTTTAAGCTCCTGTTAGTCTGGGTCTCTGTGTCTAGCAGCTGGATGCCATTCCTAACCAATACAGACAACTGCATACTTAAGCCTCTGATGCTATCCTATTACATAGATCATAATAAAACCCTGTTAGCGAGGGTCTTCCTGTCTATGGTGCATTCCTATGATGCTTGGTACTGAAGAATCTTTAAAGCTCAGTTTAAAGTCTTACTAAGAATGATCCTGTTGATAAATGAGGCGTGACCACACATGAATGAGGCTGTTTCCTTTTGTAGTTCTTGCTATTGTTTCACGAATGCTGGTTTTACCTACCAGGCTAGGCTGTAGGTGGCCAACGTTGACATATGTAAAGCATCTTCTCTACCCTTGGTCCACCACCCGTCTGTCAGTGTGTTGTTCTGTGGTGGCTTGTGTGTTGCTGTGATGCTAGAAGCTATACCACTGGTCTCAAATACCAGTAGGGTCACCCATGGTGGACAGGCTTCAGCAGAGCTTCCAGACTCAGACAGACTAGGAAGAATGGCCTGGTGATCTACTTCCAAAAATCAGCCAATGAAAACTCTATGGATCGCAACAGAACATTGTCCAATATAGTGCTGGAAGATGAGCCCCTATGTTGGAAGGCACTCAAAATACACAGTGGCTGCAACAATGGACTTGAGCATACCAACGATATTGAAGATGGTGCAAGACAGGGCAATGTTTCATTCTGTTGTACACAGGGTTGCCCTGAGTCAGAGCCAACTCGACAGCAACAACAACTGTCCTTGGTGCCATGGCCTGTTGCTTTACACAGAGCATGCAGTAGGCACTCATATCAATTCTTGAATGTCTTATATTTGATTTTGACGCCACATCTCTTTCTACACCACTGCTACTATAAAACCCATTGCTGTTGAGTTGATTCCAACTCTTAGTGACCCTAGAGGACAGAGTAGAACTGCCCCATAGGGTTTCTAAGTGTATAATCTTTATGGAAGCAGGCTGCC
The DNA here is from genome assembly GCF_000243295.1 of Trichechus manatus latirostris. NCBI lineage: Eukaryota > Metazoa > Chordata > Mammalia > Sirenia > Trichechidae > Trichechus > Trichechus manatus. Next base: position 953,535 of record NW_004444087.1, read on the forward strand.
ACATTTTTTTCCATGGAGCAGCTGATGGGATTGAATGCTAACCTTTTGGTTAGCAGCCAAGTGCTTTAACCACTGCACTATCAGGGCTCCGTACTGCTACTATAGAAACATTCAAATACCATAGTAGATACTAGTAGTATTGTAGGAGAAAAACTAATACAGACAGCAGCAATAATACCACTTGTGTTTGTATAATATCTCATAGTTCTGAAAACCTTTCTGCATATAGTGTTTCATTTTCTCTTCACAGCCACCCTGAAAGTAGTCAAGGCAGATATAAATGTCACAGTTTTACAAATGAAAAAATTGAGGCCCAGAAAGGTTAAGTGTGTTTCTTGAAGTCAAATAAGTAGTAAGTATTAAGAGATGGGCCTGGATAGACTCCCAGAGAAGGGTTGTCAGGATGGCAGGCACAGAATGACATGTGGACACGTGGACACACGAACCTCTTAGTGCCCTAGTCTCTGTTACCTTCTCCCTAAATTATTCAGGGCCCCTCATTATCATCATTTTTCTTTCTAATTCTTCACCTTTTAATTAGATCACCTATGCGGTCTGTTATGTCTTCCACCCCAGGCCCGGTTCCATATAACCCCGACCTCCTGCACACTCCCCTTTTCCTCCCGACTTTGCGGTCTGCCACCCTCTACTAGGTCTTTCCCAGCTGGGCTGGGAACACCGATTCAAGGACAGAATTAACATTCCTGTTTCATTTTGCTCTACTGTGGTGTGTTTGACTGGGAGGTTAATGACAATCAGGCACAGATGAACGCGATGTATCTGCACCTAGGCAAAGGCGGGCAGGAGGAGGAGAGCCTGGTCATGCCGAGGGGCCAGCAGCACTTCCAGAGCCTGTGCCCCTCCTTACACCAGCGAGTGCAGGAGCCACTCTGGGGCCAGTGCCATGGCCAAGCCCACGGGTGGTTCCCCAACACTCGGATCAATAAGCATCCTCCACCCCAATGTGTCCTGGGTTTGGGGTGCTTCTCACACAAGGGGCCAGGTGGGCAGGGACTTTTGGAGATGTCACATGGCTAGCCTAAGAAAGAAGTCCTTCCCAGTGACCAAGGAATGGGGTTAGGGGCAGGGCCTAGAAGGGGCATGCAATTACTGGCTGAGTTTCAGCAAGCTCAGGGGTGATTTTTCCCAGGGGCATTTACAATCATATGGTGTAGTTATACAGTAACATCTGCGGAAACCAAAACCTGTGTAAGGCGGAAACCTGTCAGAGAAGGAAAACTCAAGTCTTTCTAATAGAAAGCAATCAAAAAGTGGTAAGACTGCGTCTTGTCAAAGGTAGAAAACTTGCAAGATCTGGAAAAACAAGGCAGTCCTGTTGAATTCTGGCTCTCACAGGTTTCATTGTACAAAGTCTGGAGCATGCAGAAGACTGCAGAAGAAGGCTGAGTCCCTCAGCGAGGGGACAGATCCATCTGTCCATCCTGAGCACACATTGAGGAGAGGTCTTTGCACAGGGGCAGGAGGGGGAAAAGACCACCAGACCACCATGTGTGCATGTACACGGAGGTCCTCAGGAGCATTCATGCAAAATGCCCCACAGTGAGTGAAGATGTGAGTCATAAACATGCCCACCAGGTGTTCCACACACCCAGGCAGAGGACAGACGGCTCAGCTCTGAGAGTCAGGACTGGGTGGGGGAACCTCACGTGAAGCGTTATCCAGGGACGTTAGCTCAAGTGTGTTTTAAGACGATGAACCTACATGAGGAAAACACATCCTTTCCCTGAGCCAAGGAGAATGCGGTGTGTTTCTTTATCTAAGATGCTGCTTGGGCACAAAGGAAGGCACCCGCCCACCCCAGTGGGCATGTGGGAAGGGCCAGTCCTGCACAGCTCCCACACCTTCTCCACTGAGAACCCACACCGTGGCACACTAATGCAGGTGGCCAGTCCATCAATAGTCATGCTGATGTCCCCTTTGAGGGTCCTCTGACACCAGAGTCTGCAGCTGTCCTTCAGAGAGCAGTGGGCTTGCACCAGAAGACCTGGTATTTGGTGCTGATTCTGCCATTTGTTAGCCATATGATTCAGACCAACTAACTTTATGCTAGCTGAATTTTAGTTTCTTTATGTGTAAATTCGGGAGAAAGGACCTGGCATAAACATTACAGCCTAGGAAACCTTATGGGGCAGTTTTATCCCATAGGGTTGCTGTGAGTCAGAATTGACTCAATGGCACATAATAACAACTTGTGTAAATCGGAGTCACTCGGTGGTGAAAATGTTAACACACTTAGCAACTAATTGAAAGGCTGCAGGTTCAAGTCCATCCAGAGATGCCTTGAAAGAAAGGCCTGGTGATCTACTTCTGAAAAATCAGCCATTGAAACCTTGTGGAGCACAGTTCTACTCTGAAACACATGCCCTCCACAGAGCTCAAACGCATTAGAGTTGATGCCACGGCAACTGGTTTTTTAAGTGTAAATTATTAAAAACAAAACATGCCCTGTTCTATAAAACTGTAACTAACTTGTGGAAGAGCCTGTGACCCATCCCTGCTCATACACCCAGTCTAATTCATACAGGAAATATTAAATGAATGCTTATGAATTTAATAAAGAGCACTGGCGGCACAATGGTTGACATGCTCGGCTGCTAACCGAAAGGTTGGCAGTTCGAACCCACCCAGAGGCACCTTGGAAGACAGGCCTGGAAATCTACTTCCAAAAAACCAGCCATTGATGATCCTATGGAGCACAGTTCTACACTGTCACGTCGGGCCACTGTGAGTCAAAACCAACTCAAAGGCACCCAACAACAACAACAATGGGCTTGATTGTGTTCATTTACAGGACTATTATGAGGTGCAAAAAGAAATAATAAATGAAAAACTATTTTGGAATCTACAGAGCACCACTTAAATATATCATTGCCATGCGTTCTCGTTGCCACCACCAGAGGTGGGGAAATTCATCACTTCGCAGCCAAGTCCTGCTCTTGATTCTCTAGGCGATGCCTGCGTCCCTGCTCCCCTCTGATCTCGTCTGCACTCACTGACAGATTGAACCTCCTGATGGCGCATTTTGATCATGTCACTCACAGCTCTTACACCTTTAATGGACCCCCAATGCCAGCTGAATAAAATTCAAACTCGAAAGCCTCCAAACCCTTCTCCATTAGGCCGAGATCTGCTCTCCTCTGCCCTCCACGGAGCTCAAACGCACCGGTAATAAAGCAGTCACAGTTAAGAGTCATGGGGTATTATCCGCAGCAATATTAGTCATTTTAAGTGCTTCCACATTTATTATTATTTCATTAAATAGACCAAAGCAAACATTAATTGCCCAGGTTTTCAGCTATTTTTGTTTTCAAATGAGTGATCAAGAATTACTCGCTTACAAAGTGGTTCTAACTGGCCGTCCGGCATTTTAAATATTCCTGCTAGTTACTGAGAAAGCAGAGCTGACTGCACTTAATTTACAAAGGAGGATTTATGGACTTTCAGATGACAACAGACAGCCAATCAATAAGGGATGATAATAACAGCATGTAATATCAAGGAACGTTAGGTCGCAGGCATGATTTGAGGACAGAAGTGGGCAGTTAGAAACCTTATCGTTTGAGAAAGGTCAAGGCCTGGTAGCAATAAAAATGGCTAAGCAAATAAAATCACACCTGTGAATCAGGAGTGGGCATACATCGCGGCATGAAAAAGCGTTTTAGATTTGGTGGAGAAATTACTTCCCCGGGCAAAGATTTGGGCTGCTATGAGGCCCATGCAGCCTCATCAAGAAGAGGGTCTATTTATTTCTGTTAACAGTAGTAAAGGTGAAATGCAGGCCTGCGAAGGCTCAGAGCCCACAGCAATCCCTGGGGCCTGAGACCCAGCTCCTCAGAGCACAGTGTAGGAATGAGACACTGTAAAAGGTCTTATGGATGATGGGGCTGGGGCTTGGCACATTTATTTAAGACCCACTGGTTTTATGATGAACCCTGGTGGCGCAGTGGGTAAGTGTTTGGCTGCTAAGCAAAAGGTTGGCTGTTTGAACCCATCAGCTGCTCCAAGGCAGAAAGATGTGACAGTCTGCTTCCTTAAAGATTACAGCCTTGGAAACCCTATGGGACAGTTCTACTTTGTCCTATGAGGATTGCTATGAGTTGGAATCTACTTGACAGCAGTGGGTTTGGTGGTTTGGTTTTTATGACATTCGGCTTGGTCATTTTTTTCTTTTTTTATTGTAGTTTAGATGAAGATTTACAGAAAAAATAGTTTCTCATTAAACAGTTAGTACACATATTGCTCTATGACAATGATTAATAACCCCACAATATGTCAACACTGTCCCTTTTCAACCTTGAGTTCCCTATCACCAGCTTTCCTGTCCCCTCCTGCCTTCTGGTTCTTGTCCCTGGACTGCTATGTCCCAAATTAGTCTCGTTTTGTTTTATGGGGCTGTCTAATCTTTGGCTGAACAGTGAATCTCAGGAGTGACTTCATTACTGACCTAAAAGGGTGTCTGGGGGCCATACTCTCAGGGTTTCTCCAATCTCTGTCAGACCAGTAAGTCTGGTCTTTTTCTGTGAGTTAGAATTTTGTTCTACATTTTTCTCCAGCTCTGTCTGGGACCCTCTGTTGTGATCCCCGTCTGAGCAGTCAGTGGTGGTAGCCGGGTACCATCTAGCTGTACTGGACTCAGTCTGGTGGAAGCCATGGTAGTTGTGGTCCACTAGTCCTCTGGACTAATCTTTCCCTTGTATTTTGTTCTCTTCATTCTCCCTTGCTCCTGAGGGGGTGAGACCAGTGGAGTATCTTAGATGGCTGCTCACAGGCTTTTAAGACTCCAGACGCTACTCACCAAGGTAGAATGTAGAACATTTTCTTTATAAACCGTGTTACGCCAGTTGAGCTAGATGTTCCCCGAGACAATGGTCCCCACATTGGCTTGGTCATTTTTTTGGAATGGAGATGGGACCTTTTGTTGATCTAGTGACTTGTTTGTTTTTAGTTATTGAAAAAGGCAAAAAAAAAAAAAAAAAAGTTCTAAATTGCAAATTCCATCACCAACAATCCTATTGCATCAAGAAAAACCCATTTTAATAACCATCCTCATGGAAAACATTCACAGCATCAGGTAGGAGCCCACAGCAAGCTTCACTGCAGGATACACAGTTGTTCCATGTAGAGAAGACCCAAGTCCACAGAACTTTCCAACGAGAGGAATACTAGTTAAAGGATATACTTAGATACTTCCTTTCCTTAGTAACCAAAAAGCAGTTAAGGTATTACTTGTTTCGCTTGTACAATATTGCTACAGTTTGGAAATTAAGTTAGATCACATTAAATGTGCAATGATCTCCTTCTCAATGCTCCCTAGAGGACTGGGTGCTCTATTTTTTTTTCTAATGTGCGCCAATCAGATTTTGCAAATCTTGTTTCCCAGCACAGAGTCTGCAGCCCCAAGGGAAATCGAGTTTACCTCCTTGCAAAGTGTACTCGGTCACGGCCCTGCTGAACACGCCCAGTCCAGCCCCGTTGTAAGCGGCCACCTGGATTTCGTACTGCGTCCAGATGATCAGGTCCTTCACCAGGCAGTAGTTCACCTCTGGGCTGCTGATGTTCCTCTGCTGGTACTCCCCCGGCAGGCCAGCCAGGCGGTACCTGCAGTAGAAAGGAAGTCTGTGATGGTAGGAAATCGAGTGGACCAGGGACTGGGTTGATCCAGGGTCGGGCTGTGCGGTTAGAGGAATATGGAAGACTGATAGTGACCCTATAGGACAGAGTAGAACTGCCCCATAGGATTTCCGAGGCTGTAATCTTTATGAGAGCGGATCGCCAGGTCTGTCTCCTGTGGAGCTGCTGATGAGTTCCAATCACCAACCTTTTGGTTAGCAGTTGAGCACTTTAACCACTGCACCACCAGGGCACCAGGCCAGTCCCATGACTTCCTAATTCAATGAGTGTTGTTGTTAGTTGCTGTCCTGTCAATTCTGATTCATGTGACTGCATGTGTGCAGAGTAGAACTGTACTCCACAGGGTTTTCAATGACTGAATTTTCAGAAGATTGCCAGGCCTTTCTTCTGAGTCACCGCTGGGTGGGTTCTAACCACCAACCTTTTGGCTAGTAGTCGAGAGCTTAATTGTTGGCACCACCAAGGGACTCCGTTCAATGATTAAACCAAAGCATAATCTAATTTTACAAGGCTTATAAACTCTGGGCAAAATGAAACTAAAGTTTCAACTATCTTATGGCTAAGGAAAAATTATAGCTTTTTAAATTCAACTTGCCTAGGACATATAATGACTTAACGACTAAAACTTCTAGACATGATTTTTATCAGGGTGTTACTATAAATCAATTTGAGAAATGTTTTCCTCCTATAATTTTGAAACATGGGGAAAACTAGAGAAGCCAACCCGCCTGTAGCTGCTCTGTCTCCATGGACTGAGCCTCCAGCTCTGCTCCCATCTAGGAATCCTAGACTTGTCCAGGTGTATACCGAATCAGAATAAGTGGCTTTGAAAAGTGTTAATGCTTCTAAAATACTAGTCGAGTGCTTATTGTTGTTGTTTGCTGCTATTGAGTTGGTGCCCAACTCATAGTAACCCCATGTGTGCAGAGCAGAACCACTCCATAGGGTTTTCTTGGCTGTGATCTCTATGGGAACAGATCACCAGGTCTTTCTTCTGTGGTGCTTCTGGTGGGTTCGAACCACCAACCTTTGGGTTACCGGCCGATCACAAACTGCCTGCACCACCGAAGTATAAAATTGCAAGTCAGGGGACTTAGAGAGCACATGTATGGTGTATTCTTTCATACACTAAGTACAGAAATTTAAAGTTGTATTCCTTAAAAAGGAAATTCTTAAAGTTGACACGTGTTAATTGTGGACTTGTTGTTGTTAGGTGCCGTCGAGTCGGTTCCAACTCATAGTGACCCTATAGAAAACAGAACAAAATACTGCCCAGTCCTGCACCATCCTCACAACTGTTGCTGTTTGAGCCCATTGTTGCAGCCACTGTGTCAATCCATCTCACTGACAGTTTTCCTCTTTTTCGCTGACCCTCTATTTTACCAAGCATGATATCCTTAAAAATGTAAAACTGGGGAGGGGCTATTTGCATCTTGAAATGATTTTTACAGCATTATTTTGGTTAGCAAGTGTTTTTGCATGACTTAGTTTACAGAAGTTAATTTACTGAACTGGCCCCTTTTCTGGATCAGCTCCCCTGTGCAAAGCAAGGAACATGAACCCTGCAGCTTCCAAAAGCATCTAATTCCAATCCAGGAAGAGGTTCTTGCCTCGGGAAAATGTGGCTTTGTGTGATAAGTGCAAAATGGAAAAGATCTATGTGTGGCAGCAGGAAATGTGTTAACCCTTTATGGTACATAGGGTCTTCAAGTTCCCCAAAGATGCTGAGCTTCTGCCCCGGGAGAAGTGCAGATCCCATAATCATTAACCACACAGTCCAACAGCACAGCTCCTTAGCACAAAGGGGAAGGATGTGAGATGCATATATTAAGCCTCAATAAGGCTGCCATTACTGGAAAAAAATAAGAAAGTCAGATGTCCAGGCCTGTCACTGTAGAACAACTTTCCAAAGAGAATGATGGCTGAGAATGCAAGAAGGAAGCAGGGAAATGGCAACAAAGGGTTCTTCATGGAAATTAGGACTTTCTGAGACTATTCTTTCATCGCCTCTTATTACAGAACATTTGTACTTGGTGAGGCCAGTTTGATAGGGAAAATAGACAACAAAGAGCAGACAGCACTTGAATAGCAAGGAGGCGTGGCATCCTCCAGCCTGGCACCTGCATGGAGCCTCAGCACAGCAGGCCCTGCTGCTCGCCTAGTGGGAGGCTGTGAGGGAAGCAATGTTTTTCTGTGATGGACAAAAATGAAAGTGCTGCAGGCTAATTTATCAAGCCATAGTTTTGTTTCCTATGCATCAACTTCTGATACCTACTAACTGGCAGTCCCTTCCTGAACTACCTGTACCCAGCAAGGATGTTAAGTTCATTTGTATAACAAGATGATCTCAAGGCAGTGGACACTGGAAGAGGCTTGGCATGGGATATTGTTGTTTTTGCTGGGTACCGATGAGTGGATTTTGACTCATAGCGAGCCTACAGGACAGAGTAGAACTGCCCCGTACGTTTCCTAGGCTGTAAATTTTATGAGAGCAGATTGTCCAGACTTTCTCCTGCAGAGCCGCTGGGTGGGTACGAACTGCTAATCTTTCAGTTAACAGCCGGATACTCAACCGTTGCACCACCAGGACTCTTACTTTGGCATGGGATACAAAACAGAACAAGTGTGACAGATGTTCCCATTGGAATTCCTTGTATCCAAACAATGGACTTTTAAAATAAATGGCACTGAGACAACTGAATAGTCATTTGTAAAAAGGGAAATATTGGCTCCATACCTCCTCCCAGAAACCAGAGTACCTATCATGTAGGTGGTGCCCAGGACGACTTAACAGCAATTTGATGTACACTAAGCACACCCTCTTAAGAAGAGCTCACTCATGTGGACCTATCACAATACACACTCTCCCGTGGAAAAAGCACAGAAATTAGCATCAGAAGACTTAGGCTTAGGTCCTTGCTCAGCCACTTAGAAGCTGGATGGTCTCAGGCAAATTCTGAAGTTCTATGAACCTTCGTTTACATTTAATCAATGTCCATGGAAGCAGCAGTCAAGAAATCAAATGATGTACATTGGACAAATCTGTCGAAAAAGACCTCTTTTAAGTTTTAAAAAGCAAAGACGTCACCTTGATGACTAAGGTGTGTCTGACCCTAGCCATGGTCTTTTCAATTGCCTCATATGCATGTGAAAGTTGGACAATGAAAAAAGAAGACAGAAGAAGAACTGATGCATTGAGCTGTGGTACTGGCAAAAAATACTGAATATATTATGGACTGCCAGAACAAATAAATTAGTCTTAGAACATGTACAATCAGAATGCTCCTTAGAAGCGAGGATGACAAGACTTTGATTCACATACTTTGGATGTGTCATCAGGAAAGACAAATCTCTAGAAAACGACTTCATGTTTGGTAAAGCAGAGGGTCTGAAAATGAGGGAAACTCTCAATGAGATAGATTGACACAACAGCTGAAACAATGGTTTTGAACATCTTAGTCATCTAGTGCTGCTACAACAGAAATACCACAAGGGGATGGCTTTAACAAAGAGAAATTTATTCTCTCACAGTCCAGTAGGCTACAAGTCCAAATTCAGGATGTCAGCTCCAGGGGAAGGCTTTCTCTCTCTGTCAGCTCTGGAGGAAGGTCCCCATCATCAGTCCTCCCTTGGTCCAGGAGCATCTCAGCGCAGGAACCTCAGGTCCAAAGAACACGCTCTGCTCCGGGCACAGCTTCCCCAGTGGTATGAGGTCCCCAACTGTCTGCGTGCTTCCTTTTCATCTCATGTAAGATAAAAGGTGGTGTAGGCCACACCCCAGGGAAACTCCCTTTACGCTGGATCAGGGATGTGACCTTAGTAAGGGTGTTACAATTCCACCCTAATCCTCTTTAACATAAAATTATAATCATAAAATGGAGGGCAACCACACAATACTGGGAATCAGCCAAATTGATACACATATTTTTGGGGGGACATAATTCAATCCATGACACATGCCAATGACTACAAAAATGGTGCAGGACTGGACAACATTTCGTTCTGTTATAAGGTCGCCATGAGTTGGAGTTGACTCAATGGCAACTACCAACAACAACAACAAAGTGAGAATGATAATAATGGCATTCCACAGAGATGTTGCAAGAATGAGATGAAACAATGGATGTGGAAGAATTGTGAAAATACACAGCACCCCCTAAATATTCCTTTTTTGGAAAACACCGCTCTTCTACTAAGATATATGTAAGAGATCGCTCTGGGTCGAAGACACTAAACCTGCAGGGGTATGCGTCTCCATCCAGGCCACTGTTTACAGCAGAGCAGAACAAAGTGTAGGATTCACATCTTGGCAGTGGACTGTGCTCCCTCCAGGAACAGGCAGGTGGGCCTGTCCTGCCCCGTGGCTCAGGGTGCTTTTGTAATAGGCACAGGATGTCTAAAAAGGTCACAGTTACTAAAGGCAGTGGAGGCTATCGTCTTCTTACTGGGAGAATATGTTGCCTGGGAGACTATCTTATCCAGAACAAGATGATTTTTTACACGGAAATAAACAGGAGAATGTTTTTAAAGGACATAACCTCTCTGCTCCTCTCAAAGAAACATCCTGGCCATTATTATAAATATTTTATTACTGCGCACTCATCCTAACTACTTCTTATGGCCGGAGCCACAAGGGTGATTTATTTCCATTTTGCGCTTCCCACGTACTGAGCTGCAGAGCTGACACAAGGCTTGTGCCCCCAAGGATACATGCTTGCAGACGCAGCTCTGATTTGCAGACCACAGGGTAATTCGGAGATGTTTCCAAGCACGTTCATCTTAGCATGTATCTTTAATTTCTGAAAACTTTGATATTCACAGGCCTTGGGGTAGTGCACCCTCATTTCAGAGCTTGCTTGATTTAAGCCCCTAAAATACAGATGCCCTCTTTGCTAGTGCTCAACTCAACTAACACCATCACGGAAAATCCTTTTAACGGTCGTAATCCCCCAGAATAGAGCACTGTGGCCCCATAACATCAGAGAGATTTTATTATGACACTCTGTGCCTGGAGCCCGGTTCTGTGGGCTGACTTTTAAAGTCCTGATTTGACAGCTTCGGCCCGAGGACACTTTCCCTCCATGCATTGAAAAGAGGCAGAGGCAGCTGGATGGCACAGGCATTGAGGGCTGGTAGAGGAGGCACAGGCAATTATATTCATTCACTGATGAGCACAGAACAGGAAGTCATGGGCTAAGGCTGCAGCAAGGAGCAAGAGGCATAGTTTTGAGGGAAAACATCAGGCTTGAGTGGTAGGAAGCATGGGGCTGTTTTCTGGAGGAAGGTCAGGTGCTTGACAGTTCTGGGAATTATTCTGGAAGCTTCTACAGGAATCAGAGCACCAGAGCCCACAGGCCCCACCTTTCCTATGGGCTAGACTCAGTCTCCTTTTTTAAATTGTACTTTAGATGAAGGTTTACAGAGGAAACTAGTTTCTCATTAAACAATTAATACACATATTGTTTTGTGACATTGGTTGCCAAACCCACGACATGTCAACACATTCTCCTTCTCGAACCGGGGTTCCCCATTACCAGCTTTCCTGTCTCCTCCTGCCTTCTAGTCCTCGCCTCTGGGCTGGTGTGCCCATTTAGTCTCATTTTGTTTTATGGGCCTGTCTAACCTTTGGCTAAAGGGTGAACCTCAGGAGTAACGTCATTACTGAGCTATCAGGGTATCTGGGGGCCATACTTTCGGGGTAGACTCAGTCTCCTTGTCACCCTTCTTTGAAATGGAGAAGGACAGTTAGGGGCACGGAGACACAAGGGGCCACGAGTGCTGACTCTAGAAGTCCTGTCACCCCAGGAATGGCAGCATTCAAACCATTGCGGGCAGATAATGATCTGGTTCACATTGCTAGGAGAATTCATCCATGTGAGGAAGAACTTGAGAATAACAGTGAATTAGTGGTGATAGGCAAATATTAACTGATCAAGAAAAATTCAGTATATGATGAGCAAATGATTGTTGTTGGGTGCCATCGAGTCAATAGTGACTCATAATGACCCCATGTGACCGAGCAGAACTGCCCCATAGGGTTTCCTAGGCTGAAATCTTTACAAGAGCAGATCGCCAGCTCTTTTCTCCCTCAGAGATACTAGGTGGGTTTGAACTGGCCAATCTTTCAGTTAGCAGCTGAACACTTAACCTTTGCACTACCTGGGCTCCTAATACATTAGGAGAGACTTAATTATCCTTTAATACTGCTATACTTTTTTCTTCTTACTTCTCTCAAAAAACACCACAATCATCACACTCAGTGCAACTTAAAAATTAGCAGCAGTTTTGACAAAGGTTCTATCTCTCCCAAGCACAGCCAAGTTCTGGTATAGTTTTCTCAACATTCGTCAGAGCCTACCCACCCTCTTCTGAGGCAGAGATAGCAAACTGGCCCCCCTGGGCCACATCTGGCCTGCAGATGTGTGTTTGGTCTGCCTGTGTTTCAGAATATATTGATTCCAATTCTAACATCTAAAAATTGTGAGATTTCATGTAAAAACCTAAATTTTTTTGAGTCCCTAAGAAACACTAGAAGAGTTGGTGATATTGAGCAATATGCTAGCACAGCAACAACTAGTTAATAATTAAATCAAATTCTTATTAATTTAAAAATTACTGTACTTAATAAAAGGAGCCCTGGTGGTGCAATGGTTAAGTGCTCAGCAGCGAACCAAACAGTTGGCAGTTTGAACTCACCAGTGGCCCTGTTGGAGAAAAGACCTGGTAATCTGCTCCCATGAAGATTACAGCCTCCTAGGGAACCCTACAGGGCAGTTCTACTCTGTCCTATGGGGTCGCTATGAATAGGAATTGACTCGACAGCACATAACATCAACAACATAATTAATAATGGAGTCCCTGGGTGGTGCAAATGATTAACATGCTAACCGAAAGACTGGAAGTTCAAGTCTGACCAGAGGTGCCTTGGAAGAAAGGCTTGGTGATCTACTTCTGAAAAATCAGCCATTGAAAACCCAACAGAGCACAGTTCTACTCCGACACACATCGGGTCATCATGAGTCAGAATCAACTCAACAGCAACTGGTTACACTTACTAATACAGTGAAACCTGCAAGAACTGGAACTCAATGGGACTGCCTTGTTTTTCTGGGTCTCACAAGTTTTCCACCTTTGATGGGGTGTAGTCTTACCACTTTTCTAGTGCTTGTTTTAATGGAAAATATTTGCATTTTCCTTCTATGACAGATTTTTGCCTTATACAGGTTCCAGCTTTCGCAGGTTTTACTGTACATGACCCTGGTAAAAACTTAAATAGAATGAAAAGATTTACAGTGAAGAGCACATCTTGCTCCCTAGCCATGACATGCCCCTCGCCCCATTCTTCTGCCAAAATGTAACCACCGATACCAGTTTACCGTGTGTACAACGGTTGAATGTGCACAAAGTGTCTCTGGATGGCTACCCACATTAGCTTGTGCACTCCAGTTTGCCACAGTCTCCACCACTCCCCTAGAGCCCTATACCTTATGTGATTCCCTCAATTACTAAACACGTTTGAGTTTGTACCCTTGGTGAAATAGATCATTGACCCTTTATGACAACAGTCTAAAAGTGGCTACTTGCCTGAGGATATACCCATGCAGGACCCCATTGTGCTCCGTTTCTGGGGGCGGCTGCCACTGGACCATGATGGACTGGTTGGTACGCCCGCTGGCCACTATATTTTTGGGGGGAGCACTGGGTGGTTCTTCAGGCAACATCAACCTAAAAGATGAGTAGGGAAGAAAGAGAGGTCAGCACCAGAAACAATGGACCCTCACCTGCATTCTGAAACTTGTTGAATCTTGAGCTCAACAATTTACTCAAATTGGGTGACAAGAACAGCAAAACACACAGCTGATCCAACCGAAAGGACACACATGAAATACTTACCACAAATCAACCTAACAGAAAATCAGTTAAGCAAGCTACAAGGAACATGTCAGAGGTGACTTTATTCTGTCTGAATAACCCACAGCACCTCCACTCTTTAGAAAGATGATGAGCCTGAGAGAGCTGGCTCTTGGGTCCACCGTCTGTGACTCCTTCCAAATTGTTTTCTTTGGCTCTTTCAATATATTTCATATCAAACTCCCACACTTTGAGAAAAGGCCATTAGGATCTCAACTACTGTGCAATTCAAGCCCGTTGAAGGCTCAGGTTGGCTAGGGTGGGCACGGTGGAATTTGATAAAGCCATCTTTCCATGTCGCATAGGAGCAGCTGTCCCTGGGATGAGTGAGCAGAAAGGCCACTCTGGAAGGAAAGGCTGTAATGCACACCCTGGAACTCATTTAGCTCCACTTACAACATTCTGCTCAGCGTTTGCTTGTAAAGACAGTGGCACTGTCTTCCACCTGCTGGCAGGCAGGATGGATAAAGGGCATGGGAAACAAGTAAGCCCTTAATTTCATGTATTCAGAGGGCTGTGCTATCAGCGACAATTTATGTAGGCACAGCCAGAGCACCATGGGAGAAATCTAAGAACGTCCCTTGGAGCAATTAAGGAAAACCCAGCTAGGCCAACCTATGCCTGCATTTTCCATCTTTGTGACAGTATTTTCTGTTCATGTTTTTGCCAGTGTTACTAAGGTATGCAGGTTAATCATTTTGACCAATTTCCTCCACCTAATACAAGGCTTCTTTTTATTTCCAGACCATGCCACTCCAACACAAGCAGGGATTCCCATCCATGTACCTGCTTGTCTCCATGCTGTACTGGCCCTTGCCCACTTGGTTAACAGCACACACCCGGAACTGGTAGGTACGAGCAGGGGTCAGACCACTCACGATGACCCCTGTCATCTCGGGGCCAACATTCGACAGATGCACTTTCCATGGAGAATCTAGGAAAATAAGCAAAACAAATCCAAACTTGTATTAAGCACATACCAAAATAATGAAAAGTGAATACAAAATGCATTCTTCAGAATTTCAAATTCTTATGGAATCCAGATTTTCTGGAGCCTTTGAGGCTGGGTGAAGCCCCGAAACTATTGTCCTGAGATAATCTTTAAACCTTAAACCAAAATATCCCCGAAGTCTTCTGAAAACCAACAACAGTTTAGCTTAATTAATAAAGAATGTCTACCTTGAACATAATGCTCTTTTTAAGAACTATCTATATGGGATCAAATTGACAACAGCAACTCGAAAGGTCAGACAGGAAGCTTAGGGGGCAGTAAGTTTATGTTAATCGGGGAGGAACAACTTGGAAAGGAGGGTGAGAATGGTTGCACAACTCAAAGAATGCAATCAGTGTCACTGAACTGTACATGAAGAAATTGAATTGGTGTACATTCTGCTGTGTATATTCTCAACAACTACAAAATAAAAATAAATAAATTATTTTAAAAAAAGGTGCATTCTCACAAATTATCTCATTGGCTTACCAAGACAACTCCAGGAGGCTGAGCTGTCGTCCCCATTTAACAGATGTGGAAACTGACACCCACAGACACGTAGCTAGTCACTATCAGCCTGGTGTTAGACTCAGGGTTCCCCACTCCCAATTCCCCAAGCTGCTGCCAACAAGTAAAGCAATTATTTTGTTCAACTCCCATACGGTGGTTTAAACAGAACCAAACTACTCCTAATTCCTATGTTCAGTACATAACAGGGAAAAACTTCTCTGTCGACTCCCATGGTTGTGCAAATTGCACATTTGTCTCCTAGAAAACGAATGCCGCATATGCCGCTGACTGATAAATAAAAACTATATTCATTAACATTTTAATAAAAGAGGAAATGAGCATGATGAAGGCAGATGGGCTGTATGCTCTGCAGCCCATCTGTCTGGCAGCCCATTGCACACCACATGCGTCAGTGGCTCTGGCTGCAGAGGGAGGTAATGAGATTCACAGTCAGTTTAGAATATCTCTCTGCCCAGCTCACTGGCAGGTGTGGAAGAGTGAGCGCCCCTGTCAGCCAGACCCACTCTTGCCTGCAGGACTTCAGAAGGTTCTCCTGGGTGCCCTCCACCTTGGCATCACTTTTCTTTTTTTTTATTGTACTTTTTTTAAAAAAATTTTTTCATTGTACTTTAGATGAAGGTTTACAGAACAAATAGTTTCTCAGTAAACAGTTACTACACATATTGTTTTATGACATTGGTTAACAACCCCACGACATGTCAACACTCTCCCTTCTCGACCTTGGAGGATCCTTTTTTTGGTGAAAATATACATAGCTAAAGTTACACCATTCAAAAGTTTCTACATACAATTCAGTGACATCGATTACATTCTTCCAGTTGTGCTGCTATTCTCACTATCCT
>NW_004444087.1:969936-1050470 GCF_000243295.1 Trichechus manatus latirostris
TTTTACAGTAGAGGTCTCATACAATATTTGTCCTTTTGTGATTGACTTATTTCACTCAGCATAATGTCCTCCAGTTTCATCCATGTTATGAGATAGTTCACAGATTCATCATTGTTCTTTATCGTTGCATAATACTCCATTGTGTGTATGTATCATAGTTTGTTTATCCATTCATCTGTTGATGGGCATAGGATTCTTCGTCTTTGGTTTTAGCGAGTGTGATTATGATATGCCTTGGTGATTTTCTTTTGGGGTCTATCCTGTATGAGGCTCATTGAGCTTCTTGGATGGTCAGCTTTTAATCTTTCATGATATTGCAGAAGTTTTCTGTCAGCAATTCTTCTATGATCCTCTCTGTGTTTTCTGTTTTCTCCCCCTGTTCTGGAACTCCAATCACTCAGAGATTTTTGCTTTTGATTGTATCCCACATAATTCTCAGGGTTTCTTCATTTTTCTTCATTTTTTTTCCTGATTTTTCCTCAAACAGAGTTGTATCCAAGTGTTTGTCTTCAATTTTGCTGATCCTACCTTCCATCATTTCAAACCTGCTCCTCAGCCCTTCTATGATACTGTCCATTTCTGAAATCTTCCTGTTTACCTTTTGGATTTCTAATTGCTGTTTTTGTATGATTTCTAGTTGTGAATTTATTTTAGCATTTCGTTCCTGTATTATTTTCTTGAATTCTTCCATTTTTTTGTCTGTATTTTCCATGAATTTGTCTGCCTCCTCCTCCTTTTTGTCTGCTTTTTGGTTCAACTTTTGGATAATTCTGAATATTAGAGATTTGAATTCCTATCAGTTAGGTCTAGTGCCTTTTCTTCTACTGGAAGGTTATCTGGTGTTTTATTTTGGACACCTACTGGAACCATCCTATCCTGTTTTTGTAAATGTTTTGATATTGTCTGCTGTCTTTGGGGCATTCAGTGGTTATTTTCCTCATTTATTGATTGTAGATTTGTTTATTTCATCCTGCTTTTTTGTTTTATTTGGTTATGTCTGAGCAGGTGGGCTGTGCGTTCTTTGTTGTTTGCTTGTCTTTTGGCACGATACTTTTCACCTCCTTCTCCAATGGGCAGGGTTAGTCACTCAGGTATGGTACAGCAGGGCAGGTCCAGCTGAAGGGGAGTTGCCGGGATGGGTTGTTCGTGGCATGTACCAGGGCTGACAGTGCGGACCAGGAATCAGTGCAGGGCAGGTTCCAGTAGGCTGTGCCTGTGCTGCTTGGGAGTGTGATGTTCAGTGCATAGTGCAGGCAGGCAGGCAGGAAGGGGTATATTGAGACGTATGGAGCTAAGATGGGTTTGGGAAAGAGGAGAGAGGAACAGGAGCCCAAAACAAACAAACAAAAAAGAGTGCTAAGGGAGCATGCTATTGGAGTGAAGAGATGAGAGGCTGAGAAATGGGGAAAAACGAAAATGAAGAAAAAAGGGTAAAAGATAAAAATGAATAAATTGAGAAACTGGAAATGAAGAAAGACAAAAAGGGAATAAGAGAGAGAAGAAAACAAAACAAAGAAACAACAACAACAAAAAAAAAAAAAAACAAGAAAAAAGAAATGTCCCCAGGGATGTTCCTGTGTGTCTGCGCAGAGTTAAGAGAGTAGCTTCCAATCTGTGCAGTACTGCCCGGCTAGAAGGGGCTCCCAAGCCAAGAAAAAAAAAGGAAACAAACAAACAAATCAAAACAGAACAAATCAGAGCAAACAAACAAACAAACAAAGCCCCAGGGGTCCCACCAGTGTGGTGGCACAGGCCAGGAAGCAGCTTCACAGTCGAGCGGTGTTTTGCAGCCTTTCAGGAAGAAGCAAAGATGGCACGTGGAGCCAGGTATTTGAGAGAAAGGAGGCAGAGGTGGTGAGAGGTAAGGAAGAAATCTAAAAAATCAGAAAAAAGCAACACCAGCAGCCAACAAAAGGCACTCAGGGAGCTGGTCTGTGCGGGCGGGTGGAATCCAAGCGACACCAGGGTGAAGCTGGTGCTTCCCGGCCAAGAGACTGTGGCTGTGGGAAGCAGAGGAGGTTAAGTGGGGGTGAAGAAGGGTGGGGGGTGAGAAAGCTTATATTGCTGGTTATTGGTTGTTCTGTCTCCTGCTGGAAGCTCCGTGAAGCTGCTTTCTCATATCCCCTGTTTGATGATCTCCGATAGGAATCCAAGATGGCGGATCCGTGCTGCAGTAGCTAGTAGGGGACCTCTGCATGTATTTCTCCTTGCTCTCTGTTCTTGGTCAGTTTCTTATTCCATTCGGTGCTTGGCTGAGTTCTTTATCTCTTCATTTGATGCTTAGGGTTTCAGGATTGACGTGTGACTCTGTTCGACTTAGTTTTTCTGATCTTTGCTGCAAAGGGATGGCGTGGTGTTTCTGACTATAGTGCCATGTTGCCTGGAAGTCTCTTGGCATCACTTTTTTGCAGGGTTTCTTCGAAGGATGGCCCAGAATGAGGAAGACCTGGCAGTGCCGTCTTGCCTCCACTGCCAGCTCCCATTCTGAATCACTATGATGCCTGGACTGCATTTTATAAAGTTATTAGTGAAGTGAAAAATGGGGGTGGGCGGGGAGGGATTCTTGTGGAAATCAAATCTTCTTTCTCATTCCTCTGAACTGGTGCTAACACCCTTTTTACCCACACTTGAGATGGTCAAAAAGAGGTGACACGTGATTTCCACCATGGTGTTGGGCTATGCTTTGAGGAACTGCTCAGATTTTAGACATTACTAACAGTATTGACCAGATGACCTAACCATGGGCTTCTGTGTCACTGAGCTCATCAGAAATGAACTGCAGTTCCTTATAGTCACCAGAAGTAGCCATGTACTGCTCTCAGTGAAAATGTGACCTTAGAGGCAGCTTCTGCTAACCCACACAGAGACATCCATCATCAGTTCAGATGTGTTAGCTAGCTTCCTTAACAAAACATGAAGCTCTTCTGAGTATGATGCCAGTTGGGCTACAAAGGTTGAATCTTTAATTATTTCAAATAAAGCTGCTTCCAGAAATGGTTTTCTGGAAATGCAGTCCACACAACCAACTAGGTATGTCAGTATTCTTGGCTTTTCATTTTCAGTGGCATGCATAATCTATACACTATGTGGATAAGGATACCCCCTTCTTTATGTTCCCTTTAAAAACATACAATGTGTGAATCCCCAATTAACCATGGAAAAAAATCACTCCAACTTCCCATTTCACATTGGGAGCCTTTAAGACCCTTCTATAAGCATCAAACATCTCTTGGCAATCTGGTTTTCTAAGCAGGCTCCTTACAGAAAAGAGGCGTCTGTCAGCATAGATGATGGAACAGCCTTCCTTACATGAGCATAATTTGAGTTCGGCTGGCAGGAACCAGGGCCTCTCCATGCCAAGTCAAGCTTCAGTGGAAATACAGTTTTAATTTTGAAGACAACAGATATATAGTAGACAAAACGTGTAGCCCAGGAAGGAGTTGACTATCAGCTCTTCCATCTACAGTTGTTTGATTTTGTTTGAGCTTCATCTGTAAACATGGGGGCAGTAGCACATAAACTCTCAAGACTGGTGAGAGTATGAAATAAGATCATGTATACTGAAAGCATCCAGCACAAAGCCTGGCCCACAGTAGACACTTGTGCTGGGTATTTCCACTCTCTGACTTCTCTACCCTGCTCTGGGCCCTGGAGGGCCTATAGGAACTATGATGGGGGCTTTCTGCCCTCTGGCTTTCCCTGGAAGGGCAGAGGGAGGAAGGAGACTGAAGCTAGGGTTCTTATTCACTGGGAGTTGCCTCAGACTATCTGTGCCTTCATCCAAAGGTCACTGCACTTCTCAGGTGGTCGCTCAACCCAATCACTCTTTCTGGGTTCTGCAACAACTCCCCCATCTCTAACTCAGGGTGGTAACTGCTCTGCAGCTACCAGCCCCAGATGACTGTGGCTTCCCATTATCCACACCTCTGTAAATATTCCCTTTGTAGAAAATTCCTCCTTGATTATTCTACTTTGAGAGTGCCATGTTTGCTGTTGGAACCCCAGTGGATGCAATACTCCATAAAACTTATTATCCGTCCTTTTCTTTCCTCAAATCTCAGAATGTCTGTAAGTAAACAACTCACCTGCTGAGTCAGACACAAGGTGAATGACAGTAATTTCAGACAGAGAGAAAGTTGAAAGGACAGTTGTGGTGATCAGTTGGCTGAAGCAACTTATCAGAAAAGGGAAGGGGCGGAGCTCAGGGCCTTAAATACTATCCCTCCTGGTCTCTGCCCAGCGTGGTTCTCTGTCAGTTGCTCACTCGGAGCACAAACAGCTCTTGAAGGTGCGCAACAAAAATCATGGGATCCTTCAGATACTTTGATTTGACAACGAGGTCTCTTAATCTCCTCTGTACCTTGGGGTTCTGCTCAGTCCTCGGGTTGCATCTATAGAATTCTTTATTTATTCTTTCTCCTCTCCTACCAGAAGATAAAAGATCTGGCAGAAAGAGAGATTAAATGGAAAACTAATACAAATGAACTCATCCATCTCATGGGCACTCTGATCTGTACCAAAAAAAGTGGTTTGGAAAGGATTTGCTCCTTCACAAGCTTCAGAATTGCAAGCTTGCTGAGAATGGTTAAAATTTAAATAGCAAGTCTGTTCCTGACAATCAATAAGCAAAATCTCTTTAAAGGATCCCCTCCCAGTCCCCACAAAAGAGTACAAGATGCTATGCATGTCTTAGGGGTTCAAATGTAGAAGAGTCTTTTGATAAAGAACACTATCCCATGAAAGTTTCAATGCCTTTTTTCCTCCCCTTCAGAGATTCCTCTTGCTCCTCTGATCTGGAAGATGAAGGAATTTTAGACTTCCCCAGCCAGGCTCTTAAACAAACCTCTGTTACACAAACCGGCATCACTAATCTTTCTCTCAACTTCAAGTGGTTTCAAGTGCCCAGACCCACCAGGGTTTAATCACTCCTCCACTCTATCTGCTGATAAAAAACTGGTAGTTTTCAATCTTCCCACGCCTACTGGAAGCTTTTTCCAATAAAAGAGCATTACCATTCTGTTAATTAAATGTACCTGAGGAAGCAAAATTGTTTCTGAAAGAACATTTTTGTACTCGCCAAAAGGATTATGATTATTAATGCCTAATGTTTGTAAAGCAGTTTGCAGTCTGAGAAGTGCTTCCATATTTGTAGCCACACAAATCCTCTTGGGGAGCAGGTATTATCACATCTCTTTTACAGATGAGGAGTCCCTGGGTGATGCCAACAGAGACGCGCTCATTTAAGGTTGGTGGTTTGAATCCACCCAGCAGCGATGTGGAAGAAAGGCCTCGCGATCTGCTTCCATAAAGATTACAGCCAAGAAAATCCTATGGAGCACAGTTCTACTCTGTAACACATGGGGTCACCATCAGTCGGAATCGACCTGACAGCAGTGGGTTTGGATTTGTTTTTTTTTAACAGATGAGTCCCTGGGTGGTACAAACAGCTAATGCGCTTAGCTGCTAACTGAAAAACTGGAGGTTCAAGTCCACCCAGAGGCACCTTGGAAGAAAGGCCTGGTGATCTACTTCCAAAAAATCAGCCACTGAAAACCCTTTGGGGCTGTCTTCTACTCTGACACACACAGGGTCATCATGAGTCAGAGTCGAATCACTGGCAACTGGTGTGTACGTGTTTACAGACGAGGAAAGCAAGGCTCGAGGAAGTTTAAATAACTTCTCCTGTACTTTATGGTGAAGGAATTGGGCTATCACTCCCAGGACTTGAAAATCAATCTCAACATCACTAAGAACGAAGCAACCAGACATCACATGCCCTTATCTGGTGCAGTAGGAAGTATCCAGCACCACCCAGGAAAGTACTGGTGTCAAAAAAAGGAAATAATGCAAATACTGAAGTGAATAGAATCCATCTCTGGGCAATAAAGGAGATGCTGCAACCTATTAAAGGACACCATGAGGAAGCAACCAGCCAAATCCAGGACATGGGGCATTCTACAGGACAAACACTCTAGCCTCTGCACAAGGCAGTGTCCCTGGGTGATGCAAATGGTTAACACACTCAGCTGCTACCTGAAAGGTTGGGGGTTTGAGTTCACCCAGCGGCACCTTGGAAGAAAGACCTGGTGATCTATTCCTGAAAAATCAGCCATTGAAGACCGTATGGAGCACAGTTTTACTCTGACACACATGGGGTCGTCATGAGTTGGAGTTGACTTGATGGCAACTTTTTTTTGTCTGCACAAATTATGAGGGTGGTGAAAAATGTATGTCTTGTAGATTAAAAGAGATATAACATACAAAAAACCAATACAATGAACAGACCTTGTTCGGACACTGATTCAAATAAACCAACTATAAAATGGTTTTTTTTTTTTTTGTAGACAATTAGGGAAATTTAAATACGGATGAGTATTAGACGATGTTAAGGGTTATCATTAATTTTGTTAGGTGTGATACCCTTTATTGAACTGTATACTGATATACATAGGAATAAAATGATATTTCTGGGTTTTCCTTTAAAATACTCTAGCCAAAAAAAGGGGGAGGGGACAGATGAAAGAAATATGGTTTATTGGTTGTTGAAGCTGCACAGGTGAGCACTCTAGTGTGTATTTAGTACTCTCCGTAATGAAAAGATTTTAGTGACTTTTCTGTCACAACATTGGCAACACTGACTGTTTTAAATTGTCCATTTGGTAGGTGAAAAATGCCATTTCATTGCTACTTCACCTTGCATTTTTTATGAGTGAGAATGAACATTCTTTCATTAAACAACTACTACCTTCAGGTTACAGAGTAAACTAAGGGGAAGAATAGAGATCCAAATTTACTATTTTTCTAATTTGAATTCCACTGCTTTTTGTGCTATACCAATCTTTCATCTTGTATCTTGTGAAAAATATTCATTATAATAATAATGGCCACCAGTTTAAATAGTTACCCACTAGAAAATCTCCCACAGAATCTATTTAATTCCCTGTTGTATCCACAGCACCTATAAGATTGCCTGGCACATAGCAGAAATTCAATAGATATTTGTTGAACGAAAGAAGCTATCATGTTCTAGGTACTGCTTCACAATAACCTTCAAAATAACCTTGAGGTAGATATGACTATCCTCTGAGGAAGGAAGGCTCAGAGTGAGTCAGAGCTAATGGTCTTTCTACTGACTCCTTGGAAGAAATTCACTGATAAACCTAACTCTGTTCTTTCGACTTCTCATTGTTGCTCAGTATTGAAAGCTAGGAAGTTGAGGGGTTGGTCATGGAGATACTCCTGGGCCAGTGCTCACAAGGACCCCAGCAATGTGGTGGAGAGAGGAAGCTTGACGCTAATGAGACTCTCCTTCCACTAAACCAGGCTGCTTTCTAGACTCAGAATGTGCAGTATGCTGTGTTTCTTAGGATGACACTATAGACTCATTGCCATCAAGACAGGTGCTGCTCACAGTCAAACCTTAGACACAAATTAAGGCAAATTGTCCAATGTTTAGAAGGCCTGTCAAGCATCAGCAGTGATGTCATGCTGAGAGCATGCACCCTTGATAGTATGTGATGAGGACGACACTCTGCCTTTCTGGCCTTCCCCCCAAAACACGGTACCCCAGTCTAGCCATGAGAAAAACAGCAGACAGATCCTCACAGACGGGAATTCTACAAAATATCTCACCAATATGCCTCAAAGCTGCTGAGGTCATCAAAACCAAAGACAGACTGAGAGACTGTCATAGCCAAGAGGAGACGAGACAACTAAATGTGATGTGGGACCCTGGATGGGTCCTGAGGTAGAAAAGGGACATTAAACTAAGGGAATAGGAATAAAGTATGGGTTTTAGTTAATAGTCATGTATCCATGTTGTTAGTGGCCATCGAGCTGATTCCAACTCATGGCAACCCCATGTGTCAGAGTAGAACTACTCCATGGTGTTTGCAAGGCTGTGACCTTTCAGAAACAGATAGTCAAGCCTTTCATCCAAGGCACCTCTGGGTGGGTTCGAACCACCAACTTTTCAGTTAGTAGTCAAGAGCTTAACAGTTTGCGCTACCCAGGGACTCCAACATATCAATATTGATTCATTAATTATGACAAACATACCATACTAATCTGTTAATAGTGGAAACTGTGCATGGGGTATATGGAAATTCTCTGTATTATCTTTGCAATAATTCCGTAAATCTGAAACTGTTCTAATACAAAATGTTTATGGGCAGTTCGAATCCACCAGGCAGCTAAGGGTTGGTGTGGAGCCAGGGAGGAGTGGCAGGTTGTGTGGGACATTGAGTGGACCTGCACTGGGAGATTCAGTGTGTCTCTGAGGAGAAGAGAATTGTGTGCATATGTGCACATGTGTGTGTGATGCTTGTGTGTGTGCACACGTGTCTGTGCATGTGTGTGCATGTGTGTGTGCACACGTGTATGTGCGAGTCTACACGTGCGGCCATGGGCACAGAGCAGCTGGGGACTGGCGCTATTGGGGAGCTAGGAGGTTCAGCCTCTGTGATTATTCTTGGCTCTGGAGGGTGGAGTGTCTCGGACTTGGCTGACTTGGAATCTCGCAGTGTTTGGGGTGGAGCAGCAGCAAAGGGCTGGGGCCGCTGTGGACGGCAAACAGGCCGCACCAACTGCCCTCTTGGTAGACAATCACATCAGCCCCAGAAGTCTGAACGGGGCAGGAGGCTTACAATGAGCAAATGGACCTTGAATTCCTGGCCCCTCACCTTCATCGGCCCTTCCCAAGCTCTTGCCAGGGGACCTTTCAATTTTGTATTCTTTTTCTTAACAGAACCTCCGAAATTACATAATCTACGCAAAACCCAGATCCACCCTGAGTACAATATAGCCATCTTCCAGACCACATTTTTTTTTTCATCCCAAAAGTAATCCAAGCTCATTAACAAAAATTTGGGAAATAAAGAGTACTAGGGAAAAAAAAAAAAAGGTAATAAGCTTAGGACGGTATTACAGTTGATATTTTAACACTTCTCATGACTTTCTAAGTGCCTTCTGTAAATATTTTAAAGCTTTTTGGCTATCCCAAGCTATATATTAGTGATCAGCTCAATGAGTTACTGAAATTAGTTTGGTGGCATAAATAGCAGTTGTTTCTGTATATTATGGTGCCTTTAAATTACGGACATCCTGTGAACAGAGATATACAGTATCAAAGCCCAAACGACCAATCATTTCAACCTCATATAGTTAAAATGCTAAGAGTGAGGCTGCAGAGTTAATGCCCCATCCACCTCCAGGCTGGGGTCTGAGGACACAGTGGCAAGGACGCCCACAGCTAAATGAAGTTTCTTTTGGTTTATGCAAAGCTCATTTGGACATTAAAAGAGAAGCATAGATAATAACTAGTTCTACAAAGGTTAAATCAGATTACTCTGTAGGATTCTGGCTAAAAATGATTAAGAGAATGAAAGGAACACAATTTTTAGTGGCACAATAGAATTTCAGGCTTGAGCTGGTAGATGTAAGGTATTTAGAATGGATCACACTTTGGAAAGAAGACTATGAGGTCCTCTGAGTGGATGTGACTTCATCAAAGCATTGCTGTAGTTAGGTGCTGTCGAGTGGATTCTGACTCATAGTGACCCCATGTGACAGAGTAGAACTGCCCCATGGGGTTTTCTAGACTGTGATCTTTATAGGAGCAGATGGCCAGGTTTTTTTCCTGCAGAGCCACTTGGTGGGTTTGAACTGCCCATCTTTTGGTCAGCAGCCAAGGGCTTAACGGTTTGACCACCAAGGCTCCTTTACCAAAGCATTAAGCATGTCTAAATTCAACAAATATAAACACAATTTTGAAAGGATGTTGCCACTCAGCCCTGTTCGTGGCAAATCTGGGAGGCCAGGATAGGTCACAGGAGGGACAGGGGTCTCGGCCCTGGGCCACTAAGGATGCCTGAGACAGAAAGAAGTTGAGAACTGCATAGAACAGGGAGAAGAAGGAGTAGGAAGTGGGCGGTATTTTCTACCAAAAACAAAACATCAAAGGGCAGACAGTTAGAATACAGTTTGATATTGTTTACTTTGAGAAGGCTCTCTCTGTTACATGTGCCTTTCTCTTAGGGAAACAATAAAAGTCTGCAGTGTTAGGGCTAAAAACACTATTTTTTCCCTTCAAAGTTGAGGCCTGAAGAGCTGAGATTCTTAGAACATAAACAAGACCCTCTGCTAAGGACATGGCCACAATGATCCCAGGAGCTGTTCCAATCCAGGCTCCCATACATCCTGAGCTGCAGGCCCAGGCACCAAACCATGCTGTCAAAGGCCGGGGCTCCAGCAGGACACACACGATCCTGGGAGGGGTGTGGGCCTCTTGGATGGAGAAGCCATTTCCTCCAGAGAAGTGGGAAGAGGTGGGGGGAGGGGAGATGTAGGCAGGGCATGGGTGAATCCAGATGCTCAAGAGGAACTCAGCCATGGGTGGGAGACTCCTCGTGACAGGGAGAGTGAGACTGAGCATCAGGCTGAAGGCTCAGGGCAGGAGGAGAGGGCCCTTTCCGGAAGAAAGTTGTCTTAGTTTCCTGTTGTTGTTATTGTTAGGTGCTGTCCAGTCGGTTCCAACTCTTAGCGACCCTATGTTCAACAGAACAAAACACTGCCCAGACCTGCACCATCCTCACAATTGGTGCTATGCTTGAGCCCATTGTTACAGCTGCTAATGTCAATCCATCTCACTGAGGGTCTTCCTCATTTTCACTGACCTTCTACTTTACCAAGCATGATGTCCTTCTTCAGGGATCGGTCCCTCCTGACAACATGTCCAAATTAAGTGAAACGAAGTCTTGCCATCCTAGCTTCTAAGAAGCATTCTGGCTATACTTCTTCCGAGACAGATTTGTTCGTTCTTCTGGCAGTCCATGGTATATTCAATATTCTTCACCAATACCATAATTCAAAGGCATCAATTCTTCTTTGGTCTTCCTTATTCATTGTCCAGCTTTCGCATACACATGAGGCAATTGAACATACCATGGCTTGGGTCAGGCGCACCTTAGACCCCAAAATGACATCTTTGCTTTTTAACACTTTAAAGAGGTCTTTTGCAGTAGATTTGCCCAATGCAATACGTTGTTTGATTTCTTAACTGCTGCTTCCATGAGTGTTGATTGTGGATCCAAGTAAAATGAAATCCTTGACTACTTCAATATTTTATCCATTTATCATGATGTTGCTCATTGGTACATTGTGAGGATTTTTGTTTTCTTTATGTTGAGGTGTAATCCATACTGAAGGCTGTGTAGTCTTTGATCTTTGTCAGTGTTTCAAGTCCTTTTCACTTTCAGCAAGCAAGACTGTGTCATCTGCATACCGCAAGTTGTTAATGAGTCTTCCTCCAATCCTGATACCATGTTAATCCTGATATACTCCAGCTTCTTGGATTATTTGCTTAGATTAGTGCTGCTATTACAGAAATACCACAAGTGGGTAGTTTCAACGAGAAGAAATTTATTTTCTTACAGTTCAGGAGGCTAGAAGTCTGAATTCATGGCATTAGCTGTAGGGGAAGGTTCTCTCTGTCTGCTCTGGGGGAAAGTCCTTGTCTTACCTTCTTCTTGGCGTTCCTTGGTGATCTCCACGTGGCATCTATCTTCCTCCATTTGTGCTTCCTTGATTCTATACCTAATCTGCTCCTTTTATATCTCAAAAATCATTGGCTGAAGACACACCCTACACACCTAACAAAGAAAACCCTATTCCCAAATGGGATTGCATACACTAGTATAGGGGTTAGGATTTACAATACGTATTTTGGGGGGACATAATTCAACCCATAACAGAAGCAGGCCCAGCCTAAGGAATGCAAGCTGTAGGGGGGTCACTCTGTAGTGTGCACTGGGGGTCACCAGAAGAGGTGATGTTGTCCACCAGCCTCTTCCTCTCGTCTGAGAGTAGGAGCTAAACAAGGAGTGAACCCAAAAGCCCTCCTTCTCCACTCCTCTCTAGGCTCATTGTTGTTGTTGTTTGGTGCTGTCGAGTCGGTTCCGACTCATAGCGACCCTATGTACAACAGAAGGAAACACTGCCTGGTCCTGCGCCATGCTCACAATCGTTGTTATGCTTGAGGCCATTGTTGCAGCCACTGTGTCAATCCAGCTCATTGAAGGTCTTTCACTTTTTCACTGACCCTCTACTTTACCAAGCATGATGTCCTTCTCCAGGGACTGATCCTTCCTGACAACATGTCCAAAGTTTGTAAGACGTAGTCTCGCCATCCTTGCTTCTAAGGAGCATTCTGGTTGTACTTCTCCCAAGACAGATTGGTTCATTCTTTCGGCAGTCTATGGTATATTCAATATTCTTCGTCCACACCACAATTCAAAGACATAATTCTTCTTTGGTCTTCCTTATTCATTTTGGTCTTCCTTATTCAGCTTTTGTATGCATATGATGAGATTGAAAATACTATGGCTTGGGTCAGGCGCACCTTAGTCTTCAAGGTGACATCTTTGCTTTTCATCACTTCAAAGAAGTCTTTTGCAGCAGATTTGCCCAACACAATGCATCTTTTGATTTCTTGTCCACTGCTCTCATCGGTGTTAATTGGGGATCCAAGCAAAATGAAATCCTTGATAAATTCAATCTTTTCTCCATTTATTAGGATGTTGCTTATTAGTCCAGTTGTGAGGATTTTAGTTTTCCTTATGTTGAGGCGTAATCCATACTGAAGACTGTGGTCTTTGATCTTCATCTGTAAGTACTTCAAGTCCTCTTCACATTCAGCAAGCAAGGTTGTGTCATCTGCATAACACGGGTTGTTAATGAGTCGTCTTCAGTTCTGATGCCCCGTTCTTCCTCATATAGTCCAGCTTCTTGGATTATTTGCTCAGCATACAGATTGAACAGGTATGGTGAAAGGATACAACACTGATGCACACCTTCCTGACTTTAAACCATGTAGTATCCCCTTGTTCTGTCTGAACCACTCCTTTTTGATCTTGTACAGGTTCCTCATGAGCACAATTAAGTGTTCTGGAATTCCCATTCTTCCCAATGTTATCCACAATTTGTTATGATCCACACAGTCAAATGCCTTTGCATAGTCAATTAAACACAGGTAAAAGTCTTTGTAGTATTCTCTGCTTTCAGCCAGGATCCATCTGACATCAGTAATGATATCCCTGGTTCTACGTCCTCTTCTGAATCCGGCCTGAATTTCTGCTAGTTCCCTGCCGATATACTGCTACAGCCGCTTTTGAATGATCTTCAGAAAATTTTACTTGTGTGTGATATTAATGATATTGTTTGATAATTTCTGCATTCAGTTGGATCACCTTTCTTGGGAATAGGCATAGTAATTATGCTCTCTTTGTAAATACATTCGATATGCACTCTCTTCTTGTGTAAATTTTAAATGGGAGTCCAAGCTATTAATAGGAGGTTCAATATGCAAAAGCCAAAAGAGAAATGAGCTAAGATGTAAAATACTTCCTAACAACTCTGAGGCTATTAGGAAACACTGACAACATTAGAAAGATCTGAAGCATAAAGAACAAAGTCTCTGCCATTTTGGCAGGCAAAACAGTACAAAGCCCATCAACTTTTAAGTACATAATGGTGAACAGGAATGGAGATGTTTAACATATTGTGCACTGACAGTCAGGAGCAGCTTCTGTGCCGGAGCAAATGAGATCATGGAGAGACATGTGCAAGACAGCTGATGGGCTCTATAGATGAAAAGACACCTATGAGAGAAAAGACAGAACCACATGTCTCTGTAAAGGAAGACTTCAAGCCCCCACCCCAAACAGCCTGGGGAGGGGGCTCAGAGCAGCACTGGGCCTCAAAGAATGTTCTCCAAAGCTAGTGTTAGACCAGTAGCCAGTACCACCAAGCACCCTTGAGAAAGCAGGGACAGACAGATGCAAACAAGTCACAGACCACTGTGGGCATCTGGGATGGTCCACACTTGAGCAAAGTCAGCCCGTGGGATATTGCCACCAGAATCCCAGAGCATTATCTCAAATGCCAATCAAGTTCATCAATGACTTGTGCAGACCAAGGCTTCCTCAGCTCTCCTCCTGTGTGTCATTGGGGCCACCACCCTCTCAGGTCCCGGACTGAGCAATTTAGGAGTGATCAGTCTTCTACACAATGTCCTCTGACCCTCCTGCTCTGTCCACGCTGCCTCTGAAGAGCACACCAAGACAATGAGGCTTCCTGCCCACACTGCCGGTCAACCTTGCTAAGAGAGTGTTTCCGCACTGCATTCCTTGCTCCAGGGCTTGGTCTGTTTCTTTTCTCCACACCTCTGCTCTGGTCTTCTCCAACCCCTCTATTCTCTGTCAGGCCTCCCTTTTCCATGTGGAATGATACACATCAGGCGGCTAGCAATGGCCACCTCGTGGTAGAGGGAGATAACAAAATCTCCTTTGTATATTTTTGTAGTATTTCTCTAGCTTCAATAAGCATGTATTGCTTTGAACGTAAAAATATGTAATAACAACATTATGCTCAGCAAAAAAAGTCAGTCGCAAAAGGAGTTACAAGCAAATATACAGAAACCAAAGATTATTAGTGGTTACCAGGGGTGGGGGGTGAAGGGGAAGTTTTTGCTTAGGGGATGTTGAGTTTTTGTTAACAGTAGTGGAAAAATTTGGAAAAAGATAGGGAATTATATATAATTATATATTATAAACATTGATAGAGAAAAGGAGATGGGTGGCACAATGGTTAAGCGCTCAGCTGCTAACCGAAATGTCGGTAGTTCAAACCCACCCAGTGGCTCCATGGGAGAAAAGACCTGGCGATCTGCTCTAGTAAAGATTACAGTCTAGAAAATTCTATGAGGCAGTTTAACTATGTCGTATAGGGTTGCTATGAATCAGAATCGACTTGATGGCATCTAACAGCAACAACAACAAATAATATAGAAAAGAAGTCCTAAACAGTCCAACTCAGCCTCACCTCCAGCTTCTCTTGCCCTGAAGAAACTTTTGCTCATACAAATTCACTTGCCTGTGAAGTTTCCTGAATACTCATTTTACTGCCTTGCATGTAAGCTCTGTTGATGCTGTTTCCTTGACTCCCACCCTCCCCTTGTCACCACTGCACCCAAATTCTGATCATTCTAATATTCCAAAGGCTAGCCTGCCCTGGTCTTCAGTGACCTCCCCTTCTTTGAAGGCACCAATCACCATGTACTCCCCTGACAATTAATCATATCTTTACTTATGCCATCTCTTTGTGGATTTTTTTTTTTTTTAAATTTGGGGAGTGTTCATCTTTGCTTCCCAAGTTGATCGTAAGCTCTTTTGAGGGGATCTCCCCAAGTCTAATACTTTCAGACAGGACTGGCTATATAATCTGTGGGGCCCGGTGCAAAACTAAAGTGTGGGTGCTTTGGTTCAAAATTATCAAGACTTCTAATACAGTGACAGCAGCACATTGAACCAAGCTCAGGCCCTTCTGACGTGGGACCTATGTGACTGCGCAGGGTGCTCTCTGGGAAGTTGGCTCTCTTGTTGGAAGACACACTTGTCTTTTCAAAGACTAGGGCCAAAAGCACTATAAGTTGGCTGGTAAAATCCCATGCCAGCCAGAGCAACACCAGTGCCCATTTGTGGGACAGAGTTTTGTTGTGTCCTTGGTGTGCACGTCTTCATCTGTCCAGCTTCTTTAACATTCCACCTCACCTGCGCCTTGAGTTTTTGCTATTTACTCCCAGATCCACCCCCATTCTGTATGGTTCGATGGTTGACTTGGTCACAGTTGGCTGCCTAGCCACCCTCCCCACTTGACTTGCATTTTCTCTGTTGTCCTGTTTTGGGTTTCCCTACATTTTACAATCAGGGCAAACACACTCTGCTCTGGCTTCCATCCTGGACTCGGCTGCCCCTGCTCCCATTGTGGCTCCAGGCACCGTGTACCTGATGAACACTAGCTCATTCATGCTTCCAGGCCACTAAGCAGCCATGTATGCACACGGGCCATGACAAGCACAGCACCCTGACCATTTCAAGTGATCAAAGAAAATTCCTAGAGTGATCGACAGATTTGCTTGAAGTCGCTGTGCTCTGTTCCCCAGGGCAACGGGAAGAAAAAGATAAAGAAATCAATGGCCCCAGTTTCACCTGAGCCTCGCTGGCTAGATCAGCTCTCCTGTACTTAAAAGTATGTTTACATAATACATACATATCCATATGTGTATGTGTGTGTGTGTGTGTGTGTGTGTGTGTGGAGACAGATAGGTATAGATATCTCCTACTTTTAAAGAGGCCTTAAAAGATATCCTAAAGTGAAAATATACACAAAATAGAACTATAAAAATGAAAAATCAAACTAAACAAAATCCAAAACCATTAAGGAAAAGAAGACAGAGATGTTCTAAGTACCTGGGACGACTTAGGTACTTAAGTCAAGCATTCAATTTAGCTTTGAGTTTCCTGTAAACAGGGTAAAATAGAAACACATTAGATGGTAGAGTTTCAAAAGGAAGCTCATAAGTTGATCAACAGAAACACATGTTGTCTCTGTAATGAGTTTGAAGAAAAACCTATTGTGTGGAATTATACACGAGAGCCAGTGAGCGTGGCAGAAGATACAGAAATGTTCTTCCAAGTTGATATTTCTCCTACCACATCTTTAGAAAAGATGAAGATACGGTATTAACTTCTAGAATAAAGCATTTCTTTCTGAGTTAAGAGAAAGCACATTGATTCCAAACTTGAGGTTTGAAAGCCTACAGTCATGGAGGGTGACCAAGACCCTCAGAATACCAGCTCTGAGACCTGTCCAGAGCACAGGGCACCCAGAATTCACACCAGAGCTGCAAACCTGAATAATGTTCATATGTTGCAATTCTCCTGCAAATTTCTAAATGGAATATTTAATTATTTTAAGAATAATCTGATGAGACCAGAAGAACTGGATGGTGCCTGGCTACTGCTGCTGAAGAATTTGATCAAAGATTCTACAGAATCATCATGATCAAAAACGGGAAAATGTGGAACAGAACTCCAGATTCTCATGGAATCTTTTCTTGAGCCATTGAGGCCAGATGGACCCTCCCCTCCAAAGTGATTGCCCTGAAATAATCTTTAAACCTTAAAACCTAAACCAAAATTATCCCCTGAAGTCAACTTTAAGCCAAACAATCATTTAGTTTAATTAGAAAAGAATGTTTGCCTGGAGCACTGTGTTCTCTTAAAGAATTCTCTATATGAGATCAAATTGATAACAACAACTCAAAAGGTTAAATGAGAAACTTAGGGAGCGCTGAGTTTGTGTTGCTGATAGTGAAACAATTCGTGAAAGGATGGAGAAAAGTGATACAACTTGGAGTATGTATTCAATGTCACTGAATTGTACATGTGGAAACTGTTGAATTGATGCATGTTTTGCTGTGTTGATCTTCACAAAAAAAAAAAAAAAACCTCAGTGTTAATCTATCAGTGCAATGTAATCTCAATTAAAATCCCAATAAATTATACTTTAATTAAACATTTACTTGAAAAAAAAGAATAACTTCTTTAGAAATAAGAAATTTCCCTATCCATATAAACAGATCTTTTAAGAATTAGGAATATAAAGACTGTATTACATGATGAATTGTTCTTTCAAATCAGTATCATATCCATTTATATGAAGTTCAAGAACAGGCACAACTTATCTATGGTGATAGACAGGAGAAGAGTAGTTTACATTTGAAGGAAGACTAAGACACAAGAAAACCTTCTGGAATGTTGAAACTTTTTTTTTCTTGAGTGTGGGTTACACTGGTATATAACACTTGTCAAAACTCAGTAAGATTAGGAAGGGATACCTCTGAATTCATTCTATGAAGTCAGCATAACCCTGATACCAAAGGCAGGCAAAGACACCACAAAAAAAATTACAAACCAATACCTCCCATGAATATGGGTGCAAAAATTCTCAATAAAATTCTAGCCAATAGAATTCAGCATTATATCCAAAAGTAATACACCATTACCAAGTAGGATTCATACAAGGCTTGCAAGGATGGTTCAACATTAGAAAATCAGTCAACTGAATCCACCACATAAATAATATAAAAGAATCACACGATCATCTTAATTGACGCAGAAAAGGCATTCAACAAAATCCAACACCCATTCCTGATAAAAACTCTCAATAAAATAAGTATAGAAGGGAAATTCCTCAACATAATAAAGGACATCTATACAAAATCAATAGCCAACGTCATTCATAATGGAGAGAGGGTGAAAACATTCCTCTTGAGAACAGGAATAAGACAAGCATACCCTTTATCACTACTCCTATTTAACATTGTGCTGTAAATCCTAGCTAGAGCAATAAGGCAAGAAAAAGAAA
The DNA here is from genome assembly GCF_000243295.1 of Trichechus manatus latirostris. NCBI lineage: Eukaryota > Metazoa > Chordata > Mammalia > Sirenia > Trichechidae > Trichechus > Trichechus manatus. The sequence continues at coordinate 988,201 of NW_004444087.1, forward strand.
TAAAGGGCATCCAAATTGGTAATGAAGAAGTAAAACTGCCCCTATTTGCAGATGATATGATACTATACATAGAAAGCCCAAAAGACTCCACGAGAAAACTACTGGAACTAATAGAAAGATTTAGCAGAGTAGCAGGATACAAGCTAAACATACAAAAATCAGTTGGATTCCTATACAACAATAAAGAGAATGACAAAAAGGAAATCAGGAAAACAATACCATTTATAATAGCCCTTAAAAAAAAAAAAAATATTTAGGAATAAATGTAATCAGGGAGTAAAAGACCTATACAAAGAAAACTACAAAACACTACTGCAAGAAACCAAAAGAAATGTATATAAACAGAAAAACATCCCATGCTCATGGATAGGTAGACTCAACATTGTGAAAATGACAATTCTACCCAAAGCAATCTACAAATACAATGCAATCCTGATCCAAATACCAACAACATTCTTTAAAGAGATGGAAAAACTAATCATTAACTTTATATGAAAAGGGAAGAGGCCCTGGATAAGTAAAGCACTATTGAAGAAGAATAAAGCAGGAGGACTTGCAGTACCTGACCTCAGAACCTACTATACAGCTACTGTAGTCAAAAGAGCCTGGTACTGGTATAACAACAGATACATTGATCAATGGAACAAAATTGAGAACCCAGATGTAAATTCATCCACCTGAGGTCACGTGATCTTCAACAAGGGCCCAAAGTCCATCAAATGGGGAAATGACAGTCTTTTTAACAAATAGTGCTGGCAAAACTGGATGTCCATCTGCAAAAAAAATGAAACAGGACCCATACCTCACACTATACACAAAAACTAATTCAAAATGGATCAAAGACCTAAATATAAAGCCAAAAACTATAAAGATCATAGACGAAAAAATAGGATCAACACTAGAGGCCCTAATACAAGGCATTAACAGGATACAAACCATAACTAACAACACACAAACTCCAGAAGATAAGTTAGATAATTGGGATCTTTTAAAAATTAAACACTTATGCTCATCAAAAGAATTCACCAAAAGAGTAAAAAGAGAACCTACACATTATGAAAAAAAAATTTGGCTATGACAAATTTGACAAAGGTCTAATCTCTGAAAACTACAGGAAAATCCAATACCTCTACAACAGAAAGACAAATAATCCAATTAAAAAATGGGCAAAGGAAATGAACAGACACTTCATCAAAGAAGACATTCAAGCAGCTAACAGACACATGAGGAAATGTTTGCGATCACCAGCCATTAGAGAAATGCAAATCAAAACCACAATGAGATTCCATCTAACCCCGGCATTACTGGCACGAATCAAAAAAACAGAAAATAACAAATGTTGGAGAGGCTGCGGGGAGATTGGAACTCTTAGGCATTGCTGGTAGGAATGCAAGATGGTACAATCATTTTGAAAAATGATATGGCGTTTCCTTAGAAAGCTAGAAATAGAAATACCATATGATCCAGCAATCCCACTCCTAGGAATATATCCTAGAGAAATAAAAGCCTTCACATGAATAGACATATGCACACCCACGTTCATTGCAGCACTGTTCAAAATAGCAAAAAGATGGAAACAACCTAGATGCTCAACAGATGAATGGATAAACAAAGTATGGTAAATACACACAGTGGAGTACTACACAACGGTAAAGAACAATGATGAATCTGTGAAGCATCTCACAACATGGATAAATCTGGTGGGCATTATGCTGAGTGAAATAAGTCAACCACAAAAGGACGAAAATTGCATGAGACCACTACTATAAAAACTAATGATAAAGTTTACACACAAAAAGAAATAATCTTTGATGGTTACGAGGGAGGGGAGGGGTAGGAGGGAAAAACATTAAATAGAAAATAGATAAGTGGTAACTTTGGTGAAGGGTAAGACAGTACACAATACTGAGGAAGCCAGCACAACTTGTCCAAGGCAAGGTCACGGAAGCTCCAGAGACACATCCAAACTCCCTGAGGGACCGAATTACTGGGCTGAGGGCTGTGGGGACCATGGTCTCGGTGAACATCTAGCTCAACTGGCATAACACAGCTTATAAAGAAAATGTTCTACAATCTACTTTGGTGAGTAGCATCTAGGGTCTTAAAATCTGTGAGTGGCCATCTAAGATACTCCACTGGTCTCACCCCTTCAGGAGCAAGGGAGAATGAAGAAAACTAAAGACACAAGGGAAAGATTAGTCCAAAGGACTAATGGACCACAACTACCATGGCCTCCATCAGACTGAGTCCAGTACAGCTAAATGGTACCCGGCTACCACCACTGACATCTCTGACAGAGATCACAATAGAGGTTCCCAGACAGAGCTGGAGAAAAATGTAGAACAAAATTCTAACTCACAAAAAAAGACCAGACTTACTGGCCTGACAGACTGGAGAAAGTCCAAGAGTATGGCCCCCGGACACACTTTTAGCTCAGTAATGACGTCACTCCTGAAGCTCACCCTTCAGCCAAAGATTAGACAGGTCCATAAAATAAAACGAGACTAATGGGGCACAACAGTCCAGGGGCAAGGACTAGAAGGCAGGAGGGGACAGGAAAACTGGTGATAGGGAACCAAGGTCGAGAAGGGAGAGTGTTGACATGTTATGGGGTTGGTAACCAATGTCATAAAACAATATGTGTACTGTTAAATGAGAAGCTAGTTTGTTCTGTAAACTTTCATCTAAAGTACAATTTAAAAAGAAAAAAACAGGGAAACCAACAACAAAAAACTCAGTAAGATATCTGCATTTCATTGTATGTAAATTATATTTCAATAAACAACAAAAAAAGTCAGTATCATACACAACAGTAAAAATCTAGGAGATATTCCATTAAAATCAGAGAAAAAAACCAAAAAGCAAAACAATAGATCCTACTATGCCGATTATTATTCAAAATTATTCTGACCAACAGAGTATGATGTAAAAAAAAAATGAAAACAATAAGTTTGTATTATTTGGAGAAGACATGATTGTCTACCTTAAAAACCAAAAGGACCAACTGATCATTAGAATAATAAGAGAATATGCAAACTGGCTGAATAAAAAATAAATGTCTGAAAATCAATAGTTTTCCTATATTCTAACAATAATTGATTAGAAGATAAAATGGAAAGAAATTCTATTCACAATAGCAACAAAATACAATCTTAGGACACCCTTAACAAAAACGTATAGAGCCTATGGATAAAGACCTACAAAGTCCATGAAGCAATACAAAAAAAAAAAAAAAAAAAAAAGCTGAATAAATGGAGAACTGTATTATTTTTCTGGCTGGAAAGACAGAATTACAAAGAAGTCAATTCTCATAAATTCACTGGTTTAATACAATAAAAACTCAGTGGGAAGGTTTTTGAAACTTGACAAAATAATTCCAATTTTTTTCCTGGACAAGAACAAAATTCCAAAAAGGTGAGGGGAATTTGCTTTACCAATTATTAAAACACATCATAGAACTAAAATAATTAAAATGCTGTAAAACTTGAAGAAAAACAGATGATGTATCAATGGAACTAAATAAATAAGCCCCAAACAGACTTTAGTACACTACGGTATATATGAGAAAAAGGAAATATCATAAATGAATGATCTAATAAATCATGTTGCAAAAATGAGTCATTTGGCAAAAAAGAAAAACTTGTAGGTCAGAATATTTGCTGTTGTTGTTAGGTGCCGACTCATAGAATGAAACACTGTCTGGTCCTGAGCCCCGGTGGCGGAATGGTTAAGTGCTCAGCTGTTAACCGAAAGGTTGTGGTTTGAGCCCATCAGCCCCTCCACGGGAGAAAGACGTGGCAGTCTGCTTCTGTAAAGATTTACAACCTTGGAAACTATATGGGGCAACTCTCAGAATATTTAACACATACGAATTCCAGGTGAATTAAAGAGTTATATACATTAAAAATCAAACCTTTAAAACCAAAGACACAAGGGAAAGATTAGTCCAAAGGACTAATGGACCACAACTACCATGGCCTCCACCAGACTGAGTCCAGCACAACTAGATGGTGCCCAGCTACCACCACTACTGCTCTGACAGGGATCACAATAGAGGGTCCCAGACAGAGCTGGAAAAAAATGTAGAACAAAATTCTAACTCACAAAAAAAGACCAGACTTACTGGTCTGACAGAGACTGGAGAAATCTCGAGAGTATGGCCCCCAGATACCCCTTTTAACTCAGTACTGAAGTCACTCCTGAGGGTCACCCTTCAGCCAAATATTAGACAGGCCCATAAAATGAAATGAGACTAAATGTGCACGCCAGCTCAGGGGCAAGTACGAGAAGGCAGGAGGGGACAGGAAACCTGGTAACGGGGAACCCAGAGTTGAGATGGGGAGAGTGTTGACATGTTGTGGGATTGGCAACCAACATCACAAAACAATATGTGTACTAACTGTTTAACGAGAAGCTAGTTTGTTCTGTAAACCTTCATCTAAAGTACAATAAAAAAAATAAATAAACCTTTAAAAACAAGATGAAAACTTACAAGAATATTTATTTTATGCTGGATAGTGTTGAAATACCCAAACATAAAGGTAATGAAAGAAATGATAATGGAAAATAACAATAGAGTCAACAAAATAAAAATCAAATACTTCTATATGTCAAAAATAACATTAAAAAAATTAAGGATATAAGAGGCAAATAGAAAAAAATACTTGTCACAAATGACAGAAAAATTCCTAAAGCCTTAAAAGAAAAATGGGGGAAAGGAAATTGATAGACCATGGCAGAAGAAGTACCAGAAGACAGCCAACTTGGAAAAACGTGTCCAATAGGACTAGAAATCAAAGACATGCAAAGTTAAACTAGAAGAAGACCAAAACATAAAACTCGGAAACACAAATCTTTCAAATGAAAATATAGGAGACTATCTTTGCAAAATTGGAGTAGGAAAAGATTGTTAAAATCCTTTCCTTCTAGATTTTCTCATTTTTGGTGTTCTGGCTTTGCTGGAAGGAGGACTGGTGGCACAGTGGGTAAGCACTTGGTTGTTAACCAAAAGGTTTGTGGTTCGAACCCACCAGTTGCTCCACAGGAGAAAGATGCGGCAATCTATTTCCGTAAAGATTTACAGACTTGGAAGCCCTATGGGGCAGTTCTACTCTGTCCTATAGGGTCACTATGAGTTGGAATTGACTCAACGGCAATGGTTTTTCCGTCTTTACTGGTGCCCTAAGATGGCAATACGTACTTTATAATAGCAGTGCTACTAACAATGTAGGAGGGAGGAGACCGGTGTTGGTGCCTCCCAAAGGAGATTGTCATAAGAGGGTAGGAAATGGTTAAGATCTCAGCTACTAACTGAAAGGTTGGTGGTTCAAATCCACCCATATGTGCCTTAGAAGAAAGGCCTGGTGATCTGCTTCCAAAAGATCACAGCCACTGAAAGCCCAATGGAGCACAGTTCTGCTCCAACACATGGAGTTGCAATGAGTCGGGATCAACTCAATGAGGGAAACTGGTTTGTTTTTCTTAAGGAGCTGACCAGGCAAAGGCAGAGAGCGGGAAAGATGAAGAGAATGTCCATGTGCTGAGCAGGGGGTGGAGGCACTGGATTTTTGGTGTGTTCAGGGAAATATAAGCAATTCCTTGCTGCTGAAGCATGAAACACAAAGCAATGAACGGCTGGAGAGAAATCTGGAGAGGCAGGTGGCAGTCCAATGATAAATGGCTTTACACACTATGCTAGTAAGTCTAGAATCTATCCTTTCAACAATGAGAATTTCCAGATGAGAGGGAATTAAGACGAGCAAGTTAGTTCAAGAGTGGGCAAGAGAGACCATCATCAGGCTGTGTTTGAAGTACCAGCACACTTTGGGGTGTCCATGGCGATTATGGAGGAACTTGAGCCTTGTGGCCAAGTCACCTCCTGGCCCCTTTTCTAAGGAGCCTCTGAAACATTTCCAGAAGGTGAGGGAGTTAACTGATCAGAATTGTACTTTGCAGAGGTCTCTCTGGTGGCTGAGTGAAGGATGGGTTTGAGGAGAATGAAATGATGGATTAGTGTGGTGTTGGAGTAGCCACTCTGGAACAGTGTTTGCAGAAATGGGGAAGAGCAAACTGATAAAATAACAATGTATAAGGTACAACTAACTGAGGACTCTATTGATTTATTTATTGGGGAGGAGAGTCAAGAATGACTTCTATGTTTCTAATTTGGAAGAAGAGCAAGTTGGTGTGTGTGGGGGGGAGATGATGAGTTCTGTTTTAGACATTTTGAGCTTGATATACCTGTGGGACATCTGGGTGTGGATATCTAGAAGTCATTTGGTCACATGAATCTGAGGCTCAGGGGAGAGGTCCAGGTTGGGAGTTGCTAGCACGTGTATGAAAGGTGAACCATGAGTGGAGGTGAGATCACCTACGGGAGCATGTGGAATGAGGAGAGCAGTGCACTGAGCAAGGAAATCTAAGGAACACCGTTTAAGGGGCAGGAGAAGAAATGACATCTTCAGGAGAGTCAGAGAAAATGGTGAGAGAGAGAAGAGAAGAGGTAGAGTGAAGAGGGTCATGGGAGCCAAGCCCAGGGAATAGAGCTCTGAGGGAGTGAGGAGACAAGAGCATCAGATGCAGAGACATCCAGGAGGATGACGACTGAGAAGTATCCCTGGCTCTGTCCTTTAGAACAGTGGTGACACATCTTCAGGAGAAGAGAGTGGGTGGAATGAATGAGCAATTAGGAGGTGGGGATAATGAACAGAGACCACTCCTTTGAGGCAAAAGGAGGCAGCAGAGAGGGAGAACTTGAAGACAAGGGACAGAGAGGGATTAAGGGATGGGCCAAGTCCAGGAGGTAGAGGAGAGAAGTCAAGGGCATGGGTGGAAGGATGGCTTTGGACATCAAGGGATTGTAGTGGTTCTTTTTATTCTTCATGCTTTAAGTAATTCCTAAGTTTTTATTAATGATGGCATATAACTTTAAATAACAATCAAGTAACAAAAAAGTTCTTTTAGATTTTAAGTAAATTGAAATACTAAGGTATAATATAAAATCACAAGTATGAACAATCATATCTACTGAACAACAGTAGAACTAAATAGGATGAAGTATTCTGAATTTTTTTTTCCACATAAATATGTTTGTTATCTGCTAGTACTTACCAGGAGAAATGTGGCAGCATGTCCAAGGTTTAAAAAAATTCATTGGAAAAAAAATTACTTTTTTCTTACAGATACGTAATAGACTGCCACTATTGTATTTTACAGCAGAATGTCTTAGTCCAACACATGGAAAACATGCAGGGGTTCAGTTTGAGAACTAAGATTGTCTTCCCCATCTATCAGGATTCCATGGAAGCTCATGGTAATGCATTAGAAGAGCATCTGGATTTCTAATCTTGAGTGATGCTGATTCACTCAGGTTAAAGGATAAATTAAACAAGGAAAGAGAAAATCATGGCTGTCCTACAAATGTGAAATGAACACGTGTCAGAGATTTTAGTTAACTCATTAGTTAACTAATGAGGAAACCAGGGAGGTGTTACAACTACATCAAAGGAGAATTCAAACAACACATACATAGAGATAATCAGGAATGCTAAAATGAATTTACAAACCGATATACGACTGGTCAGTAACTACAGGGCAGTAGCCAACTGTATTCTACTAGACAAAATTTATTTGCATTTATACCGACCAAGACTCAGTTGCACGACTATAAGTTTTCTAAAATTTACAGAGTTGTAAAATAACCCAAAGACAATGAAAAGAGCAGGCCCCTGTAGAATCATATAACCCTGAAGGGGGCTAGATGAGACACCAATAATCTTATTCTTGGTCCACTTCAAAATCTTTCACAATCTAGTCTCCCCCTTGTAGTCATAATAATCTCAAAGTAAAATTATTCTTAATCTTCTAGGGAGTGAGTAAAGTGCTTTTGCTAATCATCAGAATTCTCAGCCTGTTTATAAAATGATAGAGTGGGTCTTCACCATTGAGCCATCAAGAGTCCCTGTACCCTCTCCAGGCCCCCTCACCCTCCACCTGTCCTGACCCTCAGAGCAGATTTCCACTCACCAGGCTGCCCTGCCCTGCCTTGGCTCTGGACCTTGCCCCAGCAAGGTGGCCACTGCCCACCGCTCTCTGAGCCTCCAGCTGAGCAAAGAGGTTCCTAGAACAAAAACACATCACACTTCTACAGAGAGGTTAACTCCACGTGCCTGCAGAGGGCCAAACATAGTCTCCACACAGGGTTTACTCTACTCAAGGACTTGGGCAGCAGCTCCGGTCCAGTTCCAGAGTTCCGCTCCATAAAGCATTAAAGAGGCACTTCTGTGACGGCTGGGATGTCAGAAGGGCAGGTGTTACTAAGCACCAGCCTCCACCATTAAGTCCCTCAGTTTGGCCCTGCAAGCGCCATGATTTCCAGGAGAACGGCATTCTAATCAGCCTGCCAGGAGGCATGGGCTGCAAAGGGCATGCAAGTAGCTGAACAAACAGACCGATGGGATGGGATTACCTAATATTGTCCACTTGCACAGCACTGAATGTGGACCAAATATAATTTTTATCTCAGTGTACTTGCTGCGAAGCTGTTCTTTCAACCATAATTAGCCAGCATGTTCAGCTGCTTCTTAAAGGCACTAATTCCTAATAAAAATGCAAGCCAGACCACTGGCCCAGAAGACAGTGCAGGTCCTCCTACTGGCTCGGACAGAGGGATATGCAGTCAACTAATAGCAGCACAAGCTATTTAAGCAAAGGTCACAGCCTTACTTTAGGTGGTTGAAATCTGTACCAGCCCACAGACAACCATCTTATCCACTTCAGATTCTTCACATGATAATACCTACACTGGTGGCTCCAAAGGAAAAACAACTGGGAATCCCATCCAGCTCCAGGACAAGGCCAGCCAGGAGAGTTAGTTAACCTCAGAGTTAACGAGGCACCAATGAGCCTCTTCATCACCTTTTTCAAGAGAGGAAGCCATTCAACACCTACAGAGTTGCCCAGTACATGTCAGACCCTGTGCTGGGGACCACAGACACAAAGAGTACTAATACATGGACCCTGCCCTTAAGGGGTTCCTGCTAGCAGACAGGCATATAAACCAACTACTACTGTAGAATGTAATAAACAAACACTCATCAAGTAATGACTATAATGGCATAGGAACCCTGAGGAGGGAAAAGTTAATTCTTCCTGGGCTTGATGGGGATGTGGGTCAAGGAAAGCTATGGAGGAAGAGTGATATGTGAGTTGGAAGAATTCCCCAAACAGATATTATCACATGACCCCCTACGCCACCAAGCTGTAGTCCCATTAGACAATTTATTGTTTCTAAGTATGCCTTGAGGCTGACACTTCGGGGCCTTTCCTGGTGCTGGCCCCCTGTCCTCCATCTCGCTCGGGTCTCATGCCATCCCCTTGAAGGCTTTCTCTGATTTATTCCCCATCACATTCTAAGGCAGAGTGCTCCCTCTCTCACATGTGCCTGCAGCACTTTGTATGTGCCTGAGCAATGGGTGCTTCTTACATGGTAGGGAGTCCCTGGGTGGTGCAAATGGTTAAGTGCTCAGCTGCTAACTAAAAGGTGGACAGTTCGAGTCCACTCAGAGGTGTCATTGAAAACCCTGTGGAGCACAGTTTACTCTGCATGCATGAGTTCACCATGAGTCAGAATCGACTTGATGGCAACTGGTTTGGTTTGGTTTTTACGTGCTAGGGTGAGCTAGTGGGTCTGACCATCTCCTTGTTCTTAACCAGCAGACGCTGATCTCTCCATCTCTGAGTCCCAGCTCCCAGCCGAGTGCCTGCTACAGAGCAGATGCCCACTAGAGAGTCACTGTTGAATGGACAAGTGAATGAATGAGTAAATAAATGGATGGATGGTTGTACATACAACTGCTTCCTACTTAGGCATGCTGTCTGGCTGGAAGAACTCATGATTTATTGAGAAAATAGTTGGCATGGCGTTTTGAAGCAATGCCGTATTTTGTGTAAACTGGGGCACCAAGCTAGAACACTTCCCCTTTGCAAGATGGTCCAAGACATTGAGTCCATCAGAGGGGAAGCTACGTGAGAAATTCATTTCTATGCACTTGTTGAGGGCCTAATAAATGGTAGAGACTGGGGTTACAATGATGAATAACACACAGTCCCTGATCACAAGGACACTGTAGCCTAATGGGTCCCTGTCAAGGTGAATATTGTCAGATTTCTACAGGCAAGAGCTTGGCTCCTGTTATCTGCTCTCCATACTGAAGACTGGCAAGTCCTATTTTGATCAGACTGCAGGCCAATGAGTCAGCATCAACTCGATGGCAATGGGTTATATAAGTTGCAGGCCTACGAAATCCTCAGAAAGAACTTACCTTCCCACAAAGGTTACTTTAATTCATGCCAATCCCTTTCCTCTTTGATTGGAGTGGCTAAGACAAAACCAAGGCTGGATGTCTGCATGCAAGCCTGTTTCCACCCACATCCCATCCTCTCTGTAAGGCAAAGTCTGATCAGTGGCCAGAGATGTCCCCAGTAAGAGGGATAGGGACTGGAAATGTGCCTCCTCATTTTCAGACAGAGCTCAGAAAGGAAGCCGCCGAAGCCAAGGGTGTAAACTTAGGCACATGAGAAATGGAAACCAAATGCCTCCTTTGGGGCCTCCCTCGGTGAGCTGGGTTGAGTGGCTTCCAATTCCAATAAAGGCTCTCTAGATACACAGAATGGCTGCCTTCAGTTCACACAGACTGAAACCAAAGAGCCACTGGCTGCCTGATTCACTCAGTGCCATGCTGAAGGGCAAGAGGGAAGATCCAGCTCCCGGAACCGCCTCTGTGGACGCTTGACACTCAGGAAGACCAAGCTTTGGGTCAAACTGCCCTGGGTGGAATCTCAACGTCACTACCACCAGCTGTGTGGCCTGGGGAAGTCACTTACACTCTCTACCCCTCAGCGTCCTCGGCTGTCAGTGAGAACACAAGCAGTACCTGCTGTGGTATACGGTGCCAGGGTCAGAAGGCGGAATCTTTTATATGAGGCGAGGAGAGGTATAAAAGACAATTTAGAGAAACAAATTCAGCTAAGTCCATTAAGTATAGGAGGAGTATACAGGTCGAGGTGAGCATGTGAAGAGCCGTAACAGAACAGTCGGATGTTTCTGCTGTCAGAAGTAGGTAGGGCCATAACCCGAAAGGTTGCACGGGAAGCTTAGTGGGCAGTGAGTTTAAGATAGTGGTGGTGGAATAATGTAGAAAAGGATAGCGAGAACAGGAGCCTAACTTGAAGAAGGTAACCAATGTCACTGAACTGTACTTGTAAAAATTCTTGAAAGAGTGTATGTTGTACTTGTTGTTGTGTACCATTGAGTCCATTTCAACTCATAACGACCCTAGAGCAGAGTACAGCTGTCCCATAGGGTTTTCTAAGCTGTGATCTTCTTGGGAGCAGATTGTCAGGTCTCTCTCCTGCTGAGCTGCTACATGGATTTGAACCATCGACCTTTAGGCTAGCAGCCTATATATACTTTTGGCTGTGTATACCTTCACCAAAGGGAAGAACAAAAAATTAAAACAAACAAACAAAAAAGAAATGGAGTGTGCTGAACCCTCTGGAAAGCATGTCTCAATTTGTATATAGATAAGTATTTAAAGATTTCATTAGATAGGGGTTTCATGAATAGAGGCTTAACTCGGAGATATTGAGGGTTTGGTTCCAGACCACTGCAATATAGCAATAAAACGAGTCACATGAATTTTTTGATTTCCCAGTGCAAATAAAAGTTATGTTTACACTATACTGTAGTTTATTAAGTGTGCAATAGCATTTTGTCTAAAAAAATGTACATGCGTTAATTAAAAAATGCTAACCATCATCTAAGCCTCAAACGAATGGTAATCTTTTCGCTGCTAGAAGGTCTTGTCTCGATGTTGATGGCTGCTGACTAATCAGGGTGGTGGTTGCTGAAGGTTGGGGTGGTTGTGGCAATTTCTTAAAATAAGACAACAACGAAGTTTGCTGCATCAATTGACTCTTTCTTTCACGAAAGATTTCTCTGTAGCATGTGATACTGTTTGATAGCATTTTACCTACAGTGGGAACTTCTTTCAAAATTAGAGTCAATCCTCTAAAACCCTACCACTGCTTTATCAACTAAGTTTATGTAATATTCTAAATCTTTTGTTGTCATTTCAATAATGTTTATAGCATCTTCACCAGGAGTAGATCCCATCTCAAGAAATCATTTTCTTTGCTCATCCATAAGAAGCAACTCCTCATCCGTTAAAGTTTTATCATGTGATTGCAGCAATTCAGTCACATATTTAGGTTGCACTTCTAATTTTCTTGTTATTTTCACCACATCTGCAGTTACTTCCTCCACTGAAGTCTTGAATCCTTCAAAGTCATCCATGAGGGTTGGAATCAACTTCTTCCAAACTCCTGTTAATGCTGGTATTTTGACCTCCTCCCATGAATCATGAATGTTCTTAATGGCATCTAGAATGGTGAATCCTTTCCAGAAGGTTTTCAGTTTACTTTGCCCAGATCCACCACAGGACTCACTATCTATGGCAGCTACAGCATTACAAAATGTATTTCATAAATAATAAGACTTGAAAGTCGAAATTACTCCTTGGTCCATAAGCTGCAGAATGGATACTGTGTTAGTAGGCATCAAAATGTCATTAATCTGCTTGTACATCTCCATCAGAGCTCTTGGGTGACCAGGTGCATTGTCAATGAGCGGTAATATTTTGAAAGGAATCTTTTTTTTTTCTGAGCAGTAGGTCTCAACAGTGGACTTAAAATATTCAGTAAACCATGTTGTAAAATAATGTGCTGTCATCGGGACTTTGCTGTTCCATTTATAGAGCAAAGGCAGGGTAAATTTAACATAATTCTTAAGGGTCCTAGGATTTTCGGAATGGTAAATGAGCATTGGCTTCAACTTAAAGTCACAAGCAGCATTAGCCCCTAACAAGAGGATCAGACTGTCCTTTGAAGCTTTAAAGCCAGGCATTGACTTCTCTTCCCTAACTATGAAAGTCCTAGATGGTATCTCCTTCCAGTATAGGGCTGTTTTGTCTACATTGAAAATCTGTTGTTTAGTGTAGCCACCTTCATCAATTATCTTAGCTAGATCTTCTGGATAACTTGCTGCAGCTTCTACATCAGCACTTGCTGCTTCACCTTGCACTTTATGTTATGGAGACGGTTTCTTTCCTTAAACCTCATGAAACAACCTCTGCTAGCTTCAAACTTTTCTTCTGAAGCTTCCTCACCTCTCTCAGCCTTCATAGAATTGAAGAGGGTTAGGGCCTTGCTCTGGATTAGGTTTGGGCTTAATGGAATGTTGTGACTGGTGTGATCTTTTATGCAGATCACAAAAACTTTCTCATATCAGCAATAAGGCTATTTTGCTTCGTTATCATTTATATGTTTACTGGAGTATTACTTTTAATTTCCTTCAAGAACTTTTCCTTTGCATTCACAACTTGGCTAACAGTCTGGCACAAGAGGCCTAGCTTTTGACCTATCTTGGCTTTCGACATGACTTCCTCACTAAGCTTAATTATTTCTAGCTTTTGATTTAAAGTGAGACACATGTGACTCTTCCTTTCCATTGAACACTTAGAGGTCACTGTAGGATTATTAATTGGACTAATTTCAGTAGTATTGTGTCTCAAGAAATAGGGAAGCCCAAGGAGAGGGAGAGAGACGGGGGGAATAGCCAGTCGGTGGAGCAGTCAGAACACAAACAACATTTGTTGATTAAGTTTGCTGTGTTATATGGGCACGGTTTGTGGCATCCCAAAACAATTACAATAATAACATCAAGAATCACTTATCACAGATCACCGTAACAGATACAATAATAATGAAAAAGTTTGAAATATTACAAGAATTACCAAAACATGACACAGACGTGAAGTGAGCATATGCTATTGGAAAAGTGGCGCCATAGGCTTGCTCAATGCAGGGTTGCCACAAACCTTCAATTTGTAAAAAACGCAGTATCTGCAAAGCACAATAAGTTGAGGTATAAGTTTTATGAACTTATCTCTGTGACTAAGTGTGTTTACACATCATGAAAGCATGAAATACTCTCATCATAAGGAACTGTTCACACAGTGTGTTTAAGAATGCTTTTTTTGGACATAACAGTTACACAGTTACCTCTGTGAAACGTGTGTCACACTCTGGCAAGCATGTAAAAATCTCTCTTCAGGGAAGTTTAAAAAAATTTGTTAGATGGTTTTTTTGTGTATATAATGTTTTAAAAAACTTTCCAACGTAAAACTGAGTGAGCTATACCTGCTGGAATGCAAGCCAAAATGTGTTTATAGGAAAGCCTGTAAAAATTTGGTTAGAGAGGGGTTTTGTAAATATAAAGATTTACAAACTTATGTTTGTAAGTGAATGTGCTTTCAGCTCTTGGAAAACCAAACAAAAGCAGTAGGCAAGGCCAAGAATACAGGTGGGGTTTCATGGAGTCAGGTTTCAGTGAGGGTCAGTAGGGAGAGCACCATCACTAGCTGTCCTGAGAACAGGGACCCATTTATAACAACAGTATCATATGAGACAAACCACAGGCCAAAGAAACTAACAATCATTAGAGCCAGGCTACAGGTGGTCTGGCCAGCTCTACCCTACTTGGGGAGGGAGTCTGGAAAACAGGATGAGCTAATAAGGAGGAGTCTAACTAGGGCACTAAAGGGTGGAACTGAGCTGACGCACTTTGGCTAAGAGGCCATGGACAATGGTGAAGGTAACGACACAGCCTGTGAGAGCCCCAGGCCAGGGAACTGGCTCTGAGATGGGAGACATGGCCATCTGGGGAGCCAAATGCAACCAGTGTGGTGGGCACAGGTGGAGCCAGGAGCAGAGTGGGCAGGGTAAGCTGAGCTGGTGAGGAATCCAGGACTGTGGGTGTTCTCGATGCAGCCAGAAGTCCTGCAGGGTTCCTACAGGGGTGTGATATGGTTCTATTCTAAGAAGACGAGTACCATCGCTTGTATGAAGAATGATTGGGAAGAAGGCAAAAGTAGAAGTAGAGGACAGTTGGGAGCTGCTGCAGTCACGCTAATGAGAGATCGTGAGGATCTGGAAGATGGAGGGTGGGGGCAGGTTGCAGTAGCTCCCAGAGCACAAGCTAGAGGACTTTGGTGAAGGGGCGAGGGACAGGAGCTGGGACTGTGCCTAGACTTCTGTAGTACAGTGATGGATGGCAGTGGTACTGAGATTAGAAAGGCTGCGTAATGAGCTGAGAACAGGGTTAGGGTTACAGAAAGAAGAATCAGCAAATGCAGTTTCAAGAAGTTGAGTTTGAGATGTCTTTGAGACAACCAGATAGAGATGTCAAGTAACCGGGCGTGGTATGTGATCCTGAGGTCTGGGATGAAACACAAATGTGAGTGCCATCCAGGAGAAGATGCCTTTTTTGTTTTTTTTTTTTTTTTAAATCACAGGGCTGCATGAGATTTCAAATAGCCCTAATTGTGCTGTGATTAAGCACTTGGTTGCTAACCAAAAGGTCAGTGGTTCAAACTCACCAGCTGCTCAGCAGAAGAAAGATGTGGCAGTCTTCTTCCATAAAGCTTACAGCCTTGGAAAACCTATGAGGCAGTTCTACTCTGTCTATAGGGTCACTATGAGTTGGAATCAACTCGACGGCAAGGGGTTTGGTTTTTCGGGAGCATGAGATTTCCTAGGGGGAGATTGTGGGCAGGGCAGTGAGGAGTAGCCCGGTGAATCCTGTGGAATACGCTACCCAGCTGGCCAAGAAGATGAGGGAAAAGGGACAGCGAGGTTGGAGGAAAGCAGAGGCTGCTGGGACATTATGGAAGGAGAAGGTTGAATGAGGAGGGCAGGAATGACAGTGTGAAATGCTGCAGAGAGGTCGGGGAAGGTGAGGGCCCGCTGAACACTTAGCACAATGTCTACCCCAGAGAAAACAGCCAAAGATGTTGTTATTATTACTACTGCTGTTGTTGCTATTGTTAGGTGCCAGTTCCGATTCATAGCGACCCCATGTACAACAGAACAAAATATGACCCCATCCTGCACCATCCTCACAACCGTTGTTATGCTTAAGCCCATTGTTGCACCCACTGTGTCAGTCCATCTTGTTAAGGGACTTCCTCTTTTTTGCTGACCCTCTACTTTACCAAGCATGATGTCCTTCTCCAGGGACTGGTCCCTCCTGATAACATATCCAAAGTATGTGAGAGGAAGTATAGCCATCCTTGCTTCTAGGAGCATTCTGGCTGTCCTTCTTCCAAGACAAATTTGTTTGTTCTTTTGGCAGTCCATGGTATATTAAATATTCTTCATCAACACCATAATTCAAAGGCATCAATTTGTCTTTGATCTTCCTTATTCATTGTCCAGCTTTTGCATGCCTATGAAGTGACTGAAAATGTCACTGCTTGGGTCAGGTGCACCTTAGTCCTCTAACAACATTATTGTCATTAATGTTGTTATTATTATTGTTGGCCTTATTATTACATGTATTGTTGTTGTTATTACTACTATTATGATTATCTCTCATGTCAGCCCCAAGCGGGAGGCATTATTAAGCCATTTTAAAGTTCCATCCTAGGCACAATGCTGTACTGGACACCTTTGCTTAGGGAAGCCCATGTTGACTGGGTGGATGGCCATCCTGTTGGGCCTTGGCCCCCAATTCCATGCCCTCAGAAGAGGGCCCATAACTACTTCTCTCTCCGCTCCAGGCCTCACACTGCCTTATACCCGTCCTAAAGCAAGTTCTCTCTTTGACTTGAAACCCCGCAAAGCATACTAATGTTTTACTAGTTGTTTGTGTTCTGAGCCAGAAGTAAAGGTTAAGGAAAGCACAGATGGGAATCTCATTATTGTCCATGGTGACAATTTCGCTTCTCTACTTACTGTTCTCTGAAACCTCCACAATGTAATAAAGGACCGGGCTGTTTCCGTCGAAGGGCCGCACCCAGGAGAGCATCACAGTGTGGCTCTGGGAAGTGTTCAGGCTGGCCAGGAGGTTCTGGGGGGGATGAGGCAGCTCACTTGGATAAAAAGGAATGAAAGGAAAAAAAGAAAAAAATGCAGTCAGACTTTCAGAATTGATTTGCAGTCACAATTGAGGGTTAGCCTGGGTCCTCACCTTAAATAGTCCTGGTGTGTCATATTTTGAAAATGAAGGACATAAAATATGCCCCAGACACAAATACTAACCACCCCTACCAAAAAAAAAAAAAAAAAAACCAAAAAAAAAAAAAAAAAAAAAAAAAAAAAAACCCAGAACTTAAACCTATTCACAATGCCATTTTGTGTTCAGCACGTAATTTGGTTTAGTCCATATGGTAGCTACTAACAACACTTATTTAAGTGGGGGGAGTAGGAGTGTCAATTTTACACAGTATATTATTCAACTGAGAAAACCTGGTCAACAATTTGTTTTTACAACTCAAAGCTGGAAAAGTAGTGGAAATGCAGTAAACTATATCAACAGGAGGAGCCCTGGTGGCATAAATGGTTAAGGGGTCAGCCGCTGACCAAAAGGCTGGCAGTTTGAACCCACTCAGAGGCTCTGCGGGAGACAAGACCTGGTGATCTGCTCTCAGGTCTACTCTGTCACATGGGGTCACTATGAGTCAGAATTGACTCGACTGCACCCCACAACAACAACATATAAACAGGAAAAGACCTGGAAAAATGCAATTTAATCTGGAAGTTTCCAACACTGGCCATATGGAGCCACTAGCCACAGTGGCCATATGTGTTCTCAGACAACACAGCTGCTTCATTTATTGGCAGCATGAGGTTACATTGTCCTTCTGTCTTCTGTTGGGTAATGGAGATATGGGGGAAGCATTTTGAGGGGAAATGTGGTGAAAACACGTACTAAAACCCCATGGAAATGGCAAATAACACATTGGCTAGGCTATAAAAATGGAAATGCATTTAAAGCAAATAAATTCTGGAAAGAGGTTCCTGATAGAAAAAGGTCTTTACTGGGATTTACTGGTGACAATGCTACAAAACTTAACTGCAGAGTTTCTCCCACTAAATTCTACAACCGTAAAATTATAAGCTGCCGGAGTGCAGCATTTAACCTTTACGTTCCATAAATCTGGGAGCAGGACCCTGTATTGTGGTCGCTCTGGTTGGCTGCCCCTTCGATAAATGTCCCTCGGCAGTGCTGGGGAGAGCAGACGCTGAGTGTGACCCAGCTCACCCACTAACTAGTTTCTGGTCTCTCTCAGACATCAACTACTGCTGACCCACATGGGTCAGAACAAAAAGCTGTAATTATACTCGATATTTTTAATTTAAAAAATGTACTCATTATACTTTGAAATTTATTAAGCTGTTATGTGGTTGCAGCTACCTAAGAAACACAGCTCCCTCTAACCCACGCATACCGCTTATAAACAAACTAGTATTTCTAATGTGGACGGCGACTTTAAATTAGAATAATAAAGAATAAACTCGAGCCTTGCAATGCCTCCTTGTTTTCTCTTAAATTGTGAATTAAGTTTTAAATCAGAAAAGGAGCTGCTATTTCTATCTTAGTTCTCCAACAACCAATCCTCTGTTAGATTTCTGATAAAGCCCAACAGGGAGCAAATTGCCAGAGTAAAAATATCTATCCTACTTCTCCCGAGAGTCACATTTCTCCTTCTTTTTTTTTTATTTCAAAATCTGGTCTGAAACCAAACCAACCAAAGTTGTTGAAACAGTCCCACCTGAAAACAGACTAGGAATAAACCTAGATGTTTTTGTTGTTGTGTGACACCGAGTCAATCCTGACTCATAGTGGCCCCATGTGACAGAGTAGAACTGCCGCATAGGGTTTTCTTAGCTGTAATCTTTACGGGAGCAGATTGCCAGGTCTTCCTCCCTGCAGAGCAGCCGAATATGTTCAAACTGCCCACCTTTTGGTTAGCAGTTGAGTGCTTAACCATTTTGCCGCCACCAGGGCTCCTGAATAAACCAGGATAAACATATCCAAATAAGACATTTCCTAAAATATAAGATTTTCTGACACAATAAACATCAGCTTGGAAGCAAAGCATACAACTCTAAAAACCAAACAACGACTCATGGTGACCCATGGGTGTCAGAGTAGAACTGTGCTCTATAGGGTTTTCAGTGACTGATTTTTCAGAAGTAGAATTCCAGGCCTTTCTTCTGAGGCACCTCTGAGCGGACTCGAACCACCAACCTTTCAGTTAGCAGCCACGCACTTAACCATTTGCGCACTAGACCTTGAAAATCTACACACACAAGACCCTGGGGAGCTCATAAAACGGCATCTCACAACTGGGCAGGAAATAACTTCAACAACATCGCTAGGAGTGGGCAATGAGTCATGTATGTATCATTCTTCCCAACAAAAACAGTGCTCTGATTTGTTCATTCTTCTCAGTGGATGGCACACAGGCGTCTTCACGCTCCAGGACTGTCCCCCAGATCTTCGCGATAATCTAATTAGTCACTAAATCTCACCTATTGTAGCAAGCCTCTGCTCCATCCCCCAGCCAGCCCTCAGTCCAGGTCACCAGCTCTCCGTATGCCATGAACCGTGTGTGAAACCCTCCTGACTGTTCTGCTTGCTGCCGCTCCCACCTGCAAGAATCTTCCCTACTGTCCCCAGAGTGATTCTTCATCTCTTTTAAAAAAATAATATTTCACTTCATTTTTGGGGAAAATATACACCACAAAATCCTTTCCCATTCAACAGTTTCTAGACATAATGATCAGTGACACTGGTCACATCCTTCACATTGTATCAACATTCTCGTTATTTCCATTCTAGTTATTCCACTCCTGTTGACTTAAACTCCCTGCCCCCCAACCTTCCCCACTATGCTTTAGAATAGCTGTTGTCCTTTTGGTCTTACAGAGATGATTTTTTAAAAGGGCACAATACTCAAGGGTGACAATCTCAGAGTGATCCCTCTTAAATGCAGACCCGTTTATGTTGCTCCACGGCCCACCCCTCCCATAGCCAGGTGGCCAAAGCCCCTCTGACCCTCCATGCTAGACCCTGTCCTGAAAGCATCAAACACCACAGCCCTAAAGACAACCTGCAGCACCTGAGCCAAGCCATCCCATGAGCTCTGTGCGTCTGGGAGGCTGTGACCGTGGTCTGCAGGGCCACACCAACCCCAAGGTCCAATCAGACTCCAAGGCACAGTTTCTCCTCTGTGACGGGCTCTGGGCCTCCAGCTCACCCTTAGTTCATTCTTGACCAGAATCAATCACTTCTATTTCTTGGCTCCCTCTTTAGTGTGTAAATTTTTCAGTTCCACACGTAATTGGGAGCCCTGCAGCAGCACCCATTCCACCGCACTGCATTTGTTTACAGATCCGCCTCCCCCGCTGTGGTGTGGATGCTGTTCTCCTTGGTCTCAGCATCTCCAATGCCTGCCACGGAGTTGTAGTTGCTTTAGCTGCAGTGAGTCAGCCTCAACTCATGGCAACCCCATGCCAATGAGATTGGTCCGTTGTGATCCATAGGGTTTTCACTGGCTGATTTTCAGAAACAGATCTCTAGGCCTTTCTTCCTAGTCAGTCTGAGTCTGGAAGCTTCACTGAAACCTGTCCACCATGAGTGACCCTGCTGGTCTTTGAAATACCAGCATCGCAGCAACATGTAAGCCACCACATGCAACACACTGACAGATGGGGGGACGGGAAGGGAGGTAGGAGGTACACTTAGAAATGAGTAATCTTACAGGTGAGTAAACATCTTTTTCTTGGGATTGGAGTGTTTTGTAGATTGTGGTCGAGTTCACACTCATTTATCAGAGGTCTCTAGCTGAGCAATGTCACTCATATTAGCTCATAACCTGTTGCCATTGAGTCAATTCCAACTCATGTCGACCCCGTGTGTTACCGAGTAGAACTGTGCTCCATAGGGTTTTCTTGGCTTTAATCTTTACAGGAGCTGATTGCCAGGTCTTTCTCCCATGGTGTGGCTAGGTGGGTTTGAACTGGCAACCTGTAGACAGGCAATTGCAAACTGCTTGCACCATTCAAACTCCTAATTAGCTCATAAAGTCCCTGTAAGATGGGGTACCCCGTACCTGTGCCCTCCCCCAGGGCTCGCTGACTCTTACTTGGGACCCAGTGCTAAGAAGTGTGATTTCTGGTTGCCCTTCTGCAGAGTTAGCACACTCAACAGCAAATGATGTTAGAGAATGAAAAAAGACTTAAAAAAAAAAAAAAGACATAAGCACTTCAAAAGCAAAGTAGTGTTGAGACACTTCACAAAGGCACGGAGCCCAAGAGGCCCAGCATTGTCAAGGACATGGCTGTCTAAGCTGCATCTATAAATAATGAGGTTCGTACTGCTGTCCAGAACAGCCCAACACAAGATGTGATTTCTACACACAGTGCAGACTCAGGGCTGGGAGGAAATTTAGAAGTTTCCTAGCTCAAGCCTCTGCCTTACATGACCAAAACACCCAAACCAAACCTGTTGCCATCAAGTCAATTCCAATTCATAGCGACCCTATAGGACCGAGTAGAACTGCCCTTGGGCTTCCAAGGAGTGGCTGGTGGATTCGAACTACCCACCTTTGGGTTAGCAGCCGAGCTCTTAACCACTGCAAAGCCACCAGGGGTCCATGAAAATCCCCTGTAAAGCATCTCTTGTGCTCCATATCACCTGTTTAGCAGTGCAAAGAACTTTTTAATATATATCCTACCTGCAAACAGTTTCTTTAAAAGATAAGTTTTGGTTATCTGAAAATTAAAGCCGCAAGAAATACTTGACTGAACATCAATGATGGATAAATGAGACTCTAATGTATTCTGAATCTCTTTCAGAAAATCTTATCTAATGGCAGAAGATTGCATCTTGGCATCTCTCTGCCAACTTTGAAAGGAGATAAATGGTCTGCAGAGTTACTCCCAGAGGATGATGTGCAGATGGGGTGACAAATGGGAGAGACCGGAGAACAGTGCTGCAAAGTCATTCTGTAATTTAAAGGATAAAGGGGGGACATCGCCATCAAGCATATTAGACCATCAATAATGTCAGGAATTAACAACAACAAAACCAGACTATTTGGGAAGGAGATGAAGCGAGGTGTGTTTGAGAAAGTTTCAAAAAAGACTAAGGAGAAAATAACTGGTAAAATTGTGGCTGTCAGGGGGAATTGCTTTGGCAGAAGAGGATAAGTATTTTTTCTATATAAAAAGCACTGCCCCTTTAACGCGCAAATAATGGCTTGGTCAAACCCATCTTCTGTGACTTCTTGCTGAAGATGAAGATGATGAGGACTTGATAACTCTCTCAAAAAAGTATTAAACTGTTCACTCCTTGTTATGGCTTTGTCAGAAGTCGTTTTATTGAAAGAAACCTCCCCACTGCCGTAGGGTCCCAGTCTCTCAGTCGGCTCTGTAAATTAGGTTTCCTCTCTACGCCGGGCTCCAAAGAACAAACGAGTTTCTGGTTTCAGAAGGGAAGATGCGATACTAATTGTGCCTTTAAGTGATTTAGCAATTAATCAATCCATAAAGCCTCAGGAGCCAATACCTCTGGTGTGTTCAATACCGAAAGATGAAAGATGCTTGGGGACACAGAGCCATCCCAGAAAGCCAGGCCTGGCCTTCAGGCATTCGCAAACTACTTGGAAAGACACACGGGAAAGCTTGGCCACCTGTGTGCAGTTCATTTACAGGAGGCATCGTGGGACCATCTGGAATTGCAGAAACCTCCCCTTTCAGAGAGAAGAATAAGACAGACTCCTCACCAACTATCCCTCCCCATCTTAGTGGTGCAAAATACGCAAACTTATTTTAACTTAGTAAGCAGACAGAGACGTCCAAAAAAACCCACTGCTGTCCAACTCATGGTGACCCTATAGGACAGAGTAGAACTGCCCCCATAGGGTTTCCAAGGCTGTAGTCTTTATGGACACAGACCGCTACATCTTTCTCCCATGGAGCGGATGATGGGTTCGAACCTCTGGCCTCTCCGGTCTTTCGGTTAGCAGCCGAATGCTTAACCACTGCACCACCAGGGCTTTTAGAGAGAGACTTAACTAACCAGAACCAAACTAGTTGTCGCCGAATCAATTCCAACTCATGGCAACCCCATGTGTGTCAGAGTTGGTCTGTGTTTCATAGGATTTTTTGGTTTTTGTTTTTTGGTGAAAATATACACAACAAAACATACACCCACTCAATAGTTTTTACATGCCCAGTTCATTGACAGCGGCTTACATACTTCATTTCACATTGCATCACCATTCTCCTTACCTCTGCCCGTATTATTTCACCACCACTAACTTAGGCTCTCTGCCTCTTAAAATTCTCGTCTGAACTCCACAGGGTTTTCAATGGATGATTTTTTAGAAGTAGATCACAAGGCCTTTCTTACAAGGTACCTCTGGGTGGATTTGAACGACCAACCTTTTGGTTAGCAGCCAAGCACGTAACTGTTTGTGCCACCCAGGGACTCTGGAGAGACACTTTCTCAGACATTTACTGACTACCTACTGTGTACCTGGTACTGTACTAAGCAGTGAGAATTCAGCAGCAACAGACAAGTACTATGTCAGATGGGCATATGAACATGGGCAAAAATAAAGCAGAGTAAAAGGGACAGAAACTCTCTGATCCAGGAGGGTTGGGAGGTGTTATTGAGGAAGGAAAGAATGGTAATTAAGAGCCATGATTTATGGAAGAGGAGCCATGGTGGTGCAGTGATTAAGCGATCAGCTGCTCATCAAAAGGTGAGCAGTTCAAACCCACCAGCCATGCTCCAAGGGATAAAGATGTGGCAGTCTGCTTCCATAAATATTACAGCCTTGGAAACCTTATAGGGCAGTTCTACTCTGTCCTATAGGGTCGCTATAAGTCAGAATTGACTCGACCGCAATGTATTTTTGTTTTTATACATATATATAATTTATTGGGAGTCTCTGGATGGTGCAAATGGTCAATGTCCTTGGCTGCTAACCAAAAGACTGGAGGTTTGAGTCCACCCAGAGGTGCCTCGAAAGAAAGACCTGGTGACCTACTTCCAAAAACTCAGCCACTGAAAGCTCTATGGAGCACTATTCTACTGTGACACACATGGGGTCGCTATCAGTTGGCATAGACTCGACATGGCAATTGGCACTGGTACGATTTATTGAGGATCTGCTCTAAGCTAGGTTCCATGCTAGGATTTTATAAGCACTGGTTCACTCAATCGTCACAACAACACTTTGAGGTAAATGATATTGTGCCCAGTTTACAGGAGGAAAACTGAGGCATGGAAATGAGGAAGGGTGGCCAGACTCTCACAGCTGGGCAGAGGTAGAGATGGGACTCCAGCACAGCCCTCACCGCATTGCTGTGATGTGTGGGCAGGGACATGGCTGGGGGCAGGCTTAACCAGAGAAGGGCACTGAAGTATTAACCACAGAGCAAATACTCATGACAGCATGCCAACTGATGGTCTATCTTTGAAAAGCCTACTTCTAATGCTCCTAATTTCTATATTTAACTAAATAGCTTTTCACCGAAGTGGAGAGACTGAGGAGGCGGTGGGGGACAGGCTTTCCAGCCCTTTTGAAGGACTGTTTAGCCATAAGTACCTCTCAGTCACTTCTGCAGTACGAGATTTTTTTCTTGCTTATTTTTTTATGTCATCTAAGTAAATCACGGAAATGTGACTGAGTTTGATTTGAAAGTTCTCTGAGAAGTATAAAATGCCCTGCAATTGTGAGTTATTATTACCATCATTGCTATTGTCATTACTGATGTCATACAGTTAAGACCCATTTGGGTCTAAAGATACACCACAATATAACCTACAGCTTTCCAAATTCATTCAGATTTGGAAGAGTGGAGAGTTTATTACACTAACAATTCACAAGGAACAATTGTCTTCAAATCAGTTCTGTAACCAGTTGTACCTAAATTGGTTTGAATCACAAATCTGCAAATATTTCTAAATTTAGAGATGAGGTGTTTTACCATTACAGAAAGCCTATTATTTTATAGATACAGCAGCATTTGCTGAAAAAATGTATTTACTTAGAGGAAATCAAATAAGCAAATAGTAGGGAAGATATGTAAATCAGTAGAACATAAAATCTGGGCAGAATAAAAAAAAATGCACTTTATTGGAAATATGCAATTTGGCTTCTGCTGACGGAGTCTTTATGAAATGCTAACATTTATTTGATACCAATGATGGATGATATGAGTTCTCAAAGGTAGTTTTAAAAATGCAAATGGCATAATGGATTATGTGAACTCACTGGTCACATCCCCCAGTGGTATATAAAAAAAAAGAGATCCCCACCTGAGCTATGGAAGGAGGGAGGGAAGAAGCAGAACTGGAGCTGAACAAACGTTTGGGGTAGTGGGCGCCTGGGTTCTTGACAGTGTCATCTGAGCTTGTTTATATACTTGGAGGGTGGGGGGAGGGCGTCAGGGGGAGCTAAGGGCATTTGAGCATTGAAGGTAAGAAGTGGGGTGAGGGGAATCAGAAAGAGGGCCTTTAATGGCCTACGACATATATAAATATATTTATTCAATCACGCATTTAACCAACCAACCAACCCACCAACCTACCAACCAACTGAGCAACCAACCAACCTACTGACTGAATAAACAATCAACCAACCAACCAACTAATACATATTTACTGAGTACCTACGAGTCAGAATCGACTCAACAGCAATGGGTTGGGTTGGGTTATGGAGTCTCTATGGATTATAACACTCCAATCCACAACCAATCATGGGGACAGCACAGGACCAGGCAGTGTTTCATTCCGTTGTGCATGGGGTTGTGTTGTGTTGGGTGTAACTCAATAGCACTTAACAACAACAACATGGAGTCCCTGTGTGGTAAACAAATGGTTAATGCACTTGGCTGCTAACCAAAAGGTTGGAGGTTTGAGTCCACCCAGAGGCTCCTCAGGAGAAAGACTTGGCAGTCTACTTCTGAAAACCCAGCCACTGAAAACCCTAGAGAGCACAGTTCTACTCTGACACGAGGTCGCCATGAGTTGGAAATGACTCAACAGAAACTGGTGGTATTGTGTATCAAGCACTATGTCTAGTGTTCCAAATGCAAAAAACTGTGCCATCAAGGTGCTTATACTGCAACAGGGGAAAGGATCATGAAAACAGGCTCCTATAGCCCAGTATGAACAGTGCAATGATGGAGGACTACAGCAGGTACTGGGAAGCTCAGTGGGAGATGCTCATGTGCCAGAATGGAGGGCAGTGACCTTGTGGTTCAACCTTAAGGATGAGCAGGGTCCAGAAGACACCAGTCAAGCCATGGAGGCAGCAGATGGCTGAGGCCCACCAGGCAGACAACTGGGGGGCCATGGGCAGGGCAGAAAGATTCCAGGAGCAGTGTGCTCCAAGAACTGGAGGCTGGGAGTGGGGGAGACCCCGGCACTTCCATGCACATTTATAAGGCTGGAGCGTGATCTGTGTCATAATACTGTGGTTGCCCTAGAGGAAGGGGAACAAAGGAGTCAGGAATAGGAGGAGGAAATGGAATGTGTGGTTAATTGTCTCTGTGAACAACTGCCTCCTTTCCCATGAGACCAGAAGAACTGGATGGTACCTGGCTACTGTTACTGAACATTTTGATCAAAGATTCTATAGAAGAATCCTGATCAAAAGGGGGAAAATGCAGAACAGAATTTCAAATCCTCATGGATTCCATACTTTCGGAGCCACTGAGGTTGGATGAACCCTCGAAACTATTGCCCTGACATAATCTTCATACCTTAAACCTTAAACCAAAAATATCCCCTGAAGTCTTCTTTAAACCAAACAAAAGTTTAGCTTAACTAGTAAAGAATATTTGCCTTGAGCATCATGCTCTTTTAAAGAACTATCTATGTGGAATCAGATTGACAACTGCAACTCAAAAAGTCGGATAGGAAACTTAGGGGTTAGTGAGTTAATGTGTGGAGGAACAATTCGAAAAAGGAGGGTGAGAATGGCTGCACAGCTTGAAGAACGCAATCAATGTCACTGAATTGTACATGTAGAAATTGTTGAATTGGTGTTTGTTCTGCTGTGCATGTTCTCAACAATAATAATAAAAAATACTACAACTGGACCACCTGGACCCCAGCTTCGCCTCTAGGCTGTGGAGGCAAACAGGGGGCTAACCTTCAAAGAGATCAAGGAGTCTGCCAGAGGGAGACAGAATAGCAGGTGGAATGGGGCTTTTCTCCAGTACTGAAGGTATAACAAAAGGCTATCTGGAGTAGCTAA
This sequence comes from Trichechus manatus latirostris, assembly GCF_000243295.1. Taxonomy (NCBI): domain Eukaryota; kingdom Metazoa; phylum Chordata; class Mammalia; order Sirenia; family Trichechidae; genus Trichechus; species Trichechus manatus. Next base: position 1,015,386 of record NW_004444087.1, read on the forward strand.
AGGACTATACATCATTAACCTCTCAAATTCCACAAGTGGGGACTGGAGGAACGCTGTTTGTTCATTCATTCTTGTATGCCTGGGTACAACAAACACATCATGCCATGTGCTGAGCACTTAGCAAGTTTTTTTGTTTTGTTTTGTTCTTAATGTCCTTGGCGGGCATCTACGGATTCAAAGACAAATGAGGCATGGCCCCACTCAGAGTGTCCACATCCTATTTTTAGGGAGTGATTTTTGTATATAGAATCCTTCCTGGATCAAGGTTAGCACAGTGCAGTAAGAGAAATCTCTCAAAATTGCCTTTTCTAATGGCACAGCATGTGGAACATGGCAGGGATGGTTTGGCGTGTGAAGCTGGAGCCCTGGCAACGGCTCTACTTTGATTCTTTACTTTCCTGTTTTATCTTTGTACTTTTGTGCAAAGGGACTACCTGGGAGGGCACCATTTTTAAAAAAGCAAATAAATACATGTCAGAAAAATAAAATTGGTCAGCAGGCATTTCAGCTTCGAGCTCCTCAAGCAGAGACAGAGTTGAGGGAAAAAGGAGTGCACAGATAAGGAGATCACTAGTCCCCACCTGGGCACACAGACTCCTAGGCAGGTCTAGATTAGAAGTAATGGGTATCCACTTGCTAGTTTCAGGATTTCAAAAGACTTAACAGAAAGTATCCATTTACCCATGGAGAAGTGGCTGAGACTAACTTAAACACACAGTCTACCTGGCTTTCCCTGAACAGTCTCACCTCAGTGGGCCAACCCTGACATTTCATACTGATGGGAGCTCTGATTGTCACTAAATGGAAAAATGAACTCCATGTTACCTGATTGTGGTTGGTAAATTAAGCCCATTGCAGTGTGATGTTAATGGGGGGACATGGAAAAGGGGATCAATGAGGATGAAAGCCTAAAAGCCAATCATCAAACCATCTGGACTAAGGAGGGAATATTTTAATGCTGAGCTTACACAAAAAAAAAACCCTTCAAATGTACATGGCTATGTAGCATAATAAGGTCCCGGGTGCAGCAAAACGAGCCCTGGTTGCATAGTGGTAAGCGCTCAGCTGCTAACTGAAAGGCGGGCAGTTTGAACCCACCAGCTTCTCCACAGGAGAAAGATGTGGCAGTCTGCTTCTGTAAAGATTACAGCATTGGAAGCCCTATGGGGCAGTTTTACTCTGTCTTGTAGGGTTGCTATGAGTTGGAATCAACTCCATGGCAACGGGTTTGTTTTTTTTAGTTTGGGTGGAGCAAACGGTTAAGCACTCAGCTACTCCCTGAAAGGTCGGTAGTTTGAATCCACCTAGCACCTAGGAAGAAAGGCCTGGTGGCCTGCTTCTGAAAAATCAGCCATGGAAAACCCTAAGGAACACCGTTCTACTCTGACACACATGGAGGTGCCATGGTTAGAGTCAACTGGACGGCACCTGGTTTTATATAGCACGATGTGATGGCCTCTCACTGCTGACTTAGACACAATGTGAGCATCGTAAGTGTTCTCTGAGAGTCAGTTCCAATGGTGATGACTGTATGCAGGGGGAAAAATAACTGTTGTTGTTAGGTGCCATTAAGTCAGTTCATCGGTTCCGACTCATAGAGACCCTATGTACAACAGTCCTGTACCATCCTTACAATTGTTGCTATGTCTGAGCCCATTGTTGCAGCCACTGAGTCAGTCCATCTCATTGACGGGCTTCTTCTTTTTTGCTGACCCTCTACGTTACCAAACATGATGTCCTTCTCCAGGGATTGGTCCCTCCTGGTAACATGTCCAAAGTATGCTTCTTAGGTGCATTCTGGCTGTCCTTCTTCCAAGACAGATTTGTTCATTTTTCTGGCAATCCGTGGTATAGTCAATATTCTTCGCCAACACCATAATCCAAAGGCATTAATTCTTCTTTGTCTTCCTTATTCATTGTTGAGTTTTCACATGCACATGAGGTGAAAACACCATGGCTTGGGTCGGGTACACCTCAGTCCTCAAAGTGACATCTTTGCTTTTTAACAATTTAAAGAGGTCTGTTGCAGCAGATTTGCCCAAGGCAATATGTCGTTTGATTTCTTGACTGCTGCTTCCATGGGCGTTGATTGTAGATCCAAGTAAAATGAAAGCCATGACAACTTCAGTATTTTCTCCATTGAGCAGATAATCAGGAGATCGTTAATACCAAAGAGCGCAATACTCACATCACCTCCAGTCGGGCCGTCCGAGAGTCATTCCCTCCTTCAGAAATGATTTCGCAGGTGTAGTCTCCGATGTCGCCAGACCATGTCTGACTGATGAGGAGCGACCCGTCTTTCTCCACCACAATTCTAGAACTGCTAGAAGGGTTGATCATCATGTTGTCCTTCTTCCAAACGTAGCTGTGGACCAAGAAAAGAGGTTTGAGTTAGAAAACCCACAGGAATATGATCATAAGTCTGCTAAAACACAAGCAACTGGCAACCTGGTGAATATACTAAAAATCACTGCACTGTGCGCTTTAAAGGGGGGATTTTCTGTTTTGTGTATTTTTATGAAAATATATGTCTTCTACGTTTGTTTGCCAACCAACCGCACCTTCCCCCCTGCGAGGAATTTTCATAAGTGCGCTATGATAATTTTTTTTTACAGCAACCTGTGGAAAAAAAACTGACACAGCAGTACTTAAAAAATACCTCGCGGCGGGGGGGCGTGGTTGGCAAACAAACGTAGAAGGCATGCATTACTTGTGTAAAAATATGGTATTATCTCAATTTTTTAAAAAAAGGCAAACAAATTCTTTGGTCATAATACAAAACCGATGCTAAAATTAAAAAAATAGGGCAAGGAAGATAATTGGAAATATCTGTCTGGTCTTTTGTTTTGAGATGGGAAGTCTGTGGGATCATTATCATATGTGTCACCTACAAAGACTGTATCTGGCATTCCTGCTCCAGGAATGCTCTTTGAGGACAATGCTCTTTGAGGACAAGATAGGAGGCAATACATTTTTTAAACATTCCCAGAGTAGAATTACTCAACTCCTGAAAGAATATTTTTTACATCTCATCTAGATGTTTTCTTAAAATTCAACCACTCTGGCAGATTGATCCTAAAATTGCATTTGTTTCTCCTTTAATCTTTATCTGTGGCAATTTTAGCACATTTCCCTTTGCAAATAGAGAATTAATTAAGAGCCTGTCCGGTATTTAGATGGCAGTAGGCAGGGGCCAATACTCATTGCTAGATGGAATGAAAGTGCTATTTTTCCTTTTCCAAATAATTTGATTGGATTTTCAAAATGTACCCAGTCCTTTAAAGCCTTAATATGCACAAGACACAGACAGTTACAAACTACTTATCTAAAATTACCCTGAGATAAAACAGGACTGACTCCACCACAAGAAGGAAGTGAGTAAATGGCTCACTTTGGGGGACAGTATTCAGCTGTGACTGTCATGGGGGGACGGGTGCTCCTGGAACAAGGTGCCCAAGAGCCAACAATCTACTTCTTTCTCACTAAGCAGGTTCCAAGGTGGCTCCGAGGAGGTCCCAAGGAGGTTCCAAAGAGCCCTGGTGGCACAACTGTTAAGCACTCAGCTGCTAAGCAAAGGTTGACATTTGAACCCACCCACTAGCTCCGAGGGAGAAAGACCTGGCAATTTGCTTCCATAAAGATTACAGCCTAAGAAACTCTATGGGAAGTTCTACTCTGTCACATGGGGTTTGCTATGAGTTGGAGTTGACTTGATGGCACACAACAACAACAAGGAGGCCCCCAACTTGGTCGGTTTAATCACACATAAAAAGCAACAAGAAACTCACAAAAACTCAAGGAGATTCTTTCTGAACTCTCAGAACAGCAGAAAAAAAAAAGTCTTATTTGTCCTTTGTTCTTCTCTGAAATCATACTCCAAATCATTCAGAAATGAATGGATTCTTTTTGAGGTATGATAGCTGTCTCCAATGCAGCCTCCAAGGATTTTCTAGGTACTGTACTCTGTAACTTGCTAGTTTTTATTTGGTTTTGCATTCAACATTCTTGGAACTAAACCAAACTTAGGTTCTGGGCCCTGGAGAACTCCAGGGAGTCATGTGGGGATAGAGAAATTCATGATTTCCTGAACACCTGCCCAAGAAAAGTGAGAGAGCAGCCTCGTCTGCAACTCCAGTTAATAAAGTCAGCATCTACAGCCATTCCCCTACGCTCAGAGGGAAATGTTCCAGAAAGCAGTGAGGAATCTTGATTAGTCCCATTTTGCTAACTGCATGCCTTTTGGGCTAAGGCCAGAGTGAAAATACTTCGATGATTCGGTCTTTCTTCTAGATTTATTTTCAAGGTTGATCCTGAGAATTAGAAACTATTATGCAAGCAGCTTCTCTTTGGAGAAAAGCTCATTTCTGATAATCCCCTACGCTTACTGCCCTGCCTTCACCTGAAGCATCATACTTTTCGTCATTACCTGCCCAGTCTGAGTCCAAACAAAGACCAGTACCATTTACCGCTGAGTTGACTCTGACTCATGGTGACCCCATGTGTGTCAGAGTAGAACTGTGCTCCAAAGGGTTTTCGATGGCTGATTTTTCAGAACTAGATCACCAGGACTTTCTTCCAAGGTACCTCTGTGTGGACTCAAAGCTCTAACCTTTCTGTTAGTCCTTGAGTGCTTAATCATTTGCGCCACCCAGGAACTCCTGTGTTAGGGGTTATTGTTAGGTGCTGTCAAGTCAGTTCCAACTTATAGCAAACCTATGTACAACAGAACAAAACACTACCCACTCCTGTGCCATTCTCACAATCATTGTGATGCTTGAGCCTATTGTTGCAGCCACTGTGTCAATCCATCTCGTTGAAGGTCTTCCTCTTTTTCGTTCACCCTCTACTTTAACAGTATGATATCCTTCTCCAGGGACTGGTCCCTCCCAATAACATGTCCAAAGTACGTGAGACAAAGTCTCACAATCCTCACTTCTAAGGAGTATTCTGGCGGTACTTCTTCCAAGACTGATTTGTTGATTCTTCTGGCATTCCACGGTATATTCAATATTCTTCACCAACACCATAATTCAAATGCATCAGTTCTTCTTCAGTCTTCCTTATTCATTGCCCAGCTTTTGCATGCATATGAGGCGAATGAAAATACTGTGGTTTGGGTCCGGCACCATAAGTCAGAATCGACTTGACAGCAATGGGTTTGGATGGGTTTCGGGTCAGGCGCACCTTAGTCCTCAAAGTGACATCTTTGCTCTTTAACACTTTAAAGAGGTCTTTTGCAGTAGATTTGCCCAATGCAATGTATCATTTGATTTCTTGACTACTGCCTCCATAATCTGTATGCTGAGCAAATAATTTGAGAATCTGGACTATACGAAAAAGAACACGGCATGAGGACTGGAGAAAGACTCATTAACAACCTACGATATGCAGATGACACAACCTTGCTTGCTGAAAGCAAAGAGGACTTGAAGCACTTACTGATGAAGATCAAAGACTACGACCTTCAGCATGGATTACACCTCAACATAAAGAAAACGAAAATCCTCACAACTAGACCAATAAGCAACAGCATGATAAACAGAGAAAAGATTGATGTTGCCAAGGATTTCGTTTTACTTCGATCCACAATCAATGTGTCTAGGATAACATGTATAAAACAAAACGAGTTGCCATCAAGTTGACTCCTACTCATGGTGACCCCATGTATGTCAGCGTAGAACTGTGCTCCACAGGGTTTTCAAGAGCTGATTTTTCGGAAGTAAATCACCAGGACTTTCTTCTGAGGTGCCTCTGGGTGGATTTGAACCTTCAACCTTTCCATTAGCAGCTGAGTGCATTCATCACACATTTGCACCACCCAGGGACTCCATAGACAAAGACGGAAGGTTACAATCCCTTTAGCAAATCTCCAAGCCACCCAGTTCCCTTCTCCAAATGTGTTTTACTGTAAATGCATTAGATAACCGTGGTTGCCTTTCTTCTGTAGACAGGCCTTCCCCCTTCACTCCTCCTTTTACAATGGAAACAGTCCTGGGAGTACAGAAAACGCCTCCTAAGTGTTCCACGGTCCCAGTGTAAACACCACTGAAATCCGACTTGATCCCTCCAGATTTTTCTCTCATTAAGAATCAGCCTTTGACAAGTACGCCTTACAGATAGTGTATGAACCTGGGCAGGAGAATCCTGAAAAGCTGTACTGGAGTCATGAAGTGGAGCATAGCTCACTGTAAATAATATGTAAGGCCAGAGTGGAAAATGGGATTTGTATGATTAATGGTACAGCCAACAACCGTGAGATGCCGCATCAAGGATCTGAAGCTGAAATCAAAGTTCCTAAAAGTCCCCCTTCTCATCTCTTATAACCTTCAATTATAAGCCCACAGAATATTAATAAGCCACTGAGTGTTATAATTGGGCTGACCGGATAGAAATCCTTGGGTCATGCGTTGCTCCACAGTGCAGCGTGGCAGTGGTCCCTTTAATCACCACCCCATCCTCTGGAGGGTGAACGATGAATGTTCGATCTGAAAAAACAGAAGTCACAACTCAGATAAAATTACAATCATGAAAGCTTCTCCCTCAGGGGGTAACAGATTGGTCATATGACATCAAAACCTCCAAGTTTTCTCTTGGCAAAGAGTGTAAATGGAAGTGCTCAGAAATGTTTGGGGGATTAAGAGCCGACCTTTCTGTATAGCAGCTGAGTGGGCCAAGCCTCCCTGCCCCTTCTAGAGCACTCTTGGACCTTCAAACAATTGCAGAAGGAAACGAGAGTTGAAGAGCATATGCAATATTTAAAACCAAAAAAAAAACCAAACCCATTGCCACCAAGTTGATTCTGGCTCATGGCGACCCCATGTGTTACAGAGTAGAACTGAGCTCCATAGCGTTTTCTTGGCTATAATTTTTATAGAAGCAGATCCCCAGGCCTTTCTTCCATGGTGCCGGCTGGGTGGGTTTAAGCTGCCAACCTTTCAGTTAGTAGTCGAGCACAAACCACTTGTGCTACCCAGGGACTGATGCAATATTTGGAAGGTTCTATACTATTAGGTAAGGAGCCCTGGTGGTGTACTGCTAACCAAAAGACTGGTGGTTAGAACCTGCCCAGTTGCTTTATGAAAGAAAGGCCTGGCGATCTGCTTCCGTAAAGATTACAGTCAAGAAAACCCTGTGGAGCAGTTCTACTCTGTACACATGGGGTTGCATGAGTCGGGGGCCGACTGTATGGCAGTTAGCAACAACATACTATTAGGTAACGCTCTACGTTCTTTCACAAGATCATCGTCATTCTAGTCACTTCCAATGCTTGAATGGCATGTCACGACTTGACAAAGTGCTCTCACATATATTATTTCATTTAATCCTCACGCTAACCTTGCGAGGGCTCTACTGTTACTACTCCCAGGTTTCCGAAGTGAAAACAGATACTCAGCAACATTGTGACTTGCCTGGCATTGCACAGCTGGTTCACGGTGGAGCTGGTACCAAGGGCAGGTGTAGGACTTGGTCCAGACCTGCAGCCCCCGTGTTCCATAGGGGATGCCAACGGGGCAGGGCTTCCTGGGGCTTTCCCTGGACACAGCCTTGGGACATGGACCCTCACAGCACACACCTCTAAGCTGAGGCTACTCTGGTACCATGAACAGAACCCAGGTATGGAGGGTCACAAGATGAAGCTTAAGGCCCAGCTTGACCACTTGCTAGCACTGCATCTGGAAAGACCCTCTGAGCCTTAGCTTTCTTTTTCATAAAAGGGAGATACTAACAACAACAGTTGTACAGATTAAACTAAGCAATGCATGTGAAAATGCTGTATAAGCCACAAAAGAATTACGTCAATTATCCCACTGTTGGCATAATTTTGAATCACAGCAGGCCCACAGAATTTTCTGGTTAGTGATCTACAGAGATTCAGACATCACTGGCCTCTTTTTCACAAGCTTTTATCATGTACAGTTAATTTTTAGGGCTATATGATGAATTAGAAGTGGATAATGGAGTCAACCACCAAATGGAATAAAAACTCTTTTTTTAGTACTTGACAGTACTGTGGGTATTTGTATTGATTTCTTTTAAGCTGGTGATATTTTTAGAATGCCTAATAAATTAGAAAGGGTCATTTTTCTAGGTGGACTCCAATCATATCTTAGAAAAATCCAGATAAGTATGAAGTAAAGCACAATGATTTGGTTTTTCCTTAAGGAGGGCATTTTAACAAATGATTCACTCAAGCAAGTTAAAAATATTCTCTCTTATGTAGATAGCTTTATGAAAATCTGTTAGAGAGCATTGTCTTTTGCATTTTTTGAACAATGACTTTTTAGTAACATAGATTTGAAGGAAGCAGAGAGAAAAACTACACTGGCAATTTAAGCTAATAAAAGTGGGGCAGGATGTGATATTTGGTGCTCCAATACTTATGTTCTGGAAAATAATTTATTCTGCATTTCAGAAACTTGTATCATAGATAAAATGAGAATAGATACAAGCCAGAGAAAGAGCAAGGGTCTTTCTTTTAGTTCACTTCTAATATAGAAGAAAAATTCATATTTAATATACTAGAAGTGTTCTGGCTGAAAATAGTGATAGAGTAGGAAAAAAAAAAATACCTTCCCTAGGATTTGTATTCTTGATGTACTTTTCTTATATAACACTTAAAAAATTAACCAACAAAACAATTTATTTATTTGAGCTAGTTTGGAATAATATCCTTACTCAAGAGACATCTTTTAAAAAGTCAATCTTTTATCTCCCCTGAAAGGTCCCTGTTAAATCTTTGAATATATTTTCTAATCATTCTTGGGAAACTGAAAACTTAATTACTCAACAGATTTCTATGAATTAGTTGTAACAACAACCATTCTCTTTTGATTAAATTAGGATGTCCGAGGGCATGCTGACATTCCAACAGATGACACGTGACTGTGCCATGAGTGATGGGAGGTTTCAGGAAGTGTGGTCCTTACTCCACACGGTGAGCACAGCAGATGCATCCAGGGAGCCCTCTGTGTTCGTGGCATAGCAGGTGTAGTTGCCAGCATCCTGGACGAAGACGGGGGTTATCTGCAGACCCCCGGACTCAAGAAGCATGAATCTAGGAATCTGAACTGAGCCACTGGCCAAAATCTGGGTCCCTGAGAACAGTGGAGGAAACAGGAATGTTAGAGCTATAATACTTGAAAGAAAAGAAGGTAATGGTTGGAGCCACTACCGAGAACATAATTTAATAATCAGAATAAAGTTAAAATTTTACATACGATAACAACAGAAGCAGTTTCTTTTAGCATTATTTATAATAACAAAAATCCAGATCATAATTGTCCAATAATGAGAGATTTGGTTAAACAAATTATGATTCACATACATGGTTATCTTTGGGTGATGAGATTATGGTTGCTTTTTATTTTTTCTTTATATTTTCATGCATCTGAAAGCTTTTTATATAAAACTAATAGTATATTCAAAAATCAGGAAGAAAACAAAATACAGTGAAACGTGGGAGAGCCGGAAATCAATGGGACCACCTTGTTTTTCCAGGTCTCGCAAGTTTTCTGCCTTTGACAGGGTGAGGTCTTACCACTTTTCTATCACTCCCTGGTAGTGCAAAATATTTGAGTTTTCCTTCCCTGACAAGTTTCTGCCTTACACAGCTTCTGGCTTTAGCAGGTTTTACTGTATATCAAAAAAAGGAAAACTCACCCCTCTTCTTACTGATCTATAGTTTCTCAGATCTTTATTGTTTAGAAGGTACGTTCTGAGTGCAAAAATGTTATTTCTGAGAGTGAAAAGCCATCACGTGGTTTTCTGGTGTCATGGACAAGATATAAACGTTGAGGCTCAGCAAGCATTACGAATGGATCGAAATGAATCAACACCATTTAAGAACAGGCACTGTTGGTAAGAACACTTGTGCCCGGCTCTATGTAAGGTGCAGGGAGAACTACAAAGAAGGTTAGGACATGATGCCACTCTTCAAAGGAACCCAAAACAAAGCTGGAAATCAGAGATTCACATATGTCAAACTGGGAAGTAGCAAAACTATCCTGTGGTAGAAGCAGCTTTCTTTCTTTAAAAAAAAAGACATGATTCTTAATTTTAAATATTGTTGTTGTTGTTAGTCAGCCCCCCACTCATGGTGACCTATGCACAATGGAACAAAAAGCTGCCCAGTCCTATGCCATCCCCATGATCGGTTGTGGATCAGACCGTTGTGCTCCATAGGGTTTTCACTGGCTGATTTTCAGAAGTAGATCACCAGGCCTTTCCTCCCAATCTGTCTTAGTCTGGAAGCGCCACTGAAACCTGTTCAGCATCATAGCAACACGAAGGCCTCCACTGAAAGACAAGTGGTGGCTGTGCATGAAGTGCATCGGCTGGGAATCGAACCCAGGTCATCTGCATCAAAGGCAAGAATTCTACCATTGATGGTAACTACTGCCTCATATTTTGAATATTACCAGAGAAGAACACTTTCATTTCACAAATGGGAAAACTGAGTCCTAAGAGAGTTACCCCAAATCAAGTAACTAGTATTTATGGGACTCCAAATGGCCTAAGTCACTCTTTAAAGGGCACAGGCAGAGGAAAGTGATATTTGTGTAATTATTATTATTTTTTAGTGTCTGTTTTGTTTTCTAGACTGTAACTTCCATGGAGACAGGAGTCTCACCTGTCTTACTCATCCTTGTATCCTGGCATCTAGCACCTGGCGGGGGATCAAGAACTCGATTCTTAATCCTGACTGAATGAATGGATGAATCATAGTGAGAATAATAAAACACAACCCTTGCCTAGCGGGTTCATTTCCTACATTGGCCATGATGTCACGGAAAGAAGTACCCACCTCTCTTCCACGTGATGGCTGGTTTGGGAGCCCCAGACACTGCACACGTGAGAATGGCCATCATCCCATCTGTCACCGTGGTGTCCGCTGGGCGCCGTGTGAACGTAGGAGCGATATCTGCATACAGAAGATAACTCATCAGTACGCTGTCCCTCAGAGATGCTCAAACCAGCCTGGTGGAGCGTCCCATATGGGATTTTATAGAACCAATCAAAGAGATACTGGTGGCGGTAAAAAATGAAAACCTGTCAGGAGTGACTATAACCTTTCATTATGCATCTCCCAGGAATTACCTATTTTTGTTTACAACCTGAGGAGAAAATACAATCTCATGACATGATGGATACATAGGGGGAAAGTGCAGGGCCCAGGAAGAATGGTCGTAGATGAATGTTCAAGAGAGAAGAGACTGTTGCTGAGATAAACCACACCAACAGCTTTCACCCTTTGGAAAAATAGTAAGAGTTAATTTTTAATATTATACTTCTTCCAAAAGATGACACTTCCGTGGTTGCTAGGATCCATTCTGAAAGTTCAAGTACGCAGATGACCAGATTCCAAGGACTTCAGTAAATATCAATTTCTAGGCAGTGTCATGGCCCCCAGTGCTGGAAGGTTCTTCGTGTTCACGGGACTGTGAGGGTCTCCAGCAGCCCAGGTCAAACTGAGTGGAGAGAGGAGTTCGCACAGGTGGGTTTCAGCGAGGGCTTATCTGACTTTGTGCTTCTCTGATAACGATTAAACCGTCATCCCTGGTACAACAGTGACATAGAATCCCAAATCTTCTGTGATGGCTGACAGCCCATTCAGGGAGAAGCAGGCAGGACACAGGAGACCAGGGCCCAGTCGCTCATCCATTCCTTCCCCTGGTGGGAATCCCTACCAAAAACTAAAATCAAAACAGCTGCCATCAAGTCCATTCTGACTCATGTGACTCCAGGTGTGTCACAGTAGAACTGGGCTCCATCGGGTTTTCAATGGCTGATTTTTCAGAAGTAGATCACCAGGCCTTTCTTCTGAGATTCGAACTGCCAACCTTTTGGTTAGCAGTCAAATGTGTTAACTGTTTATGCCACCCAGAGACTCCTACAAACCATGGCAAATCCCATGGATCCCACCTCCAAAGTACATCCGAAACCTGGTCATTATGTCTATGTATGCTGCCACCTGAGTTGAGGGTCTTACCTGGATGATGCCTCCTATCTGGCCTCAGTGCCGCTGCTGCCGCCTCAGACAGTCCACACTGCATCCAGCACCCCGGGTGTCCTTCTAAGATTTCGGTGCCATCACTGCTCACGTGCCCCCTAGGCTCCCCACTGCTCTGAGACCTCCTTACCCTCCCTTCTCTCCTACCACTGCCCATGCTCAGGGTCAGGCTCCGTTCTCACCAGTTGCCTCCTATCTATAGACACTCGGGCGTGCTCCTCTGAGGAGCCTGTGGTTCTTCCTGTGACATGGGTGTCCCCGAGGGTGTGCAAACAAGCTCTTTTTCCCACTCAGGGCTCAGCTCAAGTATTATCTCCCCAGAGAAATCCTCCCTGACTGTCCAGTGTGACATGGCTAGCCCCTCATCTCCCTTACAGCACTCATCTCCGTCTGAGGTCATCTCGTCCTTGTCACCCCACAGCCCTCACACTGGAAGCATAGCACAGAGCCGCCAGTCTTCCTCACAACTTCTGCCCCACCACCTGACACTTGGTGCTCAAGAAACATGTGTTAAGTGAAGGAATAAATATTGATTTTCTTAAACAAGTTTTTTTTCCCCTTTTAATTTGAGGAAAAAAAAAATCCACGTTACAAAACAGACAACATTATTATTACTATTTCTGTGTTTGCTCTCCAGTTGCCATGGTAACCAGTTTAGGTAGCACTTTCATTTAGATTTCAGTCTGATCCAATAACCCTGTGAAGGGGGCTGGGTTGGTTCCAGTTTAAGAGATGAGGAAGCTGAGGCGGAGAGAAATTAAGTGATCTACCCCAGGTCTCATCATCTTCTAATTCCCAGGTCTTTCCCTAGAATTTGTTGTTGTTGTCCTTAGGTGCCGCAAAGTCAATTCTGACTCACAGTGACCCTATACAACAGAGTAGAACTGCCCCATAGAGTTTCCTAAGCTGTAATCTTTACAGAAGCACATCACCAGGTCTTTCTCCTGCGGAGTGGCTGGTGGGTTTGAACCGCCAACCTTTCAGTTAGCAGCCGAGCGCTTAACCACTGCACCATCAGGGCTCCTTTCCCCTAGAGCGAGGGTTGGCAAACTACAAACCCAAGACCAAATCCAGCCTGTTGCCTGTTTTTGTAAATAAAGTTTGATTGGAATACAGCCACGCTCACTTGCTTACATACTGTCTTTGGCTACTTTCGCCCTATAACAGCGGAGTTGAGTTGTGACAGAGATATAAGTCTAAAATGTTTACTATCTGTCCCTTTACAGGAAAGCTTTGCTGACCCCAGCCCCAGGGTATCCTGGCCTGCGATGGCAAGAGAGGCTTTAAATAATTCTAATTGATCAAAACTCAGTTTCCAGCTTAAGTACCCAATATTATTTCTACTATTCAAAGCAATATTGGTTTCCAATGCTCCAAACCAGAGGACAAAGTTCACCCCAGGGCAAGGTTTAAGGAAGTGACCCCAAGTTTACTAAATTGTATGTGTGGCTCTTTCTAGGCTTCATCAGCCTCCTCACTAGCTATGGGTGATGAAGGTCATTTGCTACGCAAACTCTGACACTGACTAGCTTTCTCAAAAGGTCTTGTACCTGAGGGGATAATAGCATTTTGCTCCAAAAAGGACAAAAATGAAAGGTATAATTCCATAACCACTAAATTCTACTTCATATTAGAAGAAGAATGTGACAACAACAGGAGATTAAAAGGAAAACCCACAGATACCATGAAAGCTTTTACTTTTATTCTATTTTTCAGAGAAAGATTGCCAAGGTATTTCTGTTAATGGGATAATAAAAGAAACCCGCAAAAGAACTGTAATTGTTCAATAAAACTAAAATAGAAAATGAATATAGAAGATGGAAAAAAAGATCAAAAGAAAAAGGTTAGGTGTGAGCTATTCATTCAACAGTCATTCTAGTTCTGTGCAGAAAAATTAGGATTTTTCTCTACTCCTTAAGATGGAGGACAGCTCAGCATGGGGAAACCATGGCTCACAGGACAAAAGGGGTGCTGCCGGCAGGTAGTGAAACAATGGGGTGTCTTTGGGGTACATGGGCTTCAGTAGCACTTCCCTGTGTGTTATGGATTAAATTGTGTCCCTCCAAAATATGTATTGGAATTCTAACCCCTATGCGTGTGTATGTAGTCCCGTTTGGGAATAGGGTTTTCTTTGTTATGTTAATGAGGCCATATCACTGTAGGGTATGTTCTAAACTTAATAAACTTTGAGATATAAAAAGAGCAGATTAGGCACAGAAGCAAGTAAGCACAAACAGGGGAGGATAGATGCCACATGGTGATAGCCAAGGAACTAAGAAACACTGGGGCTACAGAAGCTGAGACAAGTTACCTTCCCCAGAGACTACAGAGAGACAGCCTTCCCCTAAAGCAGGTACCCTGAATTTGGACTTCTAGCCTCCTAAACTGTGAGAAAATAAATTTCTGTTTATTAAAGCCACCCTCTTGTGGTATTTCTGTTACAGCAGCACTAGCTGACTAAGACACAGTGAAATAGCTCTCCTAAGCCTGGTCACCTCTGGCCACAGCACCCTGTCCCTGCACCTCAGCAGGCTGAACAGAGACTACCATTTGTGTAGGGGGCAGAGATTGGAAGCTCTGGCCTGAGGCCTAGTCCAGAAGGTGGACCCGGGGGTCCAGCTGTGCTCAAGGCAGTACTCACTGGTGACGTCCAGGTAGGTATAGGTCTGGATCTCTCCGCCTTCATTACTGGCAAAGCACTGGAAGATTCCAGAGTCTTCTGGATGCAGTTTCTGGATGTGCAGGCCTCCACTTGAGAGCACTTTGTATCGAGGATTCTGGAGCTTGTTGATGGCTACAGCATCCTTGTACCACTGGAGGGTTGGCAGGGGGACCCCTGTGCAGGAGTGGAAATAAACAGGCATTAAAAACAAACAAAAGTTGAAATTCTAAGAATTCCTTACATGAGCCTGAGGCAAAGATGTTTAAAAAGCTAAAATAGCAACATTTTACAGGCTGTTTCTCATGTGTTAGTCCTTTTGACCACCCCCCCCACCGCCCCGGGAAGTATTATCTTTCTAATCTAATATGAAGAAAGTGACACAGAAAGGTGTCAAGAGGATGCACTGCATCGACTCCTGTCACCTGGGCTGTGGTCCTTCCTGGTGCTTCTCTGAGCCTGCACAGGTCTGTGCTCCTGTTTGCAGAGAAAGAGGTCCCACTGTGAGGGGCTATGAGGCAGGGTCAGACGGTGGCTGTGGCTAGGGCCTATATCCCAGACTCCGAGGAATCCTGGCTGTCACACTGCTCTCCCTGGTGGCCTTGCTGCATGGGACAAACCCTGGGTGAGGGGACACCGGGCTCGATCTTCTGGTAGCTTCTCTGGGTGGTGGGTTACTAGCAAGAGTGGAAGACTGCTTCCTCATGACTTCTCTCCGAGCCTTCCTGAAAGGTCAAGCCCACCTGAGAAGGGGCAGTTGGGTAGAAGAGGGGCAATCTATAGAACTAAGCCAAAGCACACAAGGTAAGAAAGTCCAGGAATATGGTGGGCCTGAGTATGTCTGTTGCGGGCCTGTGGGAGAGTGCAGAAATATCTAGATCTCAGGTGGTTCTGTACCTCAGTTTCTCTAAATATGAAATGGACTTAAATTAAAACAGGTATTGATGTGATTTGTGGTGAAAAGCACATTGAAGTCCCTTAACTCAAGATGGTATGCAAGTGCAACATGTCTTCTTTAATAAATAAAGTTAATGTCACAGAATTTTTTCAAATTAATATATTCGCAGATTCTGCTCTTTGGCTTCATTATGTTTCTGTCACTTTTCATTAGATCAGGAAATTAAAAAAAGAATCCATTTCAAGGTAAAAGCATAACCAATTCATGTAAAATCTCATAATAGCAATTACATGATATAGCTTTCAGAAAGAATAACCACTTCCCATTCTGCTATAGTTTCATTGTCAAAATTAACAGAAAGCAGTAAATTAAACGATAGCAATGCAATGTTGAAAGAGTCGTTCAATATATATTTATAAGTCTATACTTAACAAGTAGTTTATTCTGTAGAAATCATACAAAAAAAACCATTCTCTTATAAAAGGGAGAATTTAAGATTGTTATTTATTGAAAAATAATTGTTAGTACATAGCAGAGCAGGAGTATTTCTATTTGGGGCCATTTAATGTCATAAACAGAAATCTCATCCCCCTCAGTATTGTATGCATGCATTTCTAAAAGAAAAGCACTCTAAATATTTTATAACTTCACAATCACTGAGTTGTTGGCCTTAAAAAGCAGGCGTTTACACAAAAAAGAGAACAATGCAACCACAGATAGGAAAATATTTCCATTTAAAATTTACATTACCCCCCTCTCATCCCGCTTCTCCCCTCCCTGCGCTGCAGTGGTGGAGCTAGAACAGGGGACCCCCCCCCCATTCTGCTTCTCCCCTGCCTGTGCTGTACTGGTGGAGCTAGAACAGGGGGACTCCCCCATTCCACTTCTCCCCTCCCTGTGCTGTACTGGTGGAGCTAGAACAGGGGGACTCCCCCATTCTGTTTCTCCCCTCCCTGCACTGTACTGCTGAAGCTAGAATAGAGGGAGCAGAAGTGGAACAGAGGGAACATTGTAAGCAGACCAGCAGCTGGAGCCACAACTCCTCACGGAGCAAGCCCGCAGGATGGTAGCAGTTGTCCCCAAGGCACAGACAGGAGAGAGGAAAGTGCTCTCTTTAGATGCTCATCTCCAACTTTAGCATCGACACTGCTCCCAGTGACACCCACTCACTTTCAGAAGCAAGAATGACGTGCATTTACTTGTGCATATGTTGCTGTTGTTGTTAGGCACTGTCGTGTTGGCTCTGACTCACAGCAACCCCAGGCACAACAGAAAGAAGTGCTGCCCGGTCCTGCATCATCCTCACAATTGTTGCTACTTTTTAGCCCATTGCTGCAGCCACTGTGTCAATCCATTTCGTTGAGGTTCTTCCTTTTTTTGCTCACCCTCTACTTTACCAAACATGATGTGCTTCTCCAGGTATTGGTCTCTCCTGAGAACATGTCCAAAGTATGTGAGAGGAAGTCTTGCCATCCTTGCTTCTAAGGAGCATTCTGGCTGTACTTATTCCAAGACAGATTTGTTCGTTCTTCTGGCAGCCCATGGTATAGTCAATATTCTTTGCCAACACCATAATTCAAATGCATCAATTCTTTTTTGGTTTTCCTTATTCATTGTCCAGTTTTTGCATGCATATGAGGTGAATGAAAATACCATGGCTTGGGTCAAGTGCACCTTAGTCCTCAAAGTGACATCTTTGCTTTTTAACACTTTAAAGAGGTCTTTTGCAGAGGATTTTCCCAGTGTAATATATCGTTTGATTTCTTCACTGCTGCTTCCATGGGCATTGATCGTTGAACCAAGTAAAATGAAATCACCTGTACCTATAGATAAATGACATTTGTTCAAAGCCTCAGGGCCCCAGCTCTCAGAGGAAGGACAGGTATCCAGCAAGTGGATTTGGTTTGGATCCTGTTTCTATTACCATGTGACCCTAGGTAACTTGGAGTCACTAGGTGGCACAAATGATTAGTGCTTCGCTGCCTACTGAAAGGTTGGAGTTTTAAGTCCACCTAGAGGTGCCTTGGAAGAAAGGCCTGGAAACTTACTTCTGAAAAAAAATAAGCCATTAAAAACCCTGTGGAATGCAGTTCTACTCCAATACACATGGGATTGCCACTTGAATCAACTCAGTGACAACTGGTTTGTTTTTTGTTCCCCCTAGGTAAGTTACTTAGCCAATACTTGATGAGTAAAACTCTATACACCAGGCACTGGGTGATGGTCTTACACAAGCATCTCAGTTCATCTTCGTGGCTCTGCACCTTGGCCGAGTTACTTAACCTTGCTGCCTGATGCTTGGTTTCCTTATGCGTACAGGGGGATACAATATCTCTCTTATGGAGCTATTTTGAAGATTTACAAAGGTACTCCTTTTCTCCAAGCTCTTAGAGGTGTAGAAGAAAATACCAAAAATAAATACATAAAAACAGTTGCCATTGAGTCAATTCCAACTCATGGTGACCCCATGTGTGTCAGAGTAGAACTGTGCTACATAGGGTTTTCAATGACTGCTGTTTTGGAAATAGACTGCTGGGCCTTTCTTCCGAGGTGCCTCTGGATGGGCTCGAATCTCCAGACTTTGGGTTAGCAGCCAAGTGTGTTCACTATTTGTACCACTGGGGGACTCTGGTAGAAGAAAATACTCACCCTTAATTTGACGGACATGTACTAACATAAAAGAGAAGGTCCTTTTCATTTCTTGACAGTCTCCAGAATATAAACACAGCTTTTGTGAATGAAATTGCCTTAAAAAGCTTGTCTTTGTTAGGAGGTTTTGTATACTCCCCATGTTGTCCGAAAGGCATAAAATGGTAGCAATGGACAGCCAGTAATAAGGGAATGGGGGATGAGGTATAGGATTATCTGGATAACAAGAGAAGAGTTGAACCAAAGCTGGAAAGGTAGAAAAATAGGAAGATTTCCTATTCAAAAAATTTAAAACAATCTCTCTTCCTACAGAGCAGATTTGCCATCAGTCTCAATTGCCCATGGGTGAGGATGAATGTTCTATCCCAAATCTTGTCATGCTCTTATGGAATCAGAGAATTTGAAGGGGAGCCATGAGGACATGACTGTTGGCCTCTCCCTTGTTTGGGACAGATGGGGTTAAGCCTTCTTTTTGTTTCCTTGGGTAAATATTATTACCTCTGTTTTACAAATGAGTAAGCAAAAGTTCAGCAAGGTCAAAAACATTGTCCAAGGTCACATGCCCAATAACTGAGTTTGCCAGTATCAGTTGCCGTTAAGTCGATTCTGACTCATGGCGCCCCCATGTGTGTCAAAGTAGAACTGTGCTCCATAGGATTTTCAATCGCTGCTTATTCAGAAGTAGATCACTAGGCCTTTTTTCCAAGGCACCTCTGGGTGGACTCCAACCTTTCCGTTAGTAGCCGAGTGCTCACCTTTCTACGTCATCCAGGGGCTTAACTGAGTTCTACTCCAAAGTCTCTGTTCTTACCCATCACACTTCACATCTCCCATCTTGTCCTGGAAAAATACCATTTCCTTCCTCCATATCATGGCTGTTATACAACAGCTTCTCCACACTCACCCATCGCTTGGCATGCGATGTCCACGGTTTCTTCTACTTCAACTAAAATCCGGCTCTCCGGTTCAGCGGTAAAATAGGGCGGCTCTTTAAACAAGAAGAAAAAAAATAATAAAATAACCCTAAGTTAAAGAAGTATATTTCAAAAGACCTTAATAATCTTACGCGGTCTGAGCCCCTTTGTGAAACTATTTTTTAAAACTTCATCATCAGTTGCTACCATACACACAAACTCAGTATTCAGTGAGCAGAGGCCACAGTTTGTATTCCCAGGTTTCAGAAAGCAAATCAATACTCAGGGTGATGGCTACTTTTCAGTTTATAGGCTTGAATCATGAAATATTTTAATTCACATTTTAGAGGGACTATCCCAAGAGGTTCATAAAGGTTTACATTTACAGCATAGCATTTTATAGGCTAGTTTGCTTCAGTATCTAAACACCAACTCATGATGCATGTCAAATAAAGTGCCAGAGCATGCCACCAGGCCTACATCAGGGAAACCGTGTAACCTGTTAACATATTTTTTAAAGTCTCAGCAGTTCTTCCCCAAAATATAGATACAATACCTCAATGGAATACAAAATAATAGCAAAAAGGGAAAAAAAGGTGTCTCATCTATCTTTAGTACCAAAG
Source organism: Trichechus manatus latirostris (assembly GCF_000243295.1). Classification (NCBI taxonomy): domain Eukaryota; kingdom Metazoa; phylum Chordata; class Mammalia; order Sirenia; family Trichechidae; genus Trichechus; species Trichechus manatus. Next base: position 1,035,139 of record NW_004444087.1, read on the forward strand.
GAAACTCTTAACCACTTGCTTATCTGTAGATACTCAATTCGCCTGTTCAACAAGAAAACGGTGGTGTATTAAACAATGAATTTCCTTGGAGAGTAAACTGCAATATTTTTCTCAGTTTACTCAGCAGAAACTCAACAGTGGCACAGCCAAGTCTGTCAAGTACCAAGATGGTAGTGATTGAATTATCAAAACAACAAAAGGGTGTTGTATTCACTTTCTGTGTGCTAATTAATTTCTGGGCACTATTTTCTAGAGTTGTTTATTTTAATTGTAATTGCATCGAATGTGGATAATATAGCTTAGCATGCCACCAATATTGAATGTATCTTTAAAACAGGGTGGAACCTAAAGGAGGAAAGAGAGAAATGAAAGCTTGGCATTGAAAGGAGATGATAAAGGAGAGAATGTTGCAGGTTTCTGAGTGGAGGCAAAGTGAGGCATAATTCTGCAATTACCTGGATCACTCAGGCAGAAACAGTCTGCCTGGATCATCTATCTGGCTGAGCCAATGGCTGCAAACTCACTAGACTGAGGCGAACTCCTCTACCAAGTTTTTTTTGTGTATATAAACAAACAAACAAACAAACCCATTAACATTTAGTTGATTCCAACTCAGGGCAATCCTATGTGTTACAGAGTAGAACTGTTCCATAGGGTTTTCTTGGCTATAATGGTGGTACAATGGTTAAAGAAACCAAAAACCAAACCCATTGACATCAAATCCATCCCAACTCATAGCCACGGTATATAGGTTAGAGGAGAACAGCCCCATAGGGTTTCCAAGGATGTAATCTTTACAGAAGCAGACTATCACATCTTCCTCCTGTGGAGTGGCTGGTGGGTTCAAAACCACTGAACTTTTGGTTAGCAGCCGAACACTTAATCGCTGCGCCACCAGGGTTCCTATTAATGGTTAAAGGCTTGGCTGCTCACTGAAAGATTGGTGATTCAAACCCACCCAGTGGCTCTGCAGGAGAAAAGACCTGGTGATCGCTTCCATAAACATTACCAACTAGAAAACCCTATGCGGCAGTTCTGCTCTGTCACATGAGGTTGCTATGAGCCGGAATTGACTCGATGGCATCCAACAACAGCAACAATCTTTACAAAAGCAGATTGCCAGACCTTTTTTCCACAATGCTGATAAGTAGATTCAAACTGTCAGTCTTTAGGTCAGTTGTTGTTAGGTGCCAAGTTTTTTGTGTATATGAAAAACAAATAACAACAACAAAAAAAACCCATTATCGTTGAGTTGATTCCAACTCTGTGTGTGCAGAGTAGAACTGTGCTCCACGGGATTTTCAATGACTGATTTTTTCGGAAGGACCTCACCAGGCCTGTCTTCCAAAGCACCTCTGGGTGGGTTTGAACCATCAACTTTTCAGCTAGTAGTAGAGTGCTTAACCATTTGTACCACCCAGAGACTTTCTGTGTAAGACCAGGGCAAAAGAAATACTGCAAAGATTAAATGTCCGCCTTTTCCAAGCTAGTCTTCATTGCACACTCATATATTCACCACAAAGTCATGCTTTCTTAATCAATAATAATGATTGCAGCATTATTTATGTCCTAACTATACAGTAGCTGCATCCTGCCAAGGCCCTTGTGTTCAGGTCATGCCCCGTATTCATCAATGAATGCTAAATCAATATCTGCTGCCATGATCTGATTAAAGGGATATGAGAAGAAAAGGACAGAAAAAAGAAAACATTAAGTTAGAACATCAACATTTGCCTATGATTCATTTCTTTTTTTTTTAATCGAACATTTTACTTTGAGACAATTGTAGACTCACATGCAGTTGTAAGAAATAATGCAGATACCACTACCAAACATTCTGATCAGGGTCACAATAGGCGGAACCTGAGAGAAAGGGAAAAAAATATGGAACAGAACTTCAAATTCTCAAAGAATCCAGACTTACTGGACTCATTGAGACTGAAGAACTCCCTGAGACTATTGCCCTGAGATACTCTTTAAACCCTGAACTGAAACTATTCCCTGAAGTCACCTTTTAACTAAATAGCAGGTTAACTCAAAAAGTAAACAATTTCACCCTTTATCCCTATGAGACCAAATGGACAACAGTTAACTCTAAAGCATAGATGAGAAGGTTGGGGGTAGTGAGGCTAAATTAATGGGAGTGGAACACCTAGAATGCAAAAAATGAGAAAGTTTATACAATGTGAAGAATGTAACCAATGTCACTGAACATTATGTGTAGAAATTGTTGAACGGAAAACTGCTGTGTATACTTTTACCAAAAACACTACAAAATATTTTTTTTTTAAAAAAGAATACAGAAAGATGTCATGTAGGCTTTATCCAGTTTCTCCAATGCTAACGTTTTGCAAAATTGTAGAATATCATGACCAGGATACTGACACTGATACAATCTACCTACCTTATTCATATCTCCCCAGTTTTGCTTGTACTCATTTGTGTGTGTGTATGTGTGTCTGTATGTGTGTGTGTGTTAATTCTATGCAATTTTATCTCACATGTAGGTTTATGTATCTACCACCACAGTCAGGATGCAGAATATTCTATCACCACAAGACTCCCTCTTGTTGTCCTTTTATAACCATGCCCCTCCCCAACCCCCATCTCTAACCCCTGGCAATCACAAACCTGTTCTCCATCTATATAATTTTGTCATTTCAAGAACATTATATAAATGGAATCATACTGCATGCAACCTTTTGGAATTGGCTATTTTTTCCCCACTCAGCATAATTCCCTTGAGATTTGTCCAAGGTGAATGACATTTTGATATTAAAAATCCATCCATATCATGCTCAACACCTACATGACCAGACAACATGCCACAAGATAGTGATTATGGATGGTGGCTAGCACGACAGCCTCAGTGTCCATGTGCTGCCTGCGTTCTAACTCTGTAATGCCTCCAGCTTCCTCAAGAGCCAGAGAGAAACCTAGCCCTGTGTAGAGTTGAATTAGCTGGGATCCTGGGCTGGGAGGTGTGCCAGGAACCTCAGGGTCGACCTGAGCAGCAATCCTCTGAGGGCTGTCACCCCTCCCCCACCCCTGCCAATTACCACGTGGGCTTGGAATAAATTTTGGTTCCCTGGTGGGAAAACTCCACCCCACTCCATACATCCCATAACTGCCAAATGCAGAGTGGCCAGGCTCCACGGGCCCGGAAGTGATCTAGGAAGGGTAGCCTGCCAATGCTGGCCAACTGCTATCTCTTTCTTGTGGAGACAATACCCAGGCGAGTCTTACTAGTTCAAACTACAAAGGCCAGTGTCATGGATTGAATTGCGTCCCCCAAAAGTATGTGTCAATTTGGCTAAGCTGTGATTCCCAGTATTGTGTGATTGTCCACCATTTTGTCATCTGATGTGATTTTCCTATGTGTTGTCAATCCTACTTTCTGACACTAATGCGGTGGGATTAGTGGCAGTTATGTTAATGAGGCGAGACAATCTACAAGATTAGGTTGTGTTTTAAGTCAATCTCTTTTGAGATATAAGACAGAAGCAAGCAGAGAGACATGGGGACCTTATACCACCAAGAAAGCAGCACCGGGAGCAGAGTACATCCTTTGGACCCGGGGTTCCTGCGCTGAGAAGCTCCTAGTCCCAGGGAAGATTAATGACAAGGACCTTTCCCTAGAGCTGACAGAGAGAAAGCCTTCCCCTGGAGCTGGCACCCTGAATTTGGACTTCTAGCCCCCTAGACTGTGAGAGAATAAACTTAGCCTTGATAAAGTCATCCACTTGTGGTATTTCTGTTATAGCAGCACTAGATGATTAAGACATGTTTGTTCATTCATTTATACTTTTGACTTATTCCAGAAAGTTCTTCAGGTGCTGAGCAAGCAGAATAGATATGGAACTGCCAAAGGAAGGCCCTCAAAGGCCCACAAAGCTTCAAATCTCATTCCTTTTCCATTACTTTACAAATGTTACAAAGTTTCTGAGTGGCACAAGTGTTATGTGCTTGGCTACTAACCAAAAAGTTTGGAGGTTCAAATCCACCCAGAGGCTCCTTGGAAGAAAGGCCCAGTGATCTACTTCCAAAAAACTCAGCCATTGAAAACCCTACACAGGACAGTTCTACTCTGACACACATGGGGTCACCATGAGTCGGAATTGACAGCAACTGGTTGATAGAGGTTACAATTTCTCTCCATGCTGACTCTTCATATGGCCCTAATTCCACAGGTGCTGGGAAGATTTTTCTCTTGATCCCCAGCTATCTGTGCACACGGCCTGCCACAAGACAAAGAAGTGGGGAAGATTTCATGCACATCAACCATGAGAAGACTGTGCATGGAGCAGTGTGAAAATCCTTTTGGAATCAGTTGCTCTGTACAGGCTTTTTCAGCCACTTAATCTTCAAAGGCCAGTGAGCCGGTGCATGTCTTACCTAATCAGCAACAACTCTTTCTAAAAAGGGTGTGCTGCCAATAGAGGTGCACACTGGACTTTTAAAAATTTATCACAACTGCAGCTAATAAAACCGGGGATTGAAACGAACATTTTCATTGCTTTTGAAACAATATGAAGATATCAGGAAAATGCTCTTGCACTCAATGTGAGAGAAGATGTAAAAGGAAAGGCCAGCATAGGCAGAGTCCCCACACCTGCCTGGAGGCCACGGGCAGCTGCCTCCAGGGTTTACAAGCCTCCACTGCTGGATCTCAGAATGAGGGTGGAGCACCTCCCAGGCAGACCAAAGTAAGGCCTCTGCCTTATGCCCACCCTTTTCGAAATGTCAGGGGACAGACAGCTGGTTCTAGCCTGATGGAGGCAGCCATGGGGAGACAGTCCACACTGGCCAATGATTCTCCACGCTTTCCCACCCTGGGCTCTTTCTGCGAAAACAAATAAAAAACCTAAAAACCCTGGGTTTGTGTTGCAGGGTTTGTCTGAATAGGAGTCACCGTGAAACCCAAAGATGCTCCATGTTCTGTCTTCCCTTCTCCTCCAAATGGCCATCCTAGGGGAACAGCAGGTCCTTGGTGTCCCCTTGGCTTACCATCATCGTTCACATTGGGTGCCCTCACCCGTTGTGGTAGGCAGAAAGGCCCCCCCAAAGATGTCCCCAGCCTCATCCCTGGAGCCAGTGAATAGGCCATGATCCATGGCAGAGGGAGGAGTCCTGGTGGCACAGTGGTTAAGCACTCATCTGCTACCAAAAGGTTGGCAGTTTGAACCCATTGGCTGCTCTGTGGGAGAAAGATGCGGCAGTCTGTTTCTGTAAAGATTTACAGCATTGGAAACTCTATGGGGGCAGCTGTACTCTGTCCCATAGGGTCATGATGAGTTGGAATTGGTTTTTTTGTTTAGGGTACATGGCAAAGGGGCTTTGCGGATATGATTAAGGTTAGGGACTTTGAGATAAGGTAATCTTGGATTGTCTAGGTGGGCCGACTCTAATTCCACAGGTCCTTAACACAAAGAATGTTCTTCAGCTAGAAGCAGGAGAGATAAGGCATATGGGAGGTCAGAGATACTCAGAGCATGAGAAGGACTCCGGCCGCAGTTGTTGGCTTTGACGATGAAGGGGGTCATGAGCCAGGAAATGTGGGGGGCCAGCCATCACTGTGGGCGATGGAGGCTTAGTCCCACTGGGGGAGGTCTGGAAGCCAGCGTAGAAGATACCCCTCTGAATTACATACCCACCTGTTAGGAGCAAGGGAGCACAGGTATGTACCCCCCAACTCCTGTCATTCAGTGGTTGACAGTGTTCCTGGGGTGTTAATCCCCAACATATCCAACCTGCCATACAAGTGGGTACATTTGGCCCCCGTAGCCAAAGTTCCCAAGTAGGAAATGTGACCCTGGGATGGCCATATGGAGGAGAAGGGAAGACAGAATAGGGAGCATCTTTGGGTTTTACAGTGAGTACTACTCAGTCAAGTCCTGCAATGCAGACCTAGGGTTTTTAGATTTTTTGGCAGAAGCCAAAGCCCAGCCACAGGGCAGGAAAGCAGAATCCTTGGCCCATGTGGCCCATCTCCCCCAAGGCTGCCTCCATCGGGCCAAAACCAGCTCTGTCTCTGATTTAATATGGAAGTTTCTAACACTGGCCATATGAAGCCACTAGCCACGACACCCTATGTCTTCTTAGACAACACAGCCATTTCATTTATTGGCAGCACGAGGTTATATTGTCATCCTGTTGGATAATGGGGATTTGGGTGAAGCCCTTTAAGGTAAAGGTAGTGAAAACACTAACTAAAACCCCGTGGCATTTGGACATCGACAGTGTGCACTGCAGTAGGGCAAAGGGTCTGGCTTGGCTCTAGCAGCATGTGCCATGGTGTGCCTGGGGAACAGAAAGCAAGGTTGGTGGGATGCATAGGGCTGTGTGTGGTATGCGGCAGTGAGGAGGTTATCACAGAGGGTCAGAAGGCAGGTCAGGAGAAGACAGGAATGTTGGAGAAACAGCAGCAGCACCGGCTGAGGTCCAGCCACAGAGAACACTGAACACCAAATGACAGAGGAAGTGGCTTTATAGTGAGGGCAATGGGTGTCAGCAGGCATAGCACTGCCTGGAATCAGACCTCCGAGTGCCTGTTTAAACCACTGAGATTAAGCAATACAGTGGGGAGGCTGACTGACAGGCAGAATAAACAACTGCCACTGCTCTGTCTTGTCTCATCAGCATGAAAGAGAAGTAATTAGAAGCCAGTTTGCCTCTGTGTTCTTTCATCTGCATGTTCACATCTACCGCTCTTCTCCAGTGTCACCGGTGACAGCCCTGCAGGATCGGTCACAATATTTCTGGAGGGTTCCCTCCATGACAGCAGAGGTAGGGGTGATCACAGCTGAAATCACTCTGAATGACAGAAACACTCTCCTCGATGCTTTTCTCATATGATTCGACAACAAAATCCTACCTGTCACAGGAAATCCTTACACATAAAAGGAGCACTACCTATCGGGGATCAAACTGTCAAAAGCAACTCGAAAGGTTAGATAGGAACCTTAGGGGGCAGTGAGTTTATGTTAATGGAGGAGGAATAATTCAGAAAAGGAGGGTGAGAATGGTTGCACAACTCTAAGAATATAATCAGTGTCACTGAATTGTACATGTAGAAAGCGTTGAGATGGTGTATGTTCTGCTGTGTATATTTTCAACAACAACAGAAAATAACAATTTTTTTTTTTAATGTTGAAAAAAGGGGGTTTTTAAATCAGCATCATAAAGAAGTAGAGTGTGTTCGTGTACCTTTAAAAGTCAGAACACAAGAGAAGGGAACTCAGGAGAACACAGGAATCATCTGCTTTGGAATTCAGATATAAATGCAAAATCAAAGTTCACATGATAGATTTCAGTATTTTTAAAGGAATAATGATGATTGAAGCAAACATTCTAGTTTGCAGGGAGATAGATTTCTTTTCTTGTTTAAATTACCTGAAAGTGTTTTAACACAATATAGTCCTGTCTACTAGAGATTTACACATCACAAATTTTAATTTTGGTTCACTCTATAACACACTGCACTCAAATAGCTATAGATCAACGCTGATGAAAAGTCTTTGCAGGGAATGGGGATATGGTATGCACATCTATCGCTAAAGTTTGAATGAGAAAGGCAGCAAAAGAACCAGCTCAGATCCCCAGTGTACAATCAACAGAGATTGTGATGCAAAGCTTGCTTTCTCTTATACTTTGAAAATTCTTAGGCTTTTTTCCTTCTTTCGGAGGGGCTGACAGGTTTGCATTGCATTGTATTCAGCAGAATCACATTCTGGACACAGTCATTTCCTGATGATTTAAAGGAACATGGCCTCTTCAGGCAAACTCTTTCATGCAGTATTCCTTGATACTTTTGCTAATTTCATTGGAAAATATGAGCTTTTGCATTTCTCTTCCCAAAGTGGCAAACTGGAAAATATGTTGCTGAAAGAGCTATTGAGGAGCCCTGGTGGTGCAGTGGTTAAGTGCTCAGCTGCTAATAGAAAGGCTGGTGGTTCAAACCCACCCAGCATCTCTGCAGGAGAAAAATCTGACAATCTGCTCTTGTAAAGATTATAACCTAGAAAATCCTATGGGACAGTTCTACTCGGTTACACGGGGTCGCTATGAGAGTCAGAATCGACTTGACGGCACACAGCAACAACAACAACAAGGAGCTATTGCTCTCAGAATGGTTTTGATCTTCATTACTCTCAGTTCTCCTTATTCCCACAGAGGAGTGGTGCAGTAGAGATTCTCCTTCCTAAAACCAACCTCGAAGGCACCCTGTTATCAGTAGCGGTATTGGCCAGCACTCTGGAAAACAGGTCACTCTGATAGTAATCACATCCACTTAAGAAGAATAAGAGTATTACAGCAGCTGGAAAAATAAGAAAGAAAGGCACTCACCCTACAATTTAATGTTACTGTAATCTGATAATAAACTGAGGATGTCCTTAGCCACTGCACAACACACACTTCCTAAACACCGATAACGTCCCAGCACTTAGAGTTTAGAAACTCAGATGTAGTTGATTTTATCTTCTTCTTCTTGGCTCAGGAATAAGACTTGGCTCTTTTCATAGGAAGTATCTCTGCTCTAGTTTAGTTTAACAAAAGGTAATTTGCCGTACCGTGGTGGTTTGCATGTTGCTGTAATGATGGAAGCAATGATGGTATTTCAAATACCTGCAGGGTCGCTCATGGTGGACAGGTTTCAGTGGAGCTTCTAGACTAAGACACAGTAGGAAGAAAGGCCTGGTGATCTACTTCTGAAAATTAGCCAATGAAAACCTCATAGATCACAATGGAATACAGTCTGATACAGACATCATCCGGAAAGACGAATCGTTAGAAAAGGACATCACGTTTGGTAAAGGAGAGGGCCAACAAAAAATGAGAAAAACCCTCAATAAGATGGACTGCCACAATAGCCATGACAATGGATTCAAACATACCAACAATCATGAAGATGGTGTAGGACTGGGCAATATTTTATTTTGTTATACATAAGATCACCATGAGTCAGAGCTGACTCGACAGCAACTAACAACATCCAATAGTTTTTAACTTCCTTCTGGGTCAAAAAATAACAATAACAGAATACTAGCAAAATAAGAGTTCGCTGAAAGCTTAGCAGCATAAAAGGCCAGAATAGGAAGGTCACATATATGATAAGCATTTTTATCCCTGCATTTCCCACGCTTTATGATTGAATGAACATTTCTTGGAGGTGTACAGAATAACATCAACACTTCGCTAAAACCTGGCTTTAACAGATTTATGTTCTTGGAAAAGAAGAATAGGACAGATTTGGAAAATAAACTCAGCTTCACTTCCATCTCCCAAGTTAAAAATAAAGTTGAGGAAATGTAGGCGCTACTCTTTTGTTTCACTATGTCTGTCAGTCTGTCATACTGTGGTGGCTTGTGTATTGCTGTGATACTAGAAACTACACTACCTGTATTTCAAATATCAGCAGGGTCACCTGTGATGGACAGGTTTTAGCTGAACTTCCAGACTAAGACAAACTAGGAAGAAAGGCCTGGCAATCTAATTCCAAAATTCAGTCAATGAAACCTTATGGATGACAACAGAACACTGTCCAACTTGCTTGCTTTGGACATGTCATCAGGAGGGATCAATCGCTAGAGGAGGACATCATGTTTGGTGAAATAGAGGGTGAGGGAGACCCCTGGTGAGATGGACTGGCACAATAGCCACAACAATAGATTCAAACATGCTGTTAATTGTGAGGATGACGCAGGACCAGCCCGTTGCAATATTTCACTCTGTTGTACATAAAGCTGCCATAAATTGGAGTTGACTCAGTGGCAGCTAACAGCTAACAACTTTTGTTTCCACGAACCCATCAGTGTGAGGATAGTTACCAGTTTGGTCATTACCTATGATGGAGAGGAAGGCTTTTGCTCTCGCTGGTTCAAAGGTGCTCCCCCTCAGTGCTGCCTCGCAGATATACATCCCAGTGTCAGCGGACGTTGGGTTGCTGATGGTGAGGTGCCTCCCAAAGCTGTGTAGCCCACTGCTGATCCTCACCCCGTTTCTCTTCCAGGACACACTCAGCTCTTCCACAGGTCTGGGAGAACAGAGGGCATGAGTGACAGTCACTGTGAATCATGTAGATAACAATGATAATAAGTCCAGGCATTCAGCACAGGCTTGACAAAGTGAATTCTACCAGGATCCACGGCAGGTTGAACAATGGACATTTACAAATCAATCCACATATAGCTCTATTCCCTTAGATGGCACGCATCAATGATACATTCAGCTCAAGGGCTACTGAGCAAGGATAGCTAATTGAAGCAGCAATGGACCATAAGCGCTAATGATTCCGTTTGCTCAGGAAAAGAATATTTAAAATAAATACGATGGGACCCAGATCCGTGAGAGGCATGATATTGGGAACTCAATCCTGGAGCCACCACAGACTGCAGAGAACATTTAGGGCTACAGAGAAGAGGGACCAATGCTTTTCCTTGCCTCTTAAAGGTCACAACTCCTCTCTCCTCCTCAGCTCGGACCTCAGTGAAGACGCTCCACCATCACCCAGAGCTAAACTGAAAAGTGTTGCACTGTTGTAATACCAGGCTTGGGCCAAAGTCATCATTTCCAGTTCCCTCTCTTCCCATATATGTTATGCTCATAGCCCAGCTGGACAGACCGCCACTGCTAGAAGAACAAACTACATATGATGTGTAATTTGTCTTTCCACTAGAGAGTAATCTCATCGTACTTATAATTTATTGGCATTCCCTAAGTAAAGAACTATGGGGTTAGTCGTGGCTCAGCTGTAAACTTTTAGCCTTCCATGTGGGAGTCTCAGGTTTGATTCCTAGTCAATGCACCTCATGCGCAGCCACCACCTGTCTGTCAGCAGAGGCCTGTGTGTTGCTATGATTCTGAATGGTGTTCTGCAGAGCTTCTAGACTAAGATAGACTAGGAAGAAAGGCCTGGTGATCTACTTCTGGAAATCAGCCAATGAAAACCCTATGGATCACAATGGCCTGATCCACAGTGGATCACGGGGATGGCACATGACAGTGTGGCGTTTCGTTCCATTGCGCATGCGTTGCGATGAGCCAGAGGCCAACTCAATGGCAGCTAACAACAGCAACAACAAGTAAAGACCTAGCTTCATACCTGGCGTTGGCTATGCATTCCAAGGTGACTTCACTGGTTCCAGCCACCACGCTCCTGTTGCCTGGAGGAATCACTATAACAGGGGCCATGGTTTCAGGTGTGCCCATATCTCCTGTGTTGGAGAAAACAAAGATGCCCATGGGAATCTTCTAATGAAGACAATGTAATGATTGGAACACTACAAACAAGAGGTCTTGTCAAGTCATGCTGAGAGTAAACCCAGAAATCTCACAACCCTGCCCTGACCCGCCTAGGGGAGCTGTTCAGTGTAGTCATTGTCACTGGTCTTTATCCACCTGTATGAACCTGGCGTCTCAGCCCAGCCGGTCTCCTCTGGTCTCATCCACAGCCCCTAAAAATGCATCCCCACTAGAAAGCTCTGTACCCGAGACTATCACATTATCACTTGGAATATCCTGTGGCTAAGGGGCTTCCAACTGTTGTACATTTTCAAGAACGTGTGCTAGTTTTATTTATTAATTTAAGACTTTTCTTACTGAATTATCTGGTATACCCACTATTTTCAAATCCGTTCAATTCCACAGATATTTAATGTGCTCAGCACTGTGCTAGGCACACGTTATTAGGAAGCAGCTGGCTTTCTCACTAGTGCCTGCGGTGGATTAATTACTTTGTGTGTGGCCCTTCTAGTCATGATCTTGTGACCCCCACTCAGGTGATTGTGTGATAGGGTAATTGTGGCCTACCAAGGGGATTGGTCATTTTTGCCTTAAAAGAGAGCCAATTCCAGAGCAAAGAGGAGAGCCCACCACCACCAAAGAAGGAGAGGACGGCAGGAGACTGGCGCAGTGGGCTTCCCAGCCTACGGAGTAAGAAAGCTGGGTGCCTTTGGGCAGAGACTGAGGGCCAGGGAGAAGTCTACATGTGACCCACAAATTTAGGACTTGCCAGCCTCCACAACAAAGTGAGCTATTTCTTTATATGGTTCATGAGTTCTGTGAGACGTTGCAGGGCATTAGGGAACCCAAAGACAAGAGGCAGAGTACTGAATTGAGAGGAAGTAGTTGATGTTAGAGGTGATGGAGTGGTGCAGCTGCTTGGAAAAGTTAAACATTCGGGACATCTTTAACCTCTGCCTCACAGGACCCAGCTTTGTGCTGATTCTTATAAAAGAAATTATTTGTTTAGTGCCCAAATATGATTCCCTGGAGTAAATGCCTTCAGCTAACAAAGGGTTCAGTTCCATTAGAGCACTTTCAATCCTTTTCTTTTCTGGAAAGTAAATATCCTGAATTCACCTCTGTTTTGTGAGTATCAAACTACAAATAATTTAGCTCATACTTCTGGTGACAAAGAAGAAAAAATACGACAATATTTTTGCCACTTTTCTCTAAAATATATTTAACGTCAAAATTAAACTACCCAGAGTACCCTTTATTCCTGTTTATTTAGAGAAGTGGAGACAGATCAACCATTTCTAAAGCAAGAATAGAATAAAAGATGGAGATGTAGGAGAAGGAATGGAAATAAATTCAAAAGACTGCAAATGCAAAATGCTGCATCTAGTACTTCATGCTGAAAAGAGACTTGGCACCATTATGAACACCTGAAGAGAACTCTGGCCAATGGAAGGTTCTAGCTTGCCGGGCTGATGCTGGGATTAGGGCATTCAGAGATAAAAATGGGAAAAAGGGCTGGCCTCTTATCCAGTACACGGAGTCCCAGGTGGAGCAAATGGTTAACCGCTTGACTACTAGCCAGAGATTGGTAGTTTGAACTCACCTGGAGGTGACTTGGAAGATAGGCCTGGCAATCTGCTTCCAAAAGGTCACAGTCTTGGAAACCCTACAGAACAGTTCTACTCTGCATACATGGGGTCACCATGAGTCAGAATTGACTCAACGACAAAACAATAACTTACCAACACCAATTTCCCCCAGTTCTCTGTTCTGGTTGTAACTACTGCCTAATATGAGATTTTTGTATTAAAAGTTTATGTGAATAATAATTTAAAAAAATTGATGCAGGCAGAGTCAACAAATTAAATTTTTTAAAAACCAATACATGGATGTGAAGCTGATTGTTACTTATCATTGGGTCTGCTGGGGAAGCTGGGAAGCAACCTTGACACCTCCGGCTTCTCAAACTCTGTGCCCCAGAAGCCAGTCCTCCAGTGCTTCTTGGGAAAGTCTGCTGAAGAACTCCATTCTCTGGAGATCTTCCTTCTGACATTCTGCGTTTATCAAATTACAGAGGTGGGTGGAGTGGCTATCAGATTCTGAGCACAGACACATGCGTGATGGGGCAAAGGCTGGAACTGAATGACTCAGATCAACAGCCTGCCTGTCACCTGTGAAAGTCACTGATGCGGGGAAATGGCCTGAGAAGCTAATATTTGCAAAGAGTTATGGGAAGTGAAAGAGAGCAGCAGCAAATGCTAAAAGGTCACTGAGCAGGGTGCTAATTTGGCATTAATAACTGCTCAGCCACGGCAGCAAAAGAGGAAACGTGTGCTCAGCACTTGTCACTGCCAGGGGAGACTTGTCACCCAGCCACTCTGAACCCTGCTCCCGCAGCCTGTCCACTCCATGCTGACCCCAAGAACATGCGCATTAAACTGATAACACCACTTCTGAGCTTCAGAGCTTCTCAGAAATAAATGAAGCCCAATACTCCACCTTCCACCTTTATCCAAAGTGACAACAGAGAACTGACAGAGACACTTTCTTGACCGAAAGAGGGTCTGTCAGTGTGTTGTACTGTGGTGGCTTGTGATGCTGGAAGCTATGCCACCAGTATTTTAAATACCAGCAGGGTCATCCATGGTGGACAGGTTTCAGCAAAGCTTCCAGACTAAGACAGATTATGAAGAAAAGCCTGGCAATCTACTTCTGAAAAATCATTCATTAAAAACTCTATGGAGCACAGCTATACTCTGACATACATGGGTTGCCATGAGTTGGAGTAGACTCAATGGCAACTGCTTTTAAAAAGTGAAAGAGATTCAGGTTAAGATGTACCAGTTCTTAAAAAGAGTGATTATAATATACATAAGGCCATTGATAAGGTAAACTTGACATATGGAAACTACACAGAAAGACCAAAGCTAGGTATACATGTCTTCTGAGTGCAGAATCTATGCATTTTCTATTGAAATGCCTGTAAAAATATGTCGGTACAATTTGATATAAGTGACCAGAATTCAGATCTCCTGGTAAAAAGGGCAGGGCTTACTTTAACACACGATGCCTATTTATTTTCTTTTTTAAAAAATATTATTTTAAAATTTCAATCAAATTCATATGTGTACATGGGTCAAAAAGAGCAGTAGAGAAAGGTTTAAAATGAAATGCAATAACTCCCCCCTCTCTGGTCAAAGGTAACCTCTTGTCTTAGGCTGGGTTCTCTAGAGAAGCAAAACCAATAAAGTATATAAATATATATATAGAGAGAGATTTTATCAAGGAAACAGCTCACGCGATTGTAGAGGCTAGAACGTCCCAAGTCTGTGGATCAGGGTAGAGGCCTCTCCCAAGTCACACAGCTGCAGGGCTCCCACTCACAGGCTGTGCAGATCAACGAATCCTAGGTTCAGCAGATAAGCTGACAGCTCAAGTCCCAAGAACAGGAGATGAGATGACAGGAAGCAGCCACAGGATCCAGAGAGAGCAAAAAGCCAGAACGTCTGCTTATATACAGATTCAGGCCACACCCTCAAGAAGCCTCCCTTTCATCTGATTGGCTACTCACAGTATATTCAATCATGGGAATGATTACATTAAAATATGGAGAATCATGGCCCAGCCAAGTTGACACACAATCTTAACCACCACAGTCCACCCCTTGTCAACTTGGCACATGTACACATCTCCTTAAACCACACATAATCTCTGAATAAAGACAATGAGAAAGTCATACTTGCGCCTAACACGATACAACTAACATGCATACAATCAAAAACGCACTAGCCTCATTTACAGCTTATATTTTACAAGCGAAGGAAACAAAAATATTTGATGCACACATACAAAGTACAAATACTCATAACAGTTACAGTCCCTGTTTCTGCAACAGGTCATGTGGCTGTAACTGGTATTTAGAACTACCTTCTTCCACCACCCATTCTGTATTCCCTTTGCCCTCAGCAAGCACTTCAGCTGGTCGTGGTTCTTTGCCTGGTGGGGTGACCCAAACCTTCATTCCTGAAGGGTCTGCGTCATTAGTAGTCATGTCAGAATTAGGTTGTTGTAGTTTTCCATTGACTTTAATC
>NW_004444087.1:1050765-1051171 GCF_000243295.1 Trichechus manatus latirostris
GGGACAGGAAGCAAAAATCTTGCAAGTGGGTCACTAGGGGTAATAGTGTGGTGCTACTCCCATTTCCACCCCTTGATTCCTGGACCCATGAATCCTAGCTATGGGAGAAATAGCACCATATATTGGACACTGGTTTAAAGCATATACAGCCTCCTGGAGAACACTACCCCAACCCTGCAAGGTATTGCCACCTAGCTGGTGCCATAATTGTGTCCTTAGAAGGCCATTCCATCGTCCTAACAAGCCAGCTCCTTCAGGATGATGGGGAACATGGTAAGACCAGTGAATTCCATAAGCATGGACCCACTACCGCACTTCATTTGCTGTACAGTGAGTCCCTTGATCTGAGGCAATGCTGTGTGGGATACCATGATGGTGGATAAGGCATTCTGTAAGTCCACGGATG
>NW_004444087.1:1052978-1092639 GCF_000243295.1 Trichechus manatus latirostris
GCTATTTCTTTACTTTCAGCAAGCAAGGTTGTGACATTAACAACCTGTGATATGCAGATGACACAATCTTGCTTACTAAAAGTGAATAGGACTTGAAGCACTCACTGATGAAGCTCAAAGACTACAGCCTTCAGTATGGAATACATTTCAATATAGAGAAAACAAAAATCCTCACAACTGGACCAATAAGAAACATTATGATAAATGGAGAAAATATTGAAGTTGTCAAGGATTTCATTTTACTTGGATCCACAATCAATACCCATGGAAGCAGCAGTCAAGAAATCAAACAACGTACTGCATTGGGCAAATCTGCTGCAAAGGACCTCTTTTAAGTATTAAAAAGCAAAGATGTCACTTTGAGGACTAAGAAGTGCCTGATCGAAGCCATAGTATTTTTAACTGCCTCATAAACACAGACAATGAAAAAGGAAGACCAAAGAAGAACTGACACATTTGAATTACGGTGTTGGCAAAGAATATTGAATATACCATGGACTGCCATAAGAATGAACAAATCTGTCTTGGAAGAAGTACAGCCAGAATGTTCTTTAGAAGCAAGGATAGCGAGACTTTGTCTCGCTTCCTTTGGACCATTATCAGGAGAGACCAGTCACTGGAGAAGGACATCATGCTTGGTAAAGGAGAGGGTCAGTGAAAAAGAAGAAGACCCTCAATGACATGGATTGACACAGTGGCTGCAACAATGAGCTCAAACGTACCTACTATTGTGAGGATGGCACAGGACTGGGTAACATTTCATTCTGTTATACATGGAGTCACCATGAGTCAGAATCAACTCGATGGCACCTAACAACAAAAATAACATTGCTATTTCAGGGCACCCATGTGTCTGTCAGTTTGTGGTACTGTGGGGACCTGCGTGTTGCTGTGATGCTGGAAGCTATGGCACCAGTATTCAGATACCAGCAGGGTCACCCATGGCAAACAGGTTTCAGCTGAACTTCCAGACTAAAACAGACTAGGGAGAAGAACCAGGCAGTCTACTTCTGAAAAAAATTATCCAGTGAAAACCTCATGAATAGCAGTGGAACACTGTCTGATATAGAGACAGAAGATGAGCCCCCCAGGTTGGAAGTCACTCAAAAGACAACTGGGGAAGAGCTGCCTCCTCAGAGTAAGAGTCGACCTTACGGACGTGGATGGAGTCAAGCTTTTGGGACCTTCATTTGCTGTTGTGGCACGACTCAAAATGAGAAGAAACAACTGCAAATATCCATTAATAATCAGAATGTAGAATGTACGGAGCATGAATCTAGGAAAATTGGAAATCATCGAAAATGAAATGGAATGCATAAACATTGACATCCTAGGCATTAGTAGCTGAAATGGACTGGTATTGGCTATTCTGAATCAGACAATCGTATGGTCTTCTACACCAGGAATGACAATTTGAAGAGGAATGGCATTGCACTCATCATCAAAAAGAACATTTCAAGATCTATCCTGAAGTACAACGCTGTCAGTGATAGGATCATATCCATATGCCTACAAGGAAAACCAGTTAATATGACTATTATTCAAATTTATGCACCAACCACTAAGGCCAAAGATGACTAAATTGAAGATTTTTACCAACTTCTTCAGTCTGAAATTGACTGAACGTGCAATCAGGATGTATTGATAATTACTGGTGATTGGAATGTGAAAGTTGGAAACAAAGAAGAAGGATCAGTAGTAAGAAAATATGGCCTTGGTGACAGAAATCCTGCTGGAGATCGCATGATAGAATTTGTAAGACCAATGACTTCTTCATTGCAAATACCTTTTTTCACCAACATAAATGACGACTGTACACATGGACCTCGCCAGATGGAATACACAGGAATCAAATCGACTACATCTGTGGAAAGAGACACTGGAAAAGCTCAATATCGTCAGTCAGAACAAGGCCAGGGGCTGACTGTGGAACAGACCATCAATTGTTCACATGCAAGTAAAAGTTGAAACTGAAGAAAATTAGAACAAGACCATGAAAGCCAAAGTACGACCTTGAGTATCTCTCACCTGAATTTAGAGACCATTTCAAGAATAGATGTGATGTGTTGAACACTAATGACCGAAGACCAGAGGAGCTGTGGAATGACATCGAGGATAGCATACATGAAGAGAGCAAGAGGTCATTAAAAAGACAGGAAAGAAAGAAAAGACCAAAATGAATCTCAGAAGAGACTCTGAAACTTGCTCTTGAATGTCCAGTAGCTAAAGCGAAAAGAAGAAATGATGAAGTAAAAGAACTGACCAGAAGATTTCAAAGGGTAGCTGAAGAAGACAAAGTAAAGTATTATAATGACATGTGCAAAGAGCTGGAGATAGACAACCAAAAGGGAAGAACACACTCAGCATTCTTCAAGTTGAAAGAACTGAAGAAAAAAATTCAAGCCCTGAGTTGCAATATTGAAGGATTCTATGGGGAAAATATTAAATGACACAGAAAGCATCAAAAGAAGATGGAAGGAATACACAAAGCCATTATACCAAAAAGAATTGGTTGACGTTCAACCATTTCAAGAGGTAGGATATGATCAGGAACCAATGGTACTGAAGGAAGAAGTCCAAGCTGCACTGAAGGCATTGGAGAAAAACAAGGCTCCAGGAATTGACGGAGTATCAACTGAGGTGTTTCAACAAATGGTTGCAGCGCTGGAAGTGCTCACTTGTCTATGCCAAGAAATTTTGAAGACAGCTACCTGGCCAACCAACTGGAAGAGATCCATATTTACGCCTATTCCCAAGAAATGTGATCCAACCGAATGTGGAAATTATCGAACAATATCATTAACATCACACACAAGTAAAATTTTGCTGAAGATCATTCAAAAGCGGCTGCAGCAGTATGTCGACAGGGAACTGCCAGAAATTCAGGCCAGATTCAGAAGAGGATGTGGAACCAGGGATATCATTGCTGATGTCAAATGGATCCTGGCTGAAAGCAGAAAATACCAGAAAGATGTTTACCTGTGTTTTATTGACTTTGCAAAGGTTTTTGATTGTGTGGATCATAACAAATTATGGATAACATTGCAAGGAATGGGAATTCTAGAACACTTAATTGTGCTCATGAGGAACCTTTACATAGATCAAGAGGCAGTTGTTCAGACAGAACAAGGGGATACTACATGGTTTAAAGTCAGGAAAGGTATGTGTCAGGGTTGCATCCTTTCCCCATACCTATTCAATCTGTATGCTGAGCAAATAATCTGAGAAGCTGGACTATGTGAAGAAAAATGAGGCATCAAGATCGGAGGAAGATTCATTAACAACCTGTGATATGCAGATGACACAACCTTGCTTGCTGAAAGTGAAGAGGACTTGAACCACTTACTGATGAAAATCAAAGACCACAGCCTTCAGTATGGATTACACCTCAACATAAAGAAAACAAAAATCCTCACGACTGGTAAGCAACATCATGATAAACGGAGAAAATACTGAAGTTATCAAGGATTTCATTTTACTTGGATCCACAATCAACACCCATGGAAGCAGCAGACAGGAAATCAAAAGATGCATTGCACTGGGCAAATCTGCTCAAAAGACTTCTTTAAAGTGTTGAAAAGCAAAGATGTCACCTTGAAGACTAAGGTGCACCTGACCCAAGCCATGGTATTTTCAATAGCATCAAATGCATGTGAAAGCTGGACAATGAATAAGGAAGACCGAAGAAGAACTTACGCCTTTGAATTGTGGTGTTGGTGAACAATATTGAATATACCATCGATTCCCAAAAGAATGAACAAATCTGTCTTGGAAGAAGTACAACTGAATGCTCCTTGGAAGGAAGGATGGCGAGACTTCATCTCATGTACTTTGGACATGTTGTCAGGAGGGATCGGTCCCTGGAGAAGGACATCATGCTTGGTAAAGTACAGGGTCAGCGAAAAAGAAGATCCTCAAGGAGATGGATTGACACAGCGGCTGCAACAATGGGCTCAAGCATAACAACGATTGTGAGCATGGCGCAGGAGCTGGCAGTGTTTCTTTCTGTGGTGCATAGGGTCGCTATGAGTCAGAACCGACTTGACGGCGCCTAACAACAACCAAAAGGTCGGCAGTTCAAATCCACCAGTGGCTCCACAGGAGAAAAGACCTGCAGATCTGCTCCCATAAAGATTTTTAGGAAACCTAGTTCTACTCTGTCCTACAGGGTGACTATGAGTCGGAATCGACTCGATGGCAAACAACAACAACATTGCTTGTTCTTGATTTACATTATCTACTGACCTTCTGCTCTAATGGATGAGCTTTTAGCTCACTTACCCCACTTCACGCATCCTCTCAATATAGTTAAACAGTATTTTTAGTTCTCTTATTTACTTTAAGTAACTATTTAAGTTGGGTTTTTAAATACACAGAAATATATGCATACATATCCCACATTCAGTTTTCAGTAGAAATATCCAAGTAAGGTTATCTAGGCATTTTTACAAGAGTAAAACAGCCTCTTTATTTTATTTTCCATAGTATCTGAGATAAAATAATCATTCCACAAGTACTTAGTGATTGAGCAATTTATCATAAATATTCTACAATAATGAGTCTAAGCCACTATTACTATCACCACCACTACTATTACCCTCTGCCTTAAGGTCCTATATTAAGAAAATATTTTTTAAACGCTATATGCCAATGTATTAAGAATTATTTCCATGAATAATGGAAACAAAATGGGAGGTGGGGCGGTAAGTGTTTTTACATGCAGTCACCATGAGTCAGAGTTGACTTGATGGCAATGTGTTTCTTTTTTTTTTTTTAGTTTAAATAGTCACTAAACATTTTGCTAAATTACTTACAAATGCCACCATTTAGTCTAATAACCATCTTATAAGAGATATCATTAGCCCCCTTTTACAGATGAGGCAATTGAGGCCCAGAATCACATGACTTCAACTGATGGAGAAAGGGTTGAAGTTCAGGAAAGTCTTCATCCAAAGTTCATAATCTGTCTTTAACATAAAACTGTCACCTCCTAATAAAAACTTTGGCTGTGCTCAGTTAACCAAGCATTAAATTAACTGTAACACTTCTTCCCCCAAATATTTGCTTTAATTGTGACTTTACTGGAACTTTCTCAACTGAACGCTTCCCAGGCTGGCTTTAGATGGTTGGTAGGTGAAGACACTGAATCAAAAGTGGATTTCTGAAGAAGCCAGCAACAAATGGGCACTTGGTAGTCTCCTAGGCATAGAGGCAAAGACTTTAGATGAGGCTTCTTCGCAGTCATAGGAATAAAGATGCTATAGCACTGGTAAATGGAACCTAATCCTAGTCAGTTCCCTCCATGTGAACCTCTTTACTCGCTGAAGAGGCTGAATAGGGAGACATTGCCTAGGTTGTATTTATTTTAAAAAGTATACTTAAAGAACATCAAGTCTCTCATACGGGAGGGTTGGGGAGGGAAGGTTTAAAGTTAACCTGGGCTGCTAAGCTGGGAATTACTGCAGATAAAGTAGGATAAATGGAAAACACTCCACTTCATTGCAATCAAGCACAAGGACATGAATGAGAGTGAAATGATAAGTGAGTGGTAAGTCGCAAAGACTTGGGGTTGGGAAGACAACGAGGAGGGCAGGGAGGTAGTGAGCAGACACAGAAGGAAGTGAGAAAACAATACCAGCCACATGGATATCTGGGCGCAGAGGAAAGAGCAATTGCAAAGACCTTGGTACAGGATCATGTGTGGTATGTCTGAGGGACAGCAAGGAGGCCCGTGTGGCTGGAATAGAAGGGCAAAAGGAAGATCGGAAAGAGACATCTACTTCCAAAAATCAGCCAATGGAAACCTCATGGGTCACGATGGAACACTGTCCGATTCGCTTGCTTTGGACACGTCATCAGGAGGGATCCGTCACTGGAGATGAGATGATAGTGGGGATCGGGTCACATAGGGCCTTACAGCCGTGACAGGAACTTCGGGCTTTGTTCTCAACAAGAATGGTAAGCCACTAGAAGATTTTCAGCAGAGGAGCAATAGGATATGACCCTGCTTTAAATGAGGCAAAGTCTGGACACTGGGAGGAATTACCTGTAGTGGGCAAAGGAGGATGCAGAGAGACCAGACAGATAACTGCAAGAGCCCATAGAAGAAATGACAGGTGTTTGAACTGGGGTGGTGGAAGGGGGTCATTAGACATAGGACATGTTTCAAAGGAAGAGTTACACAACTTGCTGATGGATTGGCCGTGGGGATGGCTGCAGAACTGAAGCTGGAGGAGGGAAGTTACTATTTCTGAGATGGAAAGACCAGGGGAGAAAAAGGTTTTGGAGGATAAAGCAGGAATTTGGTATTGAACACATTGAGCATGAAATATAGCAACCTCTGGGTACTTCTCAGTGCTGAGCTTTCCCTGTCTTTGCTCCCAAATTTCATTCTCCTGTCTCATCCATACCCCGCCTCGTAATATTCCTCCTGCTGGTCTGGCCCCTGAGACAGGTGACAGGGCAGAGTCTCTGAGTGGTCCAGTTTCTGTGCTGGATAGTCCCAACTGCTCTCCTTGCCTGTGGGCAAGTTCCAGCTGCCCTACATGCTCAGGAGGCTTGCTGGGGAAATCAAGCCCACATAGGTCTAATGCCCAGAGTCCCCAGTCACTGAAGAGGGGGAGGAAACTCCATAAACATTTGCCATCTACGTTATCAAAATAATTGCTTCCTATGGTGGCACAGTGGTTAAGCATTCAGCTGCTAACCAAAAGGTTGGCAGTTCGAATCCACGAGCTATTTCTTGGAAACCCTGTGGGGCAGTTCCACTCTGTCCTATAAGGTCACTATGAGTCAGAACCAACACGACGGCAACAGGTATGCTCCAATAGCATTGTCCCAGCACTGCACACCAGACACTAAAGCCACTCTGGAAGTCCTCATCCTGATCTGCTCAGTCTTCATACTTAACCTTCAGATTGTTCAAGGTCTTAAGCCAGGTAGGCAATTTGCTCGGCAAACATGCCTACAACCCACCTGTCTGTCAGTTTGTCATACTGTGGTAGCTTGCATGTTGCTATGATGCTAGAAGCTATGCCATTGGTGTTTAAATACCAGCAGGGTTATCCATGGTGGACAGGTTCTAGTGGATATTCCAGGCTAAGATAAGCTAGGAAGAAAGGCCTGGTGATCTGTTTCTGAAAATTAGCAAATGAAAAACTTGTGTATCAAACAAGAACGTTGTCTGACTCTCTTGCTTTGGACATGTCAACCCTATGAGGCAGTTCTACTCTGTCACGTGGGGTCACTATGAGTCCAATTAACTTGACGGTACCTAACAACAACAACCACCACCCTTGAGGGAAGGCCTGCAGGCTGTTCACAGCTGAGGGGAAGATGGAAGCTGCTCTTGGGCCTCTGAGCACATGTACACACCCCACACTTTTTTGTTACAAAACTTTACTTAAAAATGCAGCCTTCTTTCGTCAGAACAAGAGCCTATGCCCTAAAGAAGTGGGATTTTCCACAATATCTGAGAGATCAAAGCGCATGTCTTTGTTTTCTCTATTAAAACTACAATCTTGAATGTCCTGAATTGTAGCTAAGTGCTCCTGGCAAATACGCCTCAGGAAGTCTTTACAGCAGCTGTCCAAATGGGGAGCAGGGTCAAGGGCTCTGTTACCTACACCACAGCAGACTTTTCCTGGAGCCATCTCAGAAAATAATGAGGTCAAATGCTGCCCTCAGCCCAGAGATGACGACTCACATTTGCCCTAGACACACACCTCAAGCACAGCTTTCATGTCAGCATGGGCAAAATGAACCATCTACGCATTCTTATTACATACAATAGATGTATTTTATGAGAGATGATTTTGTTAAAGAAATCTGTACTAGGACAACTGCTAGAAACTTCAAGATTAACAAGAATCTCCAGGTCTTTACTTCTCAATGTGTCTTTATTGGTAGAGTTTTCATTATTTTTTTAAATAAGCTCTCATCAAAAAGCTAGCAGGCAAGGATGTTTACATGGAGCCTTGGTGGCACAACAGTTAAGCGGGCTGCTGCTAATTGAAAGGCAGGCAGTATGAACCCACCAATGGCTCTGGTGATTTGCTCCCATAAAAATTACAGCTTAGAAAACCCTATGGGACGGCTCTACTCTGTCACATGGGGTTGCTATGAGTTGGAATCGACTCGATGGCACCCAACAACAAGACAAGGATGTCTAACGGATCACTTGCAACCTCAAGACCCTCCTGCTCCAAACACAAGTGGTCTAAAATTACTAACAAAAGAGAAATAATATTGAAAACAGAACAAGTAATAAGAAGTCTTATTAAAAAGTTCAATGTTGAGCATAGTTCCTTGGCTTTTAAAAAAAAAAATTCCACATTCAATAATATTAATATTTATTGATTGTGTTCACCAAGCGAGATCAGTATTACAAAAATGCTTTAAAATGTAGGCAACTGGTTATCTGGAAAGAACAAGAGATGACCACTCTCCAGCAGTGCAGCAGGCTCCCAGGTGCCTTGATACCTGGCACACACTTGGTCAGTCGTCCTCGTCCTGTGTTGTTTTTGGCCTGTCCACCTTTTGGAATCAGGTGGGGATGTATGTGTTACCCATCTTTGTACCTAGCAAAGTGCCTGGACTATACTAGCCCTTCTATAAGTACTTTATAGATGTTGAATGAAGTATTAAGTCTTACGCAAATATATTATGAGTTAGCCACCTACTCATGGCGACCCCATGCACAAGGGAATCTGACTTTTGTGATCACTGGGTTTTCATTGGCTGATTTTTGGAAGTAGATCACCAGGCCCTTCTTCCTAGTCTGTCTTAGTGGAAACTCTGCTGAAACCTGTTCAGCATCACAGCAACACTCAAGCCTCCACTGATAGATAAGTGGTGGCTATGCATAAGATGAATTGGCCAAGAATCAAACCAGAGTCTCCCACGTGGGTGGTGAAAACTCTACCACCGAACCACCACCGCCTTCTAACTATAATAATGTTGTTGTTGAGTGCCATCGAGTCGATTCTTACTCAGTAATCCCATGTGACAGAGTAGAACTGTCCTATAGGGTTTTCTAGGCTGTAATCTTTATGCAAGCAGATCATCAGGTCTTTCTCCCAAGGAGCAGCTGTTGGGTTCAAACTGCTAATGTTTGGGTTAGCAGTCAAGTCCTTAACAATTGCACCACCAGGGGTCCTTCATATAATAATAACTACCTTTTACTTAGTGGGTACTATGCCAAGTACTATGGTAGCACTGGGGATGCAAAGTTGACTTGGATAAGGTCTGTGCCTAAGGAGATTCCTGTCTAGTTTAGGAAGACAGCCATGTTACAGACTGAGTATAAATTCCCCGGTGTGGGAGCCAAGAGAGGCATAGGACTGACACAGCAGGACATGGTATGTGGGTGTGGTGGTGAAGTTGATTCTTCCATCTTGAAAGATGGATAGGTGTTCATCAGGCAGACAAGGGAAGGAAAGGCATTTCAGGAATAGAATAGAGTTGGGAAACAGTTTGGTCCATTTGGAAAAATACAAGTTGTTCTAGATGGTTGAGGAGAAATTGGGACCTGGGGATGGCCACAGATAAGGCTGTGGAGTTAGGTGGGACCACACTAAGGAATTGGGACTTTATCCAGCAAGTGATGGAGACTCACTGAAGAACTTGAAGGAGGAAAGTTATGATCAGGTTGACACAAGGGTCAGGGAGACTCACTGGAGGCATAAAGCTGACCATAGAATCTGGGAACAAGGTAATGAAGACCTCATGAGACAAGGGAGTTACAAGGAGGAGGAAAAGGAGGGGATGAGCAAGAGTGCCAGAAAGGAGGCAAAGGGTAGAGGTAAGAGAACAGTGGGGTCTAAGACAGCCAGCTTCTCTCCAGGTTTCTGGCTTGAGTGGTTTGTGTGGATGGTGGAGCAACTCATCAAGAGTGAAAACTTAGAAGAAAGCAGGTGTGGAGGTGGTGATGTTGGAGTGTTAGGATGGAGTCAGCGGCTGGGGGAGGAAGGACAGTTAGTTTTTGTAGAAGATGATGAACTCAGTCGAGATGACTGTGGGGGGTCCAGGTGGCATTGGCTGCTCATAGGCCCGATGGGTGGGTACGGAAACTCTAGAAGACATCAGATACTCAGTGAGGGCATGAAGACTGAGAACAGGAGACAGGCCTGGAAAGAACCTCAAGGAGCACGGATGTTTAAAGGGCAAATGAAGGGAATCCATCAAGAAAAGTGAGAACAGGTGGTCTGAGAAGTGGACGAAGGAGGAGAAAGATGCTATAGGAGCTAAGCAGAGAGAGACTATTTGTTCAAAATGCACAGGAACTCCCATATTAAAATTAATTTTTGAACAGGAATTTCTGAGTTGATCTTTCTTGTAGGATGATTGCTAAGGGAGGCAGAGCTACGCGTAAAAAATCTGACCTTCATCAAGTAGGTTTTCATTGTACCACAAGACACATAAAGAACATTATAGAAATGGGGTCACTATTTTGTTCAGTTCTATAGCTCCATTTCTGCAAATAGGCTGGCTACTGCCATCCTCAACGTGCTTTCTGACAATAAAAAGGGCTATTTAATTGGCCAATCTTCCCTGACCCTTGACCGGCTCCCACGTATAACAACGTAGTTTAGTGCTCTTTTGGGGGATGGGTGAAAACAGCTCCAAGACATTTTACTCAAAGAAAATCAGGTGGCTTTTCTGCTTATCAATGACCTTTTTGACCACCTAGAGTCTGTCATCTTTCTCTCGTTATTAAAATGGCCTGGTAAAGTGCTTTCCTGTCTTATCCCAAAGCAACAGGTATGTCTGATCCTTTGCCACCAGGGGGAGCTGACATCTCGATAGCTAGACCTTGTACCTCTGAACCCTGCCAGGGTGGGTGGGTGGGTGTGTGTGTGTATGTGCGTGTTTTAATATTTTTCATAGACTTTATATTTTAGGGCAGTTTTAGGTTTAGAGAAAAACTGTGCAGAAAGTACAGGGAGTTCCCATACACTCCCTCTCCCCTGCACAGTTTCTCCTATTATTAGCTTCTTGCATTCCTGTGGTATATTTATTATAATTGATGAACCAATATTGATACATTAATGATAACTAAAGTTCATAGTTTACATTAGGTTTCATCCTTTGTGTTGTACATAATTTTCAAGAGAATAAGAAATAACATATATATGACATATATAAATTTACACAAGCATATTCACATATATATAATACAAATTTACACATACATATGTGTATATATGAAGGAGCCCTGGTGGCACAATGGTTAAGTGCTTGGCTGCTAACCGAAAGGTTGGCAGTTCAAACCCACCCAGTGGCTCTGAGACAGAAAGCCTGTCAATCTGCTACCATAAAGATTACAGCCTAGGAAACCCTATGGGGCAGTTCTACTTTGTAACACGTGGGGTCACTATGAATTGAAATCAGCTTGACAGCACCTAACAACAACAACGTATATATATAATCATATATATGTGTGTATATACATATATACACATACATCTATACTATTTTGTGTGTATCTACACACACACACATCACCAAGAACCCACAAGATTTTTTTTTTTTTTTCATTAGAATATTCAACAGTGAAAGGTAGGCAGGCAGCAGGCTGACTCAGGCCATTCCCTAAGACCCCAAGAGTGAGTTTCTTGAGGCAGAACTTGGGCAATTTTAACATGCACTTTACTCTAAAAACTGAAATAAACAGCACAATTTCTCTCCTGACAGGAAAAATCTTGTTCCCTAAGAAGAAAATCCTTCCCACCTTTTACTTTCTTCAGATTCCCTTTCTAACTTGTGCTCACCCAGCTCCTAAGCAGGTGAGGCTGGTTATAGGTCTCTGGGCTAATCATCTGTTGTGTGTGGAGGTGTTAAAGGAAACTCTTCTGTTCTTTTAACAGCTGTCCCTTTACAATCCATCAGCCGGAACCCAATCACAGAGGGAGATCTGGAGGTGTGCTGGGATGGGGAGGGTGCTCTTGTGGATAAATCCAATTACACAAGCGCTAGCTGTTCCCAGAGACACTTGTGCAGCAGCTGCCTCGATTCTTCTTGTTTACTGTCCAAAAGTAGGAGGGAAAGAAAAATGGGAGGACATACCGCAGCATATCCATTTACAATTTTATCTTTACATGTACTTCCATTTTTATCTCAGTATACTTCTGGACTTTTCTATTGACAACAGATGATAAATAATACGACAGTTTGATAAACAATCCAGTTGTTTCTTTGCTCCTCGTTTATATTTGAAAACATGCACATTTGGAAATGAATGGAACATAACAAAGAATGTATTTTCACTGGCTTTTTACTGGGCAGAGAAAAATGAAGGTGATAGAAGGCAACTCTGCAGTTGGCTTACTTATTTATTATTTGTTTCTAGAGGAGCACAAATTGATAAACCATAAAAAGAAGTGTGGATTTAGGAACTGCATAATTAGACACTGCAGTGATTCAAATGTCTGGTTCAAGAGACAATAGTTGATAACTGCTTCTTATTTAAACATATAAGCTCATAATCTGCCATTTACTAGGAGAAGGACCAAAACCAATTAAAAAAAAAAAGATTGGTACTGTAGGCAGTTTGGTGAGACAAAGGGGTAAGATGGTATTTTTCACAAGATGAGGTCAGGTTTCTGAATGGAGTTGTAGAATAATTGCAAATTTAACCAGGCACAATAATAGATCACTTTTAGCTTCAATAAGAAATGCCCTTGAAAATTTTGCCATACATGCAAATCTGGGTACAAAGCCCAAGCCCACTAGGACAGTGGCTGATGAGCTGAGGCAATTAGCCAGGACAATGAGGGGCTGTGGGGAGCATGGTCAAGCCTATGAAGCCTCATACCCCTCCACTTGAGCTGGGGGAGCTCCATGGCCAAAACCATCTTTCAAAGTTCAAAAGAGAGGCATAAAAATATTGGAAATTGCTACTCTAAGTGACAGAGGCTGGTGGTTCAGTAATAGAAGTCTCACCTTCCATGCGGGAGACCGTGGTTCAATTCCCAGCCAATGCACCTCATGTGCAGCCACCACCCGTCTGTCAGTGGGGGCTTGCACGTTGTTATGATGCTAAACAGGTTTCAGCGGTGCTTCCAGCCTAAGATGGACTAGGAAAAAAAGCCTGGTGATTTACTTCTGAAAATCAGCCAATGAAAACCCTATGGAGCACAATGATCTGATCCACAACTGATCATCGGGATGGCGCAGGACTGGGCAGCTTTTCATTCCATTGTGCCTGGGGTTGCCATTAGTTGGTGGCCAAATAGACAGCAGCAACAACAACAAAATATGGCTCAGGTGCTGCAGCTACAACAACAAAATATGGCTCAGGTGCTGCAGCTACAACAACAAAATATGGCTCAGGTGCTGTACCTGCCCGTCCTTATTCCCTGACACTTCCTGTTCACTCGGTGCCCAGGGCTTTCTGCCAGCACCTGAGAGTTCCTACCTGAGGGCATTCTCTGGCCAGGTGTATAGTTGGCGTAGGGGTGAATGCTGCTAAATTAATGCCCCTGAGAGTTGTTCTCAACCTCTCTATTTATGATAAATCAACACTCAAACTTCCTCCTTCTTGGGTAAGCAACACTAGGTGGCTTCACACAGTCTCCCTGAAGTTTCTTGGGGGGACAGGTGGTTGCTCAGTGTGGTGATGGGTTTCCCATTATCCCCCATGTAGGCGTCTTTCCCTTCTCTATCTCTTTTCCATACCTAACCACCTGGGATCACCTTCCCGGGATCACCTCTCAAACTATAGCATTCAAATCTTTGTTGAGCAAATGTAGTCGGTTTCTGGGGAACCCAAGCTAAGACAGTGCCATCTTGTTTGGCCAAATGTTACAATCATTGTACACACACGTATCTGCCCTTATAAGCCTTGTACATTGTACATGTGCGTATCTTCCATTGTATATGCTGTAAGCCCTTGAAGGCATGTGACATTTGTAAACCCCTATATGCTTTGAGCCCACCCAGAGGTACCTCAGAAGAAAGGCCTGGTAATCTATTTCCAAAAAATCAGCCATGGAAAACCGTATGGAGCATAGTTCTACTCTGACACATATGGAGTCACTGTGAGTCAGAATCAGTGCTTCAAAGCAGTTCGTTTTCGTTCTGGTTTGAACCCCTGCTGAGAATTTGCATTTCCACCCTAGATATACTAAATTGGAATCTACATTTTAACCAGATCCCCAGGTGATTCTCACGTATAATAACTTTTGAGAACCACTGCTCTACTAGTGGTTCTCAAAACTGCTCCCTAACCAGCATCATTAGCATCCCCTGGGAACTAGTTAGAAATGCAAATTCTCAGCATGGTTCAAACAGGAAGTAACCAGTTGGAAACCCTGGTCAGAAATGGCTCAACTGTTGTTTTTGGTATGCTTCATAGCATCTGGCAAACAGTAAGTGCTTAACAGATGTTTGCTAAATTGAATGAATGTAACTTTTACATTTTCCAAGCAGATATACACACTTGTTCCTTAGATCTCCTAAGTCAAGAGTCTTGTGTGCGAGTTTTGCGGAAGGAGCATAGCTCTGCTCCTGTGGTACCCCAGTGACCACGTTGGACAGTTCAGGACCCTGTGCCCCACCCCCACCCCAAAGGCCTTCAAAGAGGGGAAAGCACCTTGGTCTTGCTCCTGGAGGCTAATTTATCTCTTTCCTGGGCACAAATCCTGCCGAAAATCAGACACGTGTGATTCACAAGCAGAATCTGCAACTAGAAAAGTGTCTTTAATAGATAAAAGCAAGAACAAAGAAATTCAATCCTGAGTCCCTGTGGAAAACAGAAAATTATCTTAACAAATGCTTTGAGCACATGAGACAAAGAGGAAAGAAAGGAGATAAATAAGAGGGAAAGGGGTCATAGCCCGTTCAGCGGAATGTATCTTAAAAATCACAATTATGCCCCCTCCTTAAAGGACAATAAAGATCTTGACAGAACCAAATTACACTGAAGTTATTTTCCCTGGCTACAGATACTACTGTTCAGCTCATGGGCTAGAAATGATGGCAACTGAAGTTCAAGGTAAATTCTTGGTTTTAGTTATAAAGAAACCTGCTTGGGAAGGTGCACTCAGAGTGAACAGTCTTAGCTCTGTTACTTTTTGAAGACTGCTTGATTGGAACAGTTTAAAACAGAAAGCTTTATATTTTTATATCCTACCCCCAGCTATGTGAAAAATACAAAGAACGGAGGGGCAACTCTTTTGAGAAAGAGGTTCCTGGAAGCTTCAGTTTCTTATCATAAGGTACAACCCCACAGACCAACAGACGACTCGTCTTTTTACTTAAATATGTATATCTATATCCATATATATATAATCTCCAGAACTTCTCAAATTAGAAATTCAAAACCAAATAAAACCTCTTATTTACTTATTTGTTGTTTTTAGATGCCGTTAAGTTGGCTCCGACTCATAGTGATCTGATGTACAACTGAACGAAATGTTGCCCGGTCCTGTGCTATCCTCACAGTAGTAGGTATATTTGAGCCCATTGCTGCAGCCACTGTTATCAATCCATCTCATTGGGGGTCTTCCTCTTTTTTGCCCACCCTCTACTTAGCATGATGTCCTTCTCTAGGAATTGGTCTTTCCTCAGGACATGTCTAAAGTAAGTGAGATGAAGTATCACGATCCTTCTAAGGAGCGTTCTGGTTGTATTTCTTCTAAGACAGATTTTTGTTGTTGTTGTTCTTCAAGCGGTTTACGGTATATTCAATATTCTTCACCAACATTACAAATCGAATGCATTAATTCTTCTGTCTTCCTTTTTCACTGTCTAGATTTCCCATGTATATGAGGCAATTGAAAATACCATGGCTTGGGTAAGGCACACCTTAGTTTTTCACAGAACTCCAACACTGAGAGGTGTTTATGCCCAGAACTAAAGGAATATTCTATCAATCAAGAAACATTTTCTTTGCTTAGGTATTCCCATCTTAAATGCACATATTCACACAAACATACTGATGAATATTTCCTCTGCTGAGTCTGTAGATAATCAATTTCTTACTTACTTCATCTTCAAAGAGGGCAAACTCTGAGACAGAAGATCTTTCAGGATTTCCATCCTAACCAGCATAAAGCAACCATGAGTGAAATGTCCCAAACCAATAAACAGTAAGTAAACAACTTGGTAGCTAAGTAAGTCTTCCAATCGTATTCACTCCAAAATAGCTCCAGAAACAGAGTAGTATTCAATGTGTTGACATCAGGACAGGGGCATTTCTCACTGGAGGATGGGATGGGTCCTTTATCCTACCTCACCTATAGGTCCCTCTACCAATGTGTTGGGAACCAGGGGAGGATCTGGGCTCATCCTCTTTGGATATTTATTTTCCTGAGTGAAAAGCCCCAGTCCTGAGAAGAATGAAGAATCAGTCTCAGTGGCCAACAAGCACATGAAAAGATGTTCAACATCATTAGTCATTAGGGAAACGCAACTCAAAACCACAGTGAGATACAACCTCACCCCAAGTAGGATGGCAATGATTAAAAAAAGAGAGAAAGAGGGAGGGAGGGAGGAAGAGAGGGAGGGAGAAGAAAGAAAGGAGAGAAAGAAAAGATGCTGGCGAGGACGTGCAGAAATTGGAACCCTCGTCCATTGCTAGCGGGAATTTAAAATGGTGCAGCCACTGTGGAAAACAGTTTGGTGGTTCCTCAAAAAATTAAACATAGAATTATCATATGACCCAGCACTTTCACTTATAAGTATATACCCCCAAACAACTGAAAGCAGGAATGCAAACAGATACTTGTGCACCAATGTTCAATGCAGCACTATTCACAATAGCCAAGAGGTGGAAACAACCTAAATGTCCATCGACAAATGGGTGGATAAACAAAATGCAGTATATCCACACAATGGAATATTACTCAACCATAAAGAGAAATGAAGTCCTACTACATGCGACAACATGGATGAACTTCGAAAACATTATGCTGAGCGAAATAGGTCAGTCAAAAATGGACAAATACTGTATGCTGTCATTTATATGAAATATCTAGAGTAGGCAAATGCATAGTTTATTAGTGGCTACCAGGGGCTGGGGGGAGTGGAAAAGGGAGAATCATTGCTTAGGGGACACTGAACTCCTGTTAAGGGTGATGGAAAAATGTGAAACGGATAGTGGTGATGGTTGCACAACATGAGGAATGCAATTAATGTCACTGAATTGTACACATAAACAATGCTAAAATTACAACTGTTTTGTTATATATGTTGTTGTTGGATGCTGTCGAGTCAACTCCTACATGTAGTGACCCCGTGTGACAGAGTAGAACTGCCCCATAGGGTTTTCTCGGCTGTAATCTTTACAGGAGCAGATCACCAGGTCTTTCTCCCATGGAGCTGCTGGGTGGGTTCAAACTGCCAACCCTTTGGTTAGCAGCCGAGTGCTTAACTGTTGTGCCATCAAGGCTCCCTATATATATTTTTATCACAATTAAAAACAAATAATAAGGAGTCAGGCTCAGCATGTTTGGCCGTAGAGCAGTGCCACACAGGATCTCAGCATACAGGCAGGACAGAAAGGGATGAGGCTTGGTTTCCCTCTTGGTCCCTCTGTCTCACTTCGGCTCTCCCTGCTTTCTCTGGGAATGTCCTTGATGGGGAGCACAGCAAACAAGATCACTGAGTAAGCAGAGCACCTGGATGCTTTGATAATGGAAAATGAGAACCCCTAACTGTGGAGGAATTTCCCCTCCTGCTTCCCCATCGCTCTCCTTTTTGTTAGAAGTTGCTATACCAGAATTACCCTTGGGTGTCACAACAGAGGTACTAAGAAATCAGGAAATCTTAAGAGAAGAAAATATTTCTTTTCTTGTCTGCCCTGGCTTCCTTTAAATGAATAAAGTCAGTCCCACAGCACAAGAATAGAGTGCTGAGCTAGAACAAGAAATTTTCTGATATGACCCAAGGTTATCTATTTAAACCAACCGGTCCTCTACTCAATCTGTTATGAAGCAAGTTTTTTTTTAAAATGTCGACACAACCTCATTTATATTTTGGTCTAAAATCAACACCTATAATAAATCTAAGGTTAATGACAGAGAGAGAGAAAGTGTGGAAGGCAGGAGCTGTATATATAAAGAATTAACGGTACAAAGTACAGCTATGATTCCTCCTCAGATATACATTGACACATACATTATCAAAAGTGTTACTGAGAGGGGAGCATATTGCTGGTAAAACTGGAAGGCAGGTGAATAAAAAATAAAGTCCTAATCACATTTCTGCGATTGTTCCAATATATTAAGAAAGAAGCTGGCCTGTCTGGACCGATTTAAAAGGCAGAAGGTCGATGATGACTCAGCAAACCTGGGCCTTGCAGACTATCAATTCGAAGGAATGAACATTAAGAACGCATTTCAGAAGCTGAGCAGTTTCGTGGAGTTTGAAAGCACTGTGAGTGCATAGCTTTCTCTGAGACAGCATGAGTACCAGATTGATAGACAATTTATAAGAAATTCAAAAGCAATTATGGCAAATCATTACAACTGGCACTTCTACCAGACCTCCCCCAAAGCTTCCAATAAAAGGATATCCTTTATTTCTTTAAAAATTTGAGTCAGTCACTGTTGAATCCACAGAAAGAACTCACCCACTAGTCGTAAAATGGC
Source organism: Trichechus manatus latirostris (assembly GCF_000243295.1). Lineage (NCBI taxonomy): Eukaryota > Metazoa > Chordata > Mammalia > Sirenia > Trichechidae > Trichechus > Trichechus manatus. Next base: position 1,071,572 of record NW_004444087.1, read on the forward strand.
CTATAAGCCAGCACAGGAGAAAGAGAAAGGATGAAGCTAGTGACAGCACGCTCATGGTGACCAGGACAGGATCAATCAACCTACGGATGTCCCACGCTCAGTGAAACTCACAGAGGGTGGAGGAGAGTTCAGGAGCTCAGAATCCATCCTATAGGCCTGAATACAAGGCAAGGGTTTTCCTCAAAATTGTTGTTTTTGGGTGCCATAGAGTTGATTCTGACTCATAGCGACCCCATGTGACAAAGTAGAACTTGCCCATAGCATTTCCTAGGCTATAGTCTTTATGGGAGCAGATCACTAGGTCTTTTCTCCAGCAAAGCTGCTGAGTACATTCGAACGGCCAACCTTTCGGTTAGTAGCTGAGAGTTTAACCAGTGCACAACTAGGGCTTCTTTCCCCAAAAATTATTCCTCCAAAAGGAGGGAGCTACCTTCAGCTGAGTCCTTACTCAGTAGTCTCTCATATTACAAGTCTTCCTCATATTTCTTTATTTGAATATTAAGTACTGTTTGGAGAAGATGCATTAGCCTAAAGTAACCCCAATTCAAACTTACGTGGTTAGCTGGAGGAATAAGTTTTTAGAGGAGGCACAGCAATTTAACATAGATATAGTAATTATTTCTGAGGGGGGGGGGGTTTAAATTCATATTTGTGTCAGTTTTGTTGTGGAAAAACCTTTTAAGGATCATTTTAAAAAGCAATACAAATGATGGTACAACCACACTGTGGAATATCATGTGACTGTAAAAAGGATGAGGATGTTTTTTAGAGACTAATCGAGAAAGATCTCTAAGATATACCAATAAGTGTAAAAAGATAAATGCTGAACACTGTGTCCAGTGTGTTGCCTTTTTGGTAGAAAAGAGGGAAGAAATAAGACTCTGCATGCATGTTTGTTATTACTTACATAAAGAAAATAATTCAGTAAGACAGATGTGGAAATCATTATTCTTTTACAAATAGTCATTTCCGACTTTATTCTCCACTTCTCTCCAATATTCCTCAAAGTCACTTTGAGGACTAAGGTGTGCCTGATCCATGCCATGGTATTTTCAATCGCATCATATGCATGTGAAAGCTGGACAACAATTAAGAAAGACCAAAGAAGAATTAACGTATTTGAATTATGGTATTGGCAAAGAATATGCAATATACCATGGACTGCCAGAAGAACAAACAAATCTGTCTTGGAAGAAGTGCAGCCAGAATGCTCCTTAGAAGCAAGGATGACCAGACATAGTCTCACGTACTTTGGACATGTTATCAGGAGGGACCAATCCCTGGAGAAGGACATTATGCTTGGTAAGGTAGTGGGTCAGCAAAAAAGAGGAAGACTCTCAACGAGATGACTGACACAGTGGCTGCAACAATGGGCTCAAGTATAGCAAGGATTGTGAGGATGGCACAGGACCAGGCAGTATTTCGTTCTGTTGAACATGGGATCTCTATGAGTTAGAACTGACACGATAGCACCTAACAACAGCAACAACCCAATGTCCCCCCTTAGTTCCACTCATGCTGGTTTTCACTGCTCTGTTGGCGTGGTCTGCTCACTCCCAGCTCTTTGCCAAGCCCATATTCCATCCCACAAACCTATCTACAAATGATTTCTCCCAGCCATCTAGCTGCACAAACTCTACCCATCTCCCAGGGCCTAGATCAAATCTCACTTCCTCCATGAAACCTGCCAGAATCATGCTGACCCTTTCCTCCAAGTCCCTGCAACTCTCACAGAATATGTTACAAAATGGAACCCTTCAATAAGCATTGTGTTCCAAGAAATCTAGAAGATCAGTTCTCCTGCTTTGTCCAAAAATGCCAACAGAACTCAAAGGTTAACCTTCAAAATCATTCTTAGGGGGAAAAAAGTTTCCAATTTATATGTTTCTAACAGCCAAGAAAACCCAATGGAGCTCAGCTCTACTCTGTCACACGTGGGGTTGCCATAAATCAGAAACTACTCGATAGTAAGTGGTTTAGTCTGTTTTTAACAGGTTAAGGTAGAGATCCTGAATGTTCTTCTGGTTGCTGTTGTTATTGGGTGTCACTGAGTGGATTCTGACTCATAACAACCCTATAGGACAGAGTGGAACTTCCCCATAAGGTTTCCTAGGCTACAAATCTTTATGGAAGCAGATTGCCAGGTCTTTTTCTGGTGAGTTTGAACCGCTGACCTGTCTGTTAGCAGCCAAGCACTTAACCACTGTGCCACCAGGGCTCCTGCTTGCTGGATCTTCAGAAAAGACAGAACAAGCTAGAAAGGTCTGAGAAAGACATATAAAACTATCAAGACACCTGGACAGGTAGGAGTGCCTGGTATATGAAGATGAATACTGTTCAAGCCAGCAGATTAAAGCTGGGCCAAAATAATCAAAGCCCATACAATCCAGAAGCATATGTATAAGACCAGTCAGGACAGGTTTATCAAGTGTGAGTACTCAGTGATGGAATCTGGTGGCAATTGTTGACATTAAGGACAATTAAGAGGACAAATGAAGCCAACCTTGCCTAGGTGATGATTTAACCAGTAGTGAAGATAAATAGATAGGTTCCCAAGCTACAATCACATTTTAAGACAGCCTAGACTCTTTTGAGGGACATTCCAATATTTCCAGAGTTGACATCAGGATGGAAAACTGTGTCTAGTGTTCTCTGGTGACACTGTGAAGGAATATTGGATAGGACAGAGTGTTGGGTCCAGGGAGACAAGTTTTATAGCCTTGAAATGAGTCAACCTCCATGCAGCAGTTTAGCTGAGTGACTGAGAGCGCACCACCGTAGTCATCTACCTGGGCTTACATCCTGGCTTTACCACTTCCTAGCTTTATGAACTTGGACAAGCTCCTGACTGTGTCTGAGCCAACTTTACTCATTTGTAAAATGGGATAACACTTCCTACTGCAAAGGTTGCTCTAAATCTGAAAATTAAACGAGAATGCATGTAAAGTACTGAGCCGAGTCCCAGGTAAAGAGTAAGGGTGACTTCAATGTTAAAAAAAAGTTGCCGTTGAGTTGATTCCAATCCTTGGTGACCCCATGCATGACAGAGTACAACTGTGCTCCATAGAGTTTTCAATGGCTGATTTTTTGGAAATGGATTGCCAGGTCTTTCCTCCAAGATGCCTCTAGGTGGACTCAAACTTTCAACCTTTTGTTAGTAGCTAAGCATTTAAATGTTTGCATTATCCAGAAACTCTATATTCAATGTTAGCTATTGCTATTTATATAATTATTGTAATTATTATTGTTGCTATTGTAATTATCTGTATTATTGGAGTTTCCAGGAAAAAAAAAGTTCCATTTCCACTGCTGAGTAAAACTAAAGCTAGATAAAGTCATTCCTATAATTTCATTTTCAAGTTAAGTATTGTATTTTATTTTCAAGTAAAACATTATAATAATATATGCAAAGACCTAGGAGTTAGAAAACCAAAAGGGAAGGACATGCTTGTTGTTTTTCAAGCTGAAAGAACTGAAGAAAATATTCAAGCCTCAAGTTGCAATATTGAAGGATTCTATGGTCAAAAAATTGAACAACAAAGAAGCATCAAAAGAAGATGGAAGGAATACACAGAGTCACTGTACCAAAAAGAATGGGTCAATGTTCATCCATTTCAGGAGGCAGCATATGATCAAGAACTGACAGTACTGAAGGAAGAAGTCCAAGCTGCACTGAAGGCACTGGCGAAAAACAAGGCTCCAGGAATTGACAGAATACCAAAGGAGATGTTTCAACAAATGGATGCAACGCTGGAAGCACTCACTCATCTGTACAAAGAAATTTGGAAGACAGCTACCTGGCCAACTAACTGGAAGAAATCCGTATTTGTGCCCATTCCAAAGAAAGGTGATCCAATAGAATGTGGAAATTATCAAACAATATCATTAATACCACATGCAAATAAAATTATGCTGAAGATAGTTCAAGAATGGTTACAGCAGTACATGGACAGGAAACTGTCAGAAATTCAAGCAAGATTCAGAAGAGGGCATGGAATGAGGGATATCATTGCTGATGTCAGATAGGGTCTTGCTGAAAGCAGAGAATACCAGAAAAAATTTACTTGTGTTTTATTGACTGTGCAAAGGTATTTGACTGTGCGGATCATAACAAATTATGGATAACAATGAGAAGAATGGGAAGTCCAGAATACTTAATTGTGCTCATGCAAAACGTTTACATAGACCAAGAGACAGTTGTTTGAACAGAACAAGAGGATATTGTGTGGTTTAAAGTCAGGAAAGGTGTGTGTCAGGGTTGTATTCTTTCACCATACTTATTCAATCTGTATGCTGGGCAAATAATCCGAGAAGCTGGACTATATGAAGAAGAATGGGGCATCAGGATTGGAGGAAAACTCATTAACAACCTGCATTATGCAGATGACCCAACCTTGCTTGCTGAAAGTAAAGAGGACTTGAAGCACTTCTTGATAAAGCTCAAAGACTACATTCATCAATATGGATTACACTTTAACACAAAGAAAACAAAAATCCTCGCAACTGAGCCAATAAGCAACATCATGATAAATGGAAAAAATATTGAAGTTGTTAAGGATTTCATTTTACTTGGATCCACAATCAACACCCATGGAAGCAGCAGTCAAGAAATCAAATGACGTATTGCATTGGGCAAATCTGCTGCAAAAGACTTCTTTAAAGTGTTACAAAGCAAAGATGTCACCTTGAGGACTAAGGTGTACCTGAACCAAGCTATGGTATTTTCAACTGTCTCATATGCATGCAAAAACTGGACAATGAACAAGGAAGACCAAAGAAAAATTGATGCATTTGAATTATGGTGTTGGTGAAGAATATTGAATATACCATGGACTGCCAGAAGAATGAACCAATCTGTCTTGGAAGAAGTACAGCCAGAATGCTCCTTAGAAGCAAGGATGGCCGGACTTCGTCTCACATACTTTGGACATGTTGTCAGGAGGAACCTATCCCTGGAGAAAGACATTATGCCTGGTAAAGCAGAGGGTCAGTGAAAAAGAGGAAGACCCTCAATGAGACGGATTGACATAGTGTCTGCAACAACGGGGTCAAACATAGCAATGATTGTGAGGATGGCGCAGGACCAGGTAGTATTTCATTCTGTTGTACATAGGGTCACTGTGAGTTGAAACTGACTCAATGGCACCTAACAACAACAATTTCATTTTTATGACCTGAAGTGTTCTCTGCCATAATTTAGCAGTTTCTTTGTTATATTTAAAAAGTTCCATCATAATAAATAATATTTGCACATGTAGATAAAATGTGCATATATTAATAAAATTGATTTGTGAAAGTCTCTTAATTAAGTCATAGAATTGAGACATTTTAAACAAAATAACATTATTAGCTCACTATAGGGAATTTTATAGTGAAAAAATAGAGTTGTTGGATTATCTAGAGAATTCAGACCAAAAAATCCACTTGCACTTTAATCAACTAGCTTGGCAGTCCTAATGGTTCTGGATACAGTAGATAATGACTATAATTTATTTTAGCTGAGTAGCCTATTAATCTGCCTATACCTTTTCTGAAGTTTTATCATTAATTGCTATTAATGCTTCGTAATCAAGGCAGAGCCAGTCACTGAAACAATTAACCTATTTCTGAAGGTGCAAATAGAAAGATAATTCATCCGTTTCCTAATTTCTTCCCCCTGGTGCAACATTAGCCTGACTTTTGTCACTAAATACTCTTCTGCTGGGGGCCCACGGCAGGTGCTGTCAGAATCAAGGAAAAACAAAGGAGGTGTTCAGTCCTAAGGGTCATTCCTGGAGTTCTGTGGGGAAGAACGATCATTGTTAACCAAGGAAAGAGCCTAAGTCACGACCACAGTTCCCACTACCGAAAGGCATTAAATGAGCTAGATTCCTGCAAAGAAACTCACCCTAAAGTCAAATCTATTTATGACATGGGAGTAGATTGTTCTTCCTGCCCAGTAGAGTTTTCTAAAGTGATAGAACGCAAGTCCACACAAACAAATCAGACAAAATCACAAAATCGCAGAGGATGAGTCAGACACATTCTTTCTCGCCACTGACATTAGCTGAATAAACCTGAGTTTACCAGCTAATGCACCCTCTTAAATGACAGTGTCGTGGAAAGCACAGGCTTATAGTTCAAAGACCTTGAGGTTTAAGTTCTGGCTTTGCCACCTACTAGGTCTCTGACCCGACAAGCTTCAGTTTACTCTAAGCTTCCTTTTAAAAAACAACAACAACAAAAAGTTGCCCTTGAGTCAGCTCCAACTCATGGCAAGTCTGTGTGTTTCAGAGTAGAACTGTGCTCCATAGGGTTTTCGATGCCTGATTTTTTGAAAATAGATTACCAGGGCTTTTCTTGAGGTGTCTCTGGGTAGATTTGAACTTCCAACCTTTCAGGTAGCAATCAAGCACGTTAACCATTTGCACCACCCAGGGACTCCAACTTTCCTTTTACCACAATGTGAAGTATTATGCCTATTTTACAAAGTTGTTGTAAGGACTAAAGAGAGTAAATAATATATATACGGTGCTTGTTAACACAGCATCTGGCACACAGGAGGTGCTCAGTAAACCTCAGGCACGAAAATACCCAGGAGAAATAGGACAGAAACTGAAGAAACCAACATTTGCTGACTCTGAAAAAATTCTATTCCATTAAGTAATGTGATTTCTTCGGAATTCCAGGTATTTAAAAGGATACTCAAATATCAATGTGTTCATAACATTTTACATTTAATGTGAAGTCAGACCTGGTCCAATAAGACCTCACAGGCAATTTCTGAGACTTCCAAGCCCCACCTGGGAAATCTAAACCAGAATAAAGTGTCCACCCCTACCTGTCCACTGCACCAAACATCAGCCAACGCAAACCTACTGGTGGATGGATCAGGGATAAGCCCGTGGCCGGAAGCCCAGTATCGGATGTACTGAGGGCCCCAATTTAAGCCCTAGGGGTGACAAGACTATCGGAGCCAACTTTTACTTAAGTTCTGGCCCCCATAAGGCCTGTTGGAAACGTGGCTCCTTGCCTACTCCCTGTGTGAATGAAAAAGAATGATTGTTCCCATTTTACAGAGCAGGAAACTGACACACAGAGAAGTCAAGCCACATGGCCTGGGTTACATAGCTACTAAGTGTTTGAGACAGAAGAACTCAGATCCACGTGACTCCAGAGTTTGTGTCCTTAACCACCATGCTGTCTGCCTCTTTAGAAGCCCTTGGCCGGTGTGTGCCAACCTGTGCTATAAGGAGTGAATCTGCAATTGAAGCAGTGCAATGGGCATTTCTCTAACTGACCTCAGAGCAAACTGGGAAAAGAATATAAAGACAAACGTAACGTTTGTTGAGCACCTTCGACATGCCAGGCAGTATGCTAGGTGTCTATAAACAACCATCTTTTTATTGTTCACAGAAACCCTGGGAGATTTTCTTAGCCCAGCTCTGAAAGCTCAAAGGGCTTGGGCCACTGCAATGGAAAGTAGAACCATCTCCAGGTTTGCTTCACCAAACCCGTCCATGCTCCTTCCACTACACCACACATCTCGGTGCCTCCTTCTGTCCTTCCATCCACTGTCACCAAGTAGATTCCAACTCAGAGTGACCCCATGTGTTACAGAGTAGAAATGCTCCATAGGGTTTTCTTAGCTATAATCTTTACAGAAGCAGATTGCCAGGTCTTTTTTCCATGATGCCAGAGAGTAAGTTCAAACTGTGAATCATTAGGTTAATCATTGAGCGTGAACTGTTTGTGCCAACCAGGGCCCTCCTTAGATCCTCTTTATAGTGGGTGTCCACCATCCGTTTGTCATACTGTAGTGGCTTGCATGTTTCTGTGATGCCAGAAGCTATGCCATCTGTATTTCAAATACCAGCAGGGACACCCACGGTGGACAAGTTCCAGCAGAGCTTGTAGTCAAAGACAGACTAGGAAGAAAGGCCTGGTGGTACACTTCTGAAAATTTAGCCAGTGAAAACCCTGTGGACCACAACAGAATATTGATCAATAGATGGGCCCTCAAGGTAGAAAAGCACTCAAAATACACAGTGGCTGCAACAGTGGACTCGAGCACATCAACGATCATGAAGGTGGCGCAGGACCGGGCAGTGTTGTTCTGTTGTACGTGGGGTCTCCATAAGTCGGAAACAACGGGACAACAACTAATAACAACAACATAGCAGGGATGCTTCAGGGCTGGAAGACTGGAAAAGACAGCATGTGACTCTGTGGGGGTGGCTCCGATCCCTCCCCCTGCAGAACACCTCACAGGCTTCAGTCTCAGACAATTGCCCCCTCTCCAGCCCCCTCTTTATCTCAGGATGTGAAAGGGGATAAGAAGTTTGTACAATGCATTATTGTAAAAGCCTACTCATGGAAAATACAAAGGGACGTTAAGGACACAGTTCTTGAAAGATAACTTCCATGTTATCAGTGGGAAAAGTGGGAAGTGGCTGACACTTGGGGGAATCACTGGGGTTTTCCCATCCACATATTCGGGAACCTGCTTGTGCATCTTCTCAGAGACTGGAGGACACATCAGTAATGCCTCTGAGAGCAGACATTCAGATCATCTTTTCCTCAGAGACCATGACAAATCTTACAGCACTTTCTCTTAGCATTCTTCCATTAAAAAGAGAAAAGCATCCTGCAAAAACAGCAAGCAGGCCAAATAGAACTTGACGCATCAGAAAAGTAAACCCCCTTCTTTCATGTCCAGTCTGTTTCCGGATTAAAACCATTTACTTTGGAGAGGAGATTAATAGCAATCATTTCTCCTAATAATAGTGGAAATGCCACAGCTCTTGCCAATAACAACTTGAGCAATGAACTTGAGCAGTAGACTATGTTGTGTATGCATCACTAACTGCAATTTCGACATGGAAACTTCAACGTGCTTTTTACTCTAAGCAAACTTAGATGGGCAGGGATTTCTACTCGATTTCTCCCCATTGCCGTTCCTTATTTTTTTAAAAAAATGCCACCTGTGTTAATAGAGGGACAAAACACCTCAAGATCTCAGAGTTTCTTTCCTGATGTTGTGCTCTGCACTCTGTCCTACTTTAGGGTTCTTACAGCTCCTCACAGGTAGAGAGCAAGCAAAAGCACCAAGCCTAACCTAAAACAAAAACCAACCGCCATGAGTCAATTGCAACTCATGGCGACCCTACATGTGTCAGAGTCAAACTGTGCTCCATAAGGCCATAAGGTTTTCAGTGGTTATTTTTCAGAAATAGATCACCAGGCCTTCCTTCCGAGGCATCTCTGGGTGGACTCGAACCTCCAACCTTCCAGTTAGCAGCTGAATGTGTTCACCATCTGACCACTTTGGGACTCCAACATAAAATAAGTAACCATAAAATGTTCTAGGTAATTGAAATAAGACCTTAGGTTAACCTTTATGTCAGTATACCAGTCCAGTTGCTGCTGAGTTGACTTCGACTCATGGCAACTCGATGTGTGAAAATCCTGCAGATTATAGAGTAGAATTATAATCCATAGGATTTTCAATAGCTGATTTTTAAGAAGTAGATTGCCAGAACTGTCTTCCAAGGCACCTCTGGGTGGACTTGAACCCCTAACCTTTTGGATCCTAAAAAAAGAAAAACAACAAAAAACCAAATCCACTGCCATCGAGTAGATTCCGACTCATGATGACCTTATAGGACAGAGTAGAACTGCTCCATAGGGTTTCCAAGGAGTGGCTGGTGGATCTGAACTGCTGACCTTTTGGTTAGCAGCCGAGCTCTTAACCACTGAGCCACCAGGGCTCTGGATCCTAAACTAGGTTGTGGTAAAACCCCTGGGCTCCAGAACTCTGCTTTACCAGCCGCTGCTCCTTACGTGGGTTGTTTTGTTTTGCTTTATTATATGCTCGGTGTAAGCAGCCAGACTCTGAGCTACAGCCAGAAAAGGGCATAAAGGAAAACTGAGCTGACAAAATCAACAACCAAGGGTCAAATTAAGAGGCTGGTTCTAGCACATCTTGGAGCACTTGAGAGACTGTAGCTGATGTCCTTACATCATCAGCCAGGGTGAAAATTACAATGGCCATAATTAGGAATGAGAATCCAAGACTTGAAGTACCAGACAAGTGGGTTATTTACTGTGAAGGCTGGCCCCCTCACCTCTGTCACACTCACATACTGGGACAAGGGAAAAAAAAAAACATTCTGAGTGGGAAGAATTACAGCAGATAGGAGGAGGGTAATGGGTGAAGAAATTCATTATTATCTTTAGTGCCACTTTGTAAACTTGAAAATTAACATGCCAAAACTCTCTGAGGGATGGCTTACAGAAAAGCTATAAACTAATCAAAACAGCAGTGAGACTATGAGCCTGAGGAAAAAGGTGGCTTCTTGGTTGTCTCTCAGGGAACCTGGAAAAATATCCTGATGCTGTTTTCATCAGGAATAAATTCAAATGTGAGAAGAGCGATTCAGTTTCCAAGAGACCCAGAAGGAATTCTTGATGTCAGCCCGCCATCTTGTTTGCTGTCTGGAGTCTGAGGCACATATGGTCAGGGAGCTTTGGATGAAACAAATGCAGGTGAGGTGCTCACTCCACCACCACGACAAGCTCAGGTCCTGTGATGTCCGGTCATGTCACTCCTGTGTCAGGAGTTGTCGCCCCCATCCATTTCACATATCCAAGTGCAATCCTTCTGCCCAAGTCAACACAGTTCGAATCTCTTCCAACAAGTCACCCAGGCAGCCAAGTTAGAAAACCTACTATCCTTCACTCCATCCTCTCCCAGTTACATTCAACTAGTGATCCATGTACCTCTGAAATACTTGGGAGTCCAACTTCTCTCCATCCCCAGTGTCTTAGTTAACTAGTGCTGCTATAACAGAAATACCGCAAGTGGGTAGCTTTAACAAACATAAATTTATTTTTTCACAGTTTAGAAGTCTGAATTGAGGGTGCTGGCCCTAGGGGGTGGCATTCTCTCACTGTCGGCTCTGGGGGAAGGTCCTTGTCTCTTTTAAGCATCTGTAGACCTGGTGTTCCTTGACTCCTTGGTGATCTTCATATGGTATGGTATCTATCTTCCCCCATATGTGCTTCTCTTCCTTGTTTAATCTGCTCCTTCTATATCTCAAGAGATTGACTCAAACCACACCCTATACTAATACTGTCTCATTAACATAACAAAGAGAACCTTATTCCCAAATGGGATTATAACCACAGGTATAGCAGGCTTTACAACATATATTTTACCAAAAAATTTAAAAAACCAAACCCGTTGCCTCAAGTCGATTCTGACTCATAGCGACCCTACAGGACAGAGTAAAACTGCCCCACAGGATTTCCAAGTAGCAGCTTGTGGATTTGAACTGTTGACTTTTTGGTTAGTAGTCAAGCTCCTAACCACTGCACCACCAGGGCTCCGCACATATTTTAGGTGGACACAGTTCAATCCATAACACCCAACCTCTCTCATTTGCCTTAGGCCAGGCCCTCTTCATCTCTCACCGGGATGGTTACAGCCACCTCCCCTCTGCCCCATAATTCTCTGTGGTTATACTCTCTCAGGTCACCCTAAATCCTGTCATCTTAAAAAAAAAAAAAAAAAAAATGAAACTTTTGCTTCCAGGTGATTTCAACTAACCCATTTTGCATTTCTTCTTAAAACCCTAGAGTAATATCCAAAGGAAAACAAAATAGGGAAATATATATATTAATACTGAAAATCAGGAATGCTACCATTTACAAGAGAAAAACTCAAAAAGTTTTGCAAGACATAGTATAAAGGAGCCCTGTCTGAGGGAAAGGCCTACCCATCTGACATTTTCTACCTGGAAAAGAAAAGTTCACCCGGATAATAAGTGGAAGGGACCCACAGTGACCCCACACATGGACCAAAGGTCGGTATGTCAGGGATCAGAGATAAGCACGGTCTCTGGAGGTGGCTGATGGGAAGGGCGCATCTATGAATGCCCCTTGGAAGTGTACAGAGGTTGGCCTGAAGGTACTGGATGAGGACTTACACATGGCTTAACCTTGGCATGCACAGAAAACTAAGGAGCGAGTAGAAAGCAGTTTCTAGACTTCGATGAGCACCAAAATCACCTGGAGGGCTTGTTAAACTAGATTGCTGGGCCGCACTGCCAGAGTTTCTGATTCAGTTCATCTGGGGTGAGGCCTGAGACTCTCCATTTCTAATAGGCTCCCAAGTGATGCTGATGCTGCTGATCTGGGACCAACACTTTGGGAACTTCATGAACACGATAAGTACCAGTGAGAGGGGAGCAACGCCCAGAAACTTCTGGATCTTTACAGCACAAATAGAAACACATTCCTTTAGTCCTGTGATAAAGAGTCCCTCTACCCAGTGATCTTGAACTGTAGTCACTTCACTATAGCTACACGGATTTGACCATTATCTTGGCAAAAAAAAAATTAAGCAATCCTAAACCTTTACTTTTTCTCCTTGTCTATGATTTAAATCATGAATAAGGAAGACTAAAGGAGAACTGATGCATTTGAATTATGGTGTTGGTGAAAAATACTGAATATACCTTGGACTGCCAGAAGAATGAACAAACCTGTCTTGGAAGAAGTACAGCCAGAATGCTCCTTAGAAGCAAGGATGGCAAGACTTCATCTCACATGTTATCAGGAGGAACGAGTCCCTGGAGAAGGACATCATGCTTAGTAAAGCAGAGGGTCAGCAAAAAAGAGGAAGACCTCAAAGAGACAGACTGACACAGTGGCTGCAACAACAGACTCAAACATAGCAATGATTGTGAGGATGGCTCAGGACCAGGCAGTGTTTCATTCTGCCCCACATAGGGTCGCTATGAGTCAGAGCAACTCTATGGCACCGAACAACAACAATTTGAATAGATACCCACACAGTCTTTGATGAAACCCATTTTAACACCCAGTACAAGATTAACATAGACCACCTTTTGTAAGGAAAGAAAGATATACGTATGAGTCACGAGTCTCTGGGTAGCACAAACGGTTAAGCATTGAACTACTAGCGGAAAGGCTGGTGGTTTGAACCCACCCAGAAGCACCTCACAAGACAGGTCAGATAATCTGCTTCTGAAAGTTTTCAGCCCTGAAAACCCTATGGAGCACAGTTCTACTCTGCACACATGGGGTCGCCATGAGTCAGAATCAACTGGACAGTAACAACAACTTATCAGCTGGACTAAATTTTAGCTGCAATGAAAAACTCTGGCGTAATCATGAGGACATTCGCCATCTCTCATGACTAAGTCCAGGGGTAGGGTAGGCTCCAGTTGTAGTACAATCAGTAGTTCAACGCTATCATCATTGCCAGGGTTCCTTCCATTGCTTGGCTTTGCTGTCCTCAGTGACAGTTTCATCCTCGAGTTGATAACAAGATGGCTGGAATGTTTATGGGTGTCAAATTCAAACACTGCAATGGTTAGAGGAGAAGAGGAACTATCTTTTCCTGTAGCTGTTTCTTGGGAGTGAGGAAGTTATTTCTAGAAATCAACTTTTCTGTCTCAGTGGCCCAAATTGGGTCAGATGTCCATTCCTAAAGTCATTGGCAAGAGACCAAAGGGGCAGCTTCTGTCCAGAGGTGAGATGGGAAGGCAGAGAGGGTTAGGAGCTGGTTGAATGGAATCAGGGGTGGAAAGGAAGAGTGTGCTGTCGCAGAATGGGGTGAGCAATTAGGGTCACATAACAATGTATGTACAAAATTTTGTATGGGAGACTAACTTGAAATGTAAACTTCATTGAACTACAACAATAAAAAAAAATTCATTGGCAAGGAGAATGGGGTCATTCTGACTAATTTAGACATTTGGGGTCAAACAGGTGTTGGGGAAGTCACCTGCAATAAAACTATAATAAACAAAAACAAAAAAATTACCAGGCATAGAAAAAAATCTTTAGTACAGTCTATAATAAAGGGATCAGTTTTTAAAATGTGAGGAAATATTCCCTTATGAAACAGAATACTTAAGGAAATTTCTGAATGAAATTTTCACTGGGAGCTAACAACACACTGTAAATATGAAAATGGAATAATCTGAAATCAGGAGTGACTGCTTTCAGATAAGAATAAAATTGCCAAAATTAAAAATGCAATAGAAGCCCTGGAGAACAGATTGGATACTACATAAAATCAAATCAGTAATTTTGGCTGGAATGGAGAGTTTTGCCTACAACTCAGAAAAAAATAGACTAAGTGAGCTATGATGAGAAAAAGATAAGCAAAACAGAAGATGGATCCAAAAGACCCATGGGAACGGTAGGAATTTCCAAGGTAGAAACAGAGTTGGTGAAGGAAAGACATCAAACAACCAATGTGGAAAAACTTGCTATCTTGAAAGAAGAGTAGATTTGTGTCTTCAAATAAAAAGGGCTTACTTCAAATTTGTCCACATACTGCAGCCAGTGTGATCTTCCCAAAACCATCTTCGCTTAAAATCCTTGGTTGAGTTATCATTCCAAAAACCAAACCCATTGCCATCGAGTCCATTCCAATTCACAGCGACCCTACAGCACAGAGTGGAACTGCCCCATAGGGTTTCCCAGGAGCAACTAGCCATTAACTCTTAACCACTTTGTCACCAGAGCTCCAAGTTACCATAACTCCCAGAATAAAGCCCAAAGTTCTCAGCATGGACAATATGATCTGGCCCTATTGATTCCCAAACCTACATTTTATCACTTCCCCACAAACAAGATGGCCAGAATGGACACCTTCCCATTTCTGGAATGTTCTTCAAGCCTTTGCAGACGGCTGCCTCCCTGAATTGTCCTCTCACCTTATCCCCTAACTGCAACCTTTCATCTTAAAAGTTCACTTAACTGTCATCTCCTCTGTAGAGCTTTCCGAGAACTGCTGCCTCGCCTGGTCTAATTAGGTGCCCCCTCCTCTGTGACCCCACCACCCCTTGTGCTTACTCTCGTGGTCAGCAGCACTGGTCACTTGCCTAATTGTTGTTTCGTTGGCCTCTCCCTTAGAGGACTGTGACCTCCCTGACATCCAAGTCAGAGCCTGAGGCCCCAGTGTCTAATACAGTAGATCCTAATGAATCACACTTTATAGTTTACCCAAAATAGACTAGACATTCCTTCAAGCTAGAAGCCTTTAGCTTCTCCACAGTAATGGACAGTTTGTAAATAAAGTGAAACCTGTGAGAGCTGGAACTCGACAGGACTGCCTTGTTTATCCACGTCTTGCAAATTTTCTGCTTTTGACAGGGTGCAGTCTTACCACTTTTCTATCACTCCTTTTAGTGGAAAACAGTAAAACCTATGAAAGCCAGAACCTGTGTAAGGTGGAAACCTGTCAGAGAAGGAAAACTTCAAATATTTCCCACTAAAATGAGTGATAGCAAAGTGGTAAGACTGCACCCTGTCAAAAGAGAAAAACTTGTGAGACCCAGAAAAACAAGGCAGTCCCAACGCATTCCGGATCTCACAGGTTTCACTGTAATTGTGTTTTTCTTCTTTGACAGGTTCCAGCTTTCGTGGGTTTTACTATATATCAGAATTCTTAAGAGCTCTAAGAGCTGATGTTCCATTCAGAAACAGATTCCACCAAGCATAAAGCATGGTGCTATTTTGGCCAGTGCCTGGATATTATCAGTATTTTTTAACTCTCGGTTCACTGGAAATAATAAGCAAGCAGATCTAATCCCTCTGACCCCCTCCCTCTCCTTCACCTCAGTCATCATCTGTCATCACTTGATGGGCAGGGAAGGCAGGGCTATGACTTATCTCTAACGCTTGACTGGCAACATTAGGAGGGTCCTGTTGGAGTCCCCGGGTGGTGCAAATGGTTAACGCACATGGCTGCTAACTCAAAGGTTGAAGGTTTGAACCCACCCAGAGGTGTCTGGTAATCTACTTCTGAAAAATCAACCATTGAAAACCCTGTGGAGCACAGTTTTACTCTGACACACAGGAGGTCACCATGAGTTGGAGTCAACTCAATGGCAACTTTCTTTCTTTTTTAAATGGCATCAGCAAAGGCAGAATCTGACTTAAAGAGCAAGAGCAATATTGACACACCCACATAGTCTGCAAAACCAGTAATTCACCGCAGCCCTTGCCTCTGCAGAGGAACTAATTGTTCATTGATCACTGCCATGCATGCATTATGGCATAGAGAGAGAAGCCCAGCTTTTAGACTCTGCAAGGAAAACGAAGTTGTTCGGTTTGTAACATAAGGCAGGGAGAAGGGGAAAGGAAGTAAAGAGAGATAAGGCAGCAAAGATAGATTATGTGAGATGGAATATAGTTAATAATAGTAATTATATTAGTGATAGCATGAATTATTCATACTTAGTTAATAGTCATTATATTAGCAGTGATAGTAATAGTTACGAGTTAATGGGCTAATGATGATTGCACTGAATGTTGTAATAATAATGGGTAGAAGAATGATTCTATGCCAACAGATCAATCTGAAGAGAGGTAAAATATAGGACTGCAATGAACAGTTGGTATAAACATGTTCACGAGAAAAAGAGAGTGTGACAAACCATGTCTGTGGAAAATTATGAGAGGATAAATATGGCTAGCTGAAAAGGGAACAATTTCAGTAGAACTGCTTATCCACAGGCATTTTCTGCATGGAAACTGGAGTGTTAGATGCTTCCTGAGGATTCCAAGATACTATGGTATCCAGAGGAAAGACAAGCAGGCCATACTAACCCTGGGGTCCCTGATCTGCTATGGAGTTTGGGTAGGAAGGCAGCACCCAGGGCAGCTGATCTGGGACCCCATTAAAGAAAATGTTGCCGAGTTACTTCTGCCTAGAAGAGGACTCCTACTCAACTATGGATTACATATGTCGCTGTTAGTTGCCATTGAGTTGATCCCGACTGACGGCGACCCCAAGTGTGCAGAGTAACTGCTTCGTAGGGTTTTCAAGGCTGTGATCTCTATGGAAGCAGATCACCAGGTATTTCTTTCAAGGTGTATCTGGGCAGGTTCCAGCTGCTAACCTTTCAGCTGGTAGTCAAGAGCTTAACCATCAGCACCACCCAGGGACTCCTATGAATTACATAGAAGGTCTATGAAATTGACTTTCTCGGGTTCTGTAATAAAAAAAAAAAACTAAAATGACAACAAAAGATGTTTCTACTTTACTGCAAGTTTGAATAGACCATGTGTGTGCACGCGCGTGTTTGTGTGTACACATTCATATATTCTATATTGTCATAGCAAAGCACCATCTGACACTCTACTCTGTTAGAAGTAAAAACAAAGAGTTTTATTGTGGAAGGAATTTCACGAAACGGGAGACACTTTAACATCCAAGCAGGATGTCACAGTGTTCCACAATGGGAAAGGAAAGCAGGGTTTTTATAGAGTAAAGTGAACAAAGGCTGCATGCTCACAGGCATGGAAAAAATAGGGGAGGGGTACATGGCAAAAATTACACGGAGGTAGTTAAAATTTTTCTCAAAATTTTTACTATCAGTAAGTCTATTTGTTAGTATCCTGGGGAACAACTGAGTTAACCTTCTGTAACAACTGTGTGTTTGCCTCTCCCTCTCATCTTAAAGTAACAAGCTACGCTTACAGATGTACACAGAGTCAGCAGAAATGGAGCGAAGGTCTCAGTGAGTGAATAAAAATGAAGTCTGGCTAAGACCTGGTTAATCGGCTTTTACCTCATCTTGCTTACAGAGTTATGAGACAATTGCAGGCCCATTTTTATTATCAATTCTATTTCCTAACCTCCTGGGACAATTGTGACTAAAGGTATTCTCCCTAGAACAAACTGCATAAACATTCTTGACAAACATATTTTAACAAACAATTCCTTGTACAAACTAAAGTCTTGACCTTTGCTCCTTTGTGTTACAAACAGTTAAACTTTCACAAGAAGCTAATTGTCTTGTCTGAAGAGTAGGAGCAGAGACTTTAGGCTAAATTGCAACTTGATTCAAAATGCAATTTAATTTGGATCTGGGCCGATTATTTTATTTAGGACAAGCACCTTGGGTTTTGGGGTCTGCATACACCTCCATACACAATATACATCCATGTACACATGGGTATAAGCAGGAAAGTAACTATGAGTCTCTTAGAAGTCAAAATTATGTCTACAAAGCCTTAGTTTTTCCCTCCTTAAGAACTCCAGAAATAGGAGGCGGGGCCAAGGTGACAGAGTAGTCAGACGCTTCCGGTGGACCCTCTTACAACAAAGACCTGAGAAACAAGTGAACTGATTATATATGGCAATCTGGGAGCCCTGAAAATTAAAGACAGAGTTGAGGAACTGGACTGAGTGGCGGGGGAGGGAGAGACAGTTCGGAAGCAGCGAGGAGTTGCAGGACATAACCCGGTGAGAGTCTGACCCCTTCAGGCCTGATCAGCTCGGGAGTGAGCAGTGAGGGAGGAAAGCGGTGGTGCTCAGGAGGTGAGTTTTCCACACTGGGAGAGAACCAGCACCAGAGAGTCTACAGGGCCACTCAGAACCAGTGAGAAGTAGTCCTAGATCCGCGAAAGATAAGTACTTGCATACCCCTTACCATGCGGATCAAAAACACCCCCCTCAGGGAAAAACCCTCTCCCATTTACCTCCCTGCTCCCTGTTCTGCACTGGGTCCCAGATCAGCTTCAGCAATTGCAGAGTCCCCTGGTCTGGAAGTAGGATGTGTCACACTCTTGGAGCCATTCTCCCGGCCTTGAAGAGTGAACAAATTAACAGACAGGGAAAAAATAAACTGCCGGCTCCCCTAAGCCAGGAACTCAGGGTAGGCACAGCTCCTTTGCCTAGGCACAGGCATAAGGGATCCATGGACTTTGAGTGCCTTTCCCCCTGCACAGATTTGTGTGGGCCCGTCTCAGCAGCATAGGCCCTCATTACCACAGTACAACAGGGTATATACCAGAACTCTAACTTCAACTGTTTCAGCTGTGAAGCGGCAGGTCTTGACATTTGACACTGCTGTCTCCATTAAGCAGGGTCTTCACCTACCCACATCAGATGCCTGAGGACTGGTGGCTCCACCCATACCACCTAGCCACCTGCAATAGGGGTCCATGAATAAGAGGTGCCCCCAGTCCTTACAGCCAACAGGATTAGGTGCTCATAGTCTGGCTGCAAAACCCACCCACCTACGTGCTCTGGGGAACGGGGACATGCCTTCCTCCTGGACACTCAGGGACAGCCGTCAGCCCCCTGCCTTGCTCAGAGTGTGTCCCCCTACTGCAGCCAGATGCCTGTGCCTACACCAATCACCCATGCTTATCTAGGACTGTAAGTGAGAGCCTACACCACACACTTGGTAGCTATCTACCTGGGCACCTGAGCTGAATCCATATAGGAGGAGTGGGCGGACTCTTGAGCTCACATACCTAGTAACAGACCTAACCACCTGGTGACAGGACATTAGAGCGTCAAAGGTGCCAATAATCAAACCAGCTCACACAAGCTAGGACACAGTAAGCAAACATAAAATAAATAAATATAATAACTTATTGATGGCTTGGAGACAACAGTCAATATCAAATCACAAAGAGGCAATCCATGATGGCTTCAGCAAACTCCCAAAATAAAGAATCTAGAAATTTTCCAGAGGAGGAAGGTTTCTTGGAATTACCGAAGGCAGAATACAAAAGATAATTATACAGAACTCTTCAAGAAATTAGAAAGGAAATTAAGCAAAATGCAGAACACGCAATAGAGGAAATTAAGAAGATTAGAAAAGAGCATAATGACAAGTTTAAGAGGCTGCTAGAATCCATAGAGAGACAGCAATCAGAAATTCAGAAGATTAACAATAAAATTTCAGAATTAGACAACTCAACAGAAAGTCATAGGAGCAGAATTGATGCAATGGGAGTCCGAATTAGTGAGACTAAAGATAAAGCACTTGACACCAATTTATTTGAGGAAAAATAAGATAAAAAGATTTAAAAAAATGAAGAAACCCTAAGAATTACGTGGGACTCTATCAACAGGAATAACCTATGAGTGACTGGAGTACCAGAACAGGGGGGGATAAAAGAAAATAGAGAGAGAATTGTTGAAGATTTGTTGGCAGAAAACTTCCGATACTGTGAAAGATGACAAGATATCTACCCAAGATGCTCATCGAACCCCACATGAGGTTGATCCTAAAAGAAAGTCACCAAGACATATGATAACCAAACTTGCCAAAACCAAAGATAAAGAGAGAGTTTTAAGAGCAGCTAGGGATAAACAAAAAGTCATCTACAAAGGAGAGTCAATAAGAATAAGCTTGGACTACTCAGCAGAAACCATGCAGGCAAGAAGGCAATGGGATGACGTATTTAAAGAATTGTAGGAAAAAAACCTGCCAGCCAAGAATTATATATCCAGCAAAACTATCTCTCACGTATGATGGTGAATCAGGGCATTTCCCGACAAACAGAAGTTTAGGGAATCTGCAGAAACCAAACCAAAATTTCAAGAAATGCTAAAGGATTAGAAACTCAGTAACATCAGATAACAACCCAAGACTAGAACACAGGACAGAGCAACCAGATATCAATCCAGATAGGAAGTCACAAAAGGAAATCAAAGCTAGAACACTGAAAATAGGGATACAGAGATATCAATATGTAAAAGATGACAACATTAAAACAAAAAAGAGGGATTTAAAAAATGTAGACATAGATTTTTCATATGGAGAAGTCAAGGCAATATAAAGAAATAAAAGACTGGAATAAACTTAGAAAAAATAGGGGTAAATATTAAGGTAACCATAAAGGAAACTAACAATTCTACAAGTCAAAATAAAAAACTAGAAAAATATAAAGACTCAGCAAACACAAAGTCAACAACAATGAAAAAGATGAAAAGAAAATACATAAAGGAAAATGACTCAGCACATAAAAATTAAGCGGAACAAAGAAACTATGAACAACACACAAAAAACACATCAAAATGACAGCACTAAACTCATACCTATCAATAATTACGCTGAATGTAAATGGACTAAATGTACCAATAAAGAGACAGAGAGTGGCAGACTGGATAAAAAAAACATGACCCGCCTATATGCTGCCTACAAGAGACACACCTTAGACTTAAAGACACAAACAAACTAAAACTCAAAGGATGGAAAAAAATATATCAAGCAAACAACACTTAAAAAAGAGCAGGAGTG